>NC_092338.1:193574375-194183750 GCF_046630445.1 Rutidosis leptorrhynchoides
GGGAAAACTCTTTTGACCATGAATGGTCCAGACCATCTTGATTTCAATTTTCCAGGAAATAGCTTGAATCGTGAATTGAAAAGAAGAACTCTGTCTCCTTCTTTAAATTCTTTTGAACTTTTGATTCTTTTATCCTGCCATTTCTTCGTTCTTTCTTTATAGATTAACGAATTTTCGTATGCTTCATGTCTTAATTCTTCTAATTCGTTTAGTTGACTTAATCGTAGACGTCCGGTTTCATGTAAATCAAGATTACATGTCTTCAAAGCCCAAAATGCTTTGTGTTCAATTTCTACTGGAAGATGACATGCTTTTCCATAAACAAGTCTAAAAGGTGTGGTTCCAATTGGAGTTTTGTAGGCTGTTCTAAAAGCCCAGAGTGCATCCTCCAATTTAATGGACCATTCCTTCGGATTTGATCCAACGGTTTTCTCTAGAATACGTTTTAAAGCTCGGTTGGTGTTTTCAACTTGTCCACTTGTTTGTGGATGATATGCGGTGGAGATTTTATGAGTTACTCCATATCTTTTAAGAACTTTCTCAAGTTGATTATTACAGAAATGAGTACCCCGATCACTTATTAAAGCTTTCGGTGTTCCAAACCTTGCAAAAAGACGTTTTAAAAAGTTGACTACAACTCGTGCATCGTTAGTTGGGAGAGCTTGTGCTTCCTCCCATTTAGATACATAATCAATGGCTACGAGTATATATAGATTATTATGATATTTTGGAAATGGACCCATAAAGTCAATACCCCAAATGTCAAATACTTCACATACTTGGATGACATTTTGTGGCATTTCATCACGTTGACTTATTTTTCCGGTCCTTTGACATGCATCACAGGATTTGCAAAGAAGGTGTGCGTCTTTGTAAATTGTAGGCCAATAGAATCCAGCATCATAAACTTTTCTTGCTGTTAGTTGAGGCCCATAATGCCCTTCTGTTGGTCCTGTGTGACAATGGTTTAATATTTTACTAGCTTCATCTCCAAATACACATCGGCGTATTATTCCATCGGGACAACTTTTAAACAGATGTGGATCTTCCCAGAAATAGTGTTTTATATCACTGAAGAATTTCTTTCGTCTTTGGTACGATAATCCTTTTTCAAGGAATCCACATACTAAATAATTTGCATAGTCTGCAAACCATGAGATTTCTTTATAATCTATCTTCAATAGATATTCATCAGGAAAGTTGTCTTGTATGGCTGATTCATTTAGAACTTCTAATTCGGGATTTTCAAGACGAGAAAGATGATCAGCGGCGAGATTTTCTGCTCCTCTTTTATCTCGGATTTCAATATCAAATTCTTGTAAGAGTAAGATCCAACGGATTAATCTTGGTTTAGCATCTTGTTTCAAAAATAGGTATCTAAGAGCAGAATGGTCGGTATAGACCACCATTTTTGCTAGAACGAGATATGATCGAAATTTGTCAAAAGCAAAGACAATAGCAAGGAGTTCTTTTTCAGTAGTTGTATAGTTCGTTTGTGCTCCTTGTAACGTCTTACTAGCATAATATATAGGTTGAAATCATTTTTCAATCCTTTGTCCTAGAACGGCTCCCATTGCAAAATCACTTGCATCGCACATTAGTTCAAATGGTAGATTCCAATTTGGTGTTATCATGATCGGCGCATTAGTGAGTTTTTCTTTAAGAATATTAAAAGATTTGATACACTCATCTGAAAAGATGAATGGAGCATCCTTTTCTAGGAGTTTATTCATAGGAGTGGCAATTTTAGAAAAATCTTTTATGAAACGTCGGTAAAAACCGGCATGCCCTAGAAAACTCCTAACTCCTCTAACATTGGTGGGATGTGGAAGTTTAGCAATTACATCTACTTTAGCTCTATCCACTTCAATTCCTTCTTTTAAAATTTTATGTCCAAGAACGATGCCTTCTTTAACCATGAAATGGCATTTCTCCCAATTAAGTACTAGATTTGATTGTTCGCATCTAAGAAGCATTCGTTCCAGATTAACTAGACATGAATCAAATGTATCACTGAAGACTGAAAAGTCATCCATGAAAGCTTCCATGCATTCTTCTATCATGTCATGAAAAATCGCCATCATACACCTTTGAAAGGTTGCAGGGACGTTACAAAGTCCAAATGGCATGCGTTTGTAAGCAAAAGTACCATAAGGGCACGTGAATGTGGTTTTCTCTTGGTCCTCGGGTGCTATTTGAATTTGAAAATATCCGGAAAATCCATCTAGAAAATAATAGTAACTATTTCCGGCTAATCTTTCCAACATTTGATCTATGAAAGGTAAGGGAAAGTGATCTTTTCTGGCGGTGTCATTTAATTTTCTATAATCAATACACACACGCCATCCTGTTACAGTTCTAGTAGGAATAAGCTCATTTTTCTCATTTGTAATGACAGTCATGCCACCCTTCTTAGGCACACATTGAACTGGGCTTACCCATGGACTATCAGAGATTGGATAAATTAGACCTGCATCTAGCAGTTTAATAATCTCTTTCTTAACTACATCTTGCATATTAGGATTTAGTCTTCGTTGGCGTTGCACATACGTTTTATGACCTTCTTCCATAAGGATTTTATGTGTGCAATACGAAGGACTTATTCCTTTAATATCATGAATCTTCCATGCAATGGCTGGTTTATGAGCTTTCAACACAGAAATGAGTTGTGATTTCTCATTTTCAGTAAGAGAAGACGATATTATTACAGGTAATTCAGATTCACCATGTAAATAAGCGTATTCCAAATGGTTTGGAAGTGGCTTTAACTCTAATTTCGGAGGTTCTTCTATCGATGATTTGTATCGATATCTGTCTTCTTCTTTTAGCATTTGAATTTCTTCTGTTGTTGGTTCATATCCATTAGCTATAAGTGTAGCTAACATTTCAGCTTCATCAATTGGTTCATTACCTTCTCCTAAAGAACATTCTCCTGTTCCTTGTAATTCTGGAAATTCTTCTAATAATTCTGCATGTGCATCTATAGTTTGAATATAATAACATGTATCATCTGCAGATTGTGGTTGTTGCATTGCTCTATCAACTGAAAAGGTAACACTCTCATCCTCTATACTTAGGGTCAGTTTCTTACCGAACACGTCTATCATTGCTTTAGCCGTGTTTAAGAATGGTCTTCCTAATATGAGAGGAACTTGAGAATCTTCTTCCATGTCCAGAACTACAAAATCTACTGGAAATACTAAAGTACCAACTTTAACTAGCATGTTCTCCATTATCCCTCTAGGATATTTTATTGATCTATCGGCTAGTTGTATGCTTATTCTGGTTGGTTTCAATTCTCCAAGGTCTAGTTTAGTGTATAGTGAATACGGCATTAGATTTATACTAGCACCTAAGTCTGCCAATGCTTCTATTGAACTAAGACTACCCAGAAAACATGGAATTGTGAAACTTTCTGGATCAGATAGTTTTTCTGGTATCTTATTCAACAGCACTGCTGAACAATTAGCATTCATAGTAACAGCCGAGAGTTCTTCCATTTTCTTTCTATTTGAGATTAGATCTTTCAAGAATTTAGCATATCTAGGCATTCCTGAAATCACATCAATGAAAGGAAGATTTACATTTATCTGTTTAAACATATCCAAGAATTTGGATTGCTCGGCTTCAAGTTTTTCTTTCTTCATTTTACTCGGGTAAGGAAGTGGTGGTTGGTATGGTTTAACATAAGGTTTAGCCTTAACTGTGTTATCTTCATTAACCTTTTCAACTACCGGTTCTTTTTCCTTATCTTGATCAGGTTGTGGTTCTTGTGGAGTAGGAATAGCTTCATCAGAAGTTACAGGTATTTCAGGTGGTTTAAGTGTTGTACCACTTCTTGTGGTAATAGCTTTAGCTGTTTCATTCCGGGGGTTAGCATTTGTATCACTAGGTAGACTTCCTGGTTTTCTTTCACCTATTAACCTTGCTAGGTTACTCACTTCTTGTTCCAGATTTTGAATAGAAGCTTGTTGATTTCTAAATGCTAGAGCATTTTGTTCATTGGTTTGTTTCTGAGATGTGAAAAACTGCGTTTGAGTTTCAACTAGCTTTGTCATCATATCTTCTAAATTCGGCTTTTTATCATCGGTTTGTTGTGGTGGTTTGTTTTGAAAATTCGGTCTTTGCTGATTGTAATTATTATTGGATACTTGTTGATTGCTAGGACCTTGTTGGTTGTTGTATGGAATATTTCTGTTATAATTCTGGTTTTGATTGTAAATCGGTCTTGGCGGTTGATAATTATTCTGATAATTATTTCCAGGCCTTTGGTTTATGTATGAAATATTCTCTCTTTGTTCCATTGTTAATTCAATACTGAGACAATCTTTTGTCAAATGTGGTCCTCCACACTGCTCACAACTAATTCGTATTGAGTGAATATCCTTAGTCATCTTTTCCATTCGTCTTTCCACAGCATCTATCTTTGCGGAAATGGAATCTAAGTCATGGCTAGAATCGGCTCTAGCTGCTTTAGATGATCTAACGATGTCTTTTTCTTGGTGCCACTCATGTGAGTGGGAAGCAGTGTTATCAATAATTTTGTAAGCATCAGTTTCAGTTTTCTTCATAATAGAACCACCAGCTGCTATATCTATGTCTTTCCTTGTAGTGATGTCGCATCCTTGGTAGAAAATTTGTACTATTTGACAGGTGTCTAAACCATGTTGCGGACATCCTCTTAACAACTTTCCATATCTAGTCCATGCCTCATATAGAGTTTCATTTGGCTTCTGTGTAAACGTAACAATTTCTGCTTGAAGTCTTACGGCTTTAGATGCAGGAAAGAATTGTTTAAGAAATTTTTCAACTAAAACATCCCATGTATCAATCGCCCCTTCAGGTAACGATTCCAACCAATCTTTGGCTTCTCCCTTTAAAGTCCAGGGAAATAACATGAGATATATCTGTTCATCCTCCACTTCTCGGATTTTAAATAGTGTGCAGATCCTATTAAAGGTACGTAGATGTTCATTTGGATCTTCCTTCGGCGCACCACTAAATTGGCATTGATTAGTCACCATGTGTAGAATTTGTCCTTTGATTTCATAATCTGGCGCATTAATGTCTGGATGAGTAATTGCGTGACCTTGGTCAGTGCGTTTAGCTCTCATTCGGTCTTCCATACTTAAAGGTTCCAGATTTTCCATAATTGAATTTGTTGAATCGGAATCACTAGAGGATTCTGATTTAATGGTTCGTTCCTCAACAATCTCTGTTTGAATGATTGGTGGTTCCGGAGGAAAGTTTAGTGGTTCAGGATCTACGAACCGTTCCTGAATATTCTCCGGATTCTCAATTGTGAGGTCGGGTTCAAAAAATGGATTATCGGAAATTTGAACTGAAGTACTTGGATGACTGGATGACGATTCTTAAGAAAAATCAACGGCGGTTATATTTGCTAAATGTCTTGATCTAGTTACAGGTGGTGAACGTACAAAAGGTGGTGATCGTCTTGCTCGGTGCATTCACTGAATATCCTATTAGTTTTTAAAAGGAAAGAAAAATTATAATAAGTTATCCAATCAATAGACTTTTCTGATTTTGCCCAAGTTTTGAATAGCCAAAAGATGCAGCAGAGGGGCAGGATTCATTTGGTCTCAATATAATTGAGGACTGTTTGGCTCCAATAACCCGGTCCACGTACAAATCCAACTATTACTACGAACCAGAAAATTTTGATGTCTATTAATTTAACCACTTAAAATAAATTTTCGTAATTTAAAGAAATTTAGATAAGAAGTAGAATAAAAATCTATGTCCTAAAACTAGAATAGCGAGAAATAAGAAAGAAAAAGAGTTCGTCGAAAAAGGTCGAAAAAAAAATGGTTGAAAAATAAAAGGTGACGGAAAAATTAAAAGAAACTTATAAAACTTAAAACACTTGACTAACCTAACCTTATTACTACAACTAACTTAAAATTATAATCTCAAATTGAGATTACTAATTGGAATGATAATTGATACATAGGTAAAAGTCGTCTAAAAATATTAAAGCTTACAGGAAAAACTGTATCCCAAATGGAAATATCTTAAAAAGAAACTAAAATCTAAAAACTGCGTCGCAAAATTCTAAAGCACCTAAATCTTAGTCTAAAGAAAAAGCACTTAAGGAATTCTACGGCAAAGCCTAAAAATCTAGAAGTAAAAAAATAACTATGGCAAAAACTAAGTTTAAAACTAAATATGAGCTAAATATACAAATATTACGCTAAAACGATTAAAAAGGGACGAAATATAAAAATATACAAAAAGTTGTAAAAAGTACAATTTTTATAAAAATATTATTTTTATATTATTTATTTATTAAAACTACTAATTTTATAATTTAATTAAACTAATTAAACTAAATAAAACAAATTAAATAAAAAGAAATTTTAAAATAAAACTTAATTATAATAATAATAGATAATTAGGGTTTATATTAATAATAATTAATAAGTACTCCGTAATTAATGCAGATTTAGGGTTCTGTCGGTGGCGTCAGAGAAACTCCGCGAGTCGCGGTTCTCAAAGCTGCAAACCCCGCGAGTCGCGGGGTTCAGAATTTCAACTGACAGCTTTTAATTTCGACGTGTTTTTAATTTTTTTTTTTTCTGTTTTTATATTTTTCTATTTTATAATGTATAATAAAAACTTATAATTAAAAACTTAAATAAAAATAGAACTTCTTTATAAAAAAAAAAACTTAAAACTAGATTTATATATATATTTTTTTTATATATGTTTTTAAATAAAAACAAAATACTTAAATAAAACTTATATAAAAATAAAGAAACTTTATAAAACTTAAATATTTAACAAAATCTTAAAAATATACAAATTTTTGTTTTTCTTTTTATATTTTTGAATATTTAAAATGTATTTTTATAAAAACAAATTTTAATAAAGTAAACTAAAAATCTTTTTTTTTGTAGCGTTGCGCTTCCGGCTTTTAAGAAGATCTCCCCGGCAGCGGCGCCAAAAATACTTGATGTCAAAGCTAAGGGGTATAAAATACTATTAAATTTTTGCAGGAAATACTATTAAATACGATACAATTTTACACAAGATATTTATTTATTTATAGAATGGATATACTTAAACCTTGCTACAACACTTATAGGCAGTGTACCTAATCGTACAGTAGTGTAGTTTTTAGTAAGTCCGGTTCGTTCCACAGGGAATCTTTTTTAAACAAAGCTCAACGCTATATTAGTTTACTTTTATAAAAATACAAACATATATATAAGTAATATTATTATTATAAAGGGGGGTTTTTACCATTTAATGACCGGTTTGTCGATTTTAAAACTTTAGTCGCAGTTAAAACCAAATGTAAAATAATAAATAAATACAAGACTTAATTTTAAGCGTAAAGTAAATAACGATAATGAAATTGCGAATAATAAAAGTGCGATAAAATAAACTTGCGATAATTAAAAAGGACGATAATTAAAAGTGCAATTAAATAACAATAAATAAAAGTGCGATAATTAGAAGTGCAATTAAATATAAAATAAAGGAAATTAAATATGAAATAAAAGAATTATGCTTATTTAAACTTCCGTAATCCTGATGTTTGACGTGTTGATTTTAATTTTATGCCCATGGGTTAATTGTCCTTTGTCCTGAATTATTTAATATGTCCGTTTGGTTTTTGTCCATAACAGTCCATCAGTCATAAATATAAAGTGCGAGTGTCCTCATCAAATTATTCTTATACCCGAAGTAAAATATTCCAACTAATTGGGGACTTAAACTGTAACAAGATTTTAATACTTTGTTTAATAATTACACCAGGATGTCGACTGAGTGTAACCCAAGGTTTTAATATTTTGTTATCAATTATACCAAGTGTCCTTTGTACATAATTTCACCCCTGTTTTAATTATTCTAGTGGCTATTAATCCATTCCCGTGTCCGGTTAAATGAACGATTATTCGTACATATAAATACCCCGCCCATCGTGTCCGATTGAGTGTATATGGTAATTTATAGGGACGCCCAATTGTAAATCTTTATATTAACATTAACAAACTATCATTTAGTTAAACAAATATAAAACCCATTAATAGCTCATAGTCTAATTTCCACAAGTGTCGTTCTTTTGTCCAAACCCCAATTATGGTACAAAGCCCAATTACCCAATTTTAGTAATTAGCCCAACATCATGATTACTTCGTTTTAAATAAGCATAATAATAACTTAGCTACGAGACATTAATATAAAAAGGTTGAACATAACTTACAATGATTAAAAATAGCGTAGCGTTACACGGACAGAATTTCGACTTACACCCTTACAACATTCGCTAACATACCCTTATTATTAGAATTATAATTAAAATTAAAATATAAATTATAAATATATATATATTTTACGTATGAGGAGAAGAAGAAAAAAGATGATGATTACGATCAGAATGCGCGAGCTTTATAGGGATTTTCTGAAATTGGGGCTCCGCGACTCGCGGCCTTTTTGGCCTTCAAACTCCGCGAGTCGCGGAGTTTGAAATTACAGCTCAGATACTTTGGAGTCTTTCTTGCCGACGGATTTATAAATATATATAATATATTAAATAATTATAAGAATTATTTAAATATTATATTATATTTATGTGCATAGTTGATTTGTAATTTTTAGTCCGTTGCGTCGAGCGTTGAGAGTTGACTCATGTCCCGGTTCCGGATTTTCGAATGTCCTTGCGTACAATTTAATATCTTGTACTTTGCGTTTTGAATCTTGTACTCTTGTAATTTCGAGACGTTTCTTATCAATAATTGGAACCTTTTTTATTGTCTTTTGTACTTTTGAGCTTTTTGGTCGTTTGCGTCTTCAATTCGTCGAATCTGTCTTTTATCTTCACCTTTTATTATTTAAACGAATATCACTTGTAAATAGAACAATTGCAACTAAAAGCTTGTCTTTCTTGAGGAATAATGCTATGAATTATATGTTCGTTTTTAGCATTATCAACATTACAGCAAGCATTAGGAACTCGTCTGGACATGAGTACTGCCTATCATCCACAAACTGATGGGCAGAGCGAAAGGACGATACAAACGCTTGAAGACATGCTACGAGCATGTGTTATTGATTTCGGAAATAGTTGGGATCGACATCTACCATTAGCAGAATTTTCCTACAACAACAGCTACCATTCAAGCATTGAGATGGCGCCGTTTGAAGCACTTTATGGTAGAAAGTGCAGGTCTCCGATTTGTTGGAGTGAAGTGGGGGATAGACAGATTACGGGTCCGGAGATTATACAAGAAACTACCGAGAAGATCATTCAAATTCAACAACGGTTGAAAACCGCCCAAAGTCGACAAAAGAGCTACGCTGACATTAAAAGAAAAGATATAGAATTTGAAATTGGAGAGATGGTCATGCTTAAAGTTGCACCTTGGAAAGGCGTTGTTCGATTTGGTAAATGAGGGAAATTAAATCCAAGGTATATTGGACCATTCAAGATTATTGATCGTGTCGTACCAGTAGCTTACCGACTTAAATTACCTCAACAACTCGCGGCTGTACATAACACTTTCCACGTCTCGAATTTGAAGAAATGTTTTGCTAAAGAAGATCTCACTATTCCGTTAGATGAAATCCAAATCAACGAAAAACTCCAAATCATCGAATAACCCGTCGAAATAATGGATCGTGAGGTTAAAAGACTTAAACAAAACAAGATACCAATTGTTAAGGTTCGATGGAATGCTCGTAGAGGACCCGAGTTCACCTGGGAGCGTGAAGATCAGATGAAGAAGAAATACCCGCATCTATTTCCAGAAGATTCGTCAACACCTTCAACAGCTTAAAATTTCGGGACGAAATTTATTTAACGGGTAGGTACTGTAGTGACCCGAACTTTTCCATATTTATATATATTAATTGAGATTGATATTTACATGATTAAATTTTTCCAACATGTTAAGCAATCAAACTTGTTAAGACTTGATTAATTGAAATATGTTTCATATAGACAATTGACCACCCAAGTTGACCGGCGATTCACGAACGTTAAAACTTGTAAAAATGACATGACGATATATATATGGATATACATATGGTTAACATGAGATTATGATAAGTAATTATCTCCATAAGTATATTAACAATGAGTTATATACATATAAACAAGACTACTAACTTAAGGATTTTGAAACGAGACATATATGTAACGATTATCGTTGTAACGACATTTAAATGTATATATATCATATTAAGATATATTAATATATCATAATATCATGATAATATAATAATTTAACATCTCATTAGATATAATAAACAATGGGTTAACAACATTAATTGAGATCGTTAACTTAAAGGTTTCAAAACAACACTTACATGTAACGACTAACGATGACTTAACGACTCAGTTAAAATGTATATACATGTAGTGTATTTAGATGTATTAAAATACTTTTGGAAGACTTCAAGACATATATCAAAACACTCATACTTAACGAAAATGGTTACAGTTACTTTTCCATTTTTTTCTTTCATCAAGAATTCTAGTCGTATTCTTACCCGTATTATACACAGCTTCAAAACATACTTACTATGAGTATATACCAATAGGAACTAGCATGGGATTCCACTCTTGATTATATCATGTATGACTAATCAATTTTAACTTCTACCATGAGCTAGTCAACTAACTAGAACTCCTTTTAACCCCACTCACCACTCACCAATTACCACTCATCATTCACTCCATTTCACTTCCAATTCTCTTTCTAATTCTCTCTCAACACACACACACTATTATGAACGTATTTTTCCAGTAGTTAATCATCATCTTCATCAAAAATCACTTCAAGAATCAAGCTATAATCATCATAGGAAGAACACTTTAAGAACACTTCAAAAATCCCTTCAAGTTTACTAATTTACTTCCAAGCTTTCTAATCCATTCCAAGTAATCATCTAAGATCAAGAAACCTATGTTATATACAGTAGGTTATCTTTCTTATTCAAGGTAATATTCATATTCAAACTTTGATTCAATTTCTATAACTATAAACTATCTTAATTCGAGTAAAAATCTTACTTGAACTTGTTTTTGTGTCATGATCCTACTTCAAGAACTTTCAACCCATCCAAGATCCTTTGAAGCTAGATCATTTCTTGTCACTTCCAGTAGGTTTAACTACTAAACTTGAGGTAGTAATGATGCTCATAACATCATTCGATTCATATATATAAAACTATCTTATTCGAAGGTTTAAACTCGTAATCACTAGAACATAGTTTAGTTAATTCTAAACTTGTTCGCAAACAAAAGTTAATCCTTCTAACTTGACTTTTAAAATTAACTACACACATGTTCTATATCTATATGATATGCTAACTTAATGATTTAAAACCTGGAAACACGAAAAACACCGTAAAACCGGATTTACGCCGTCGTAGTAACACCGCGGGCTGTTTTGGGTTAGTTAATTAAAAACTATGATAAACTTTGATTTAAAAGTTGTTATTCTGAGAAAATGATTTTTATTATGAACATGAAACTATATCCAAAAATTATGGTTAAACTCAAAGTGGAAGTATGTTTTCTAAAATGGTCATCTAGACGTCGTTCTTTCGACTGAAATGACTACCTTTACAAAAACGACTTGTAACTTATTTTTTCGACTATAAACCTATACTTTTCTGTTTAGATTCATAAAATAGAGTTCAATATGAAACCATAGCAATTTGATTCACTCAAAACGGATTTAAAATGAAGAAGTTATGGGTAAAACAAGATTGGATAATTTTTCTCATTTTAGCTACGTGAAAATTGGTAACAAATCTATTCCAACCATAACTTAATCAACTTGTATTGTATATTATGTAATCTTGAGATACCATAGACACGTATACAATGTTTCGACCTATCATGTCGACACATCTATATATATTTCGGAACAACCATAGACACTCTATATGTGAATGTTGGAGTTAGCTATACAGGGTTGAGGTTGATTCCAAAATATATATAGTTTGAGTTGTGATCAATACTGAGATACGTATACACTGGGTCGTGGATTGATTCAAGATAATATTTATCGATTTATTTCTGTACATCTAACTGTGGACAACTAGTTGTAGGTTACTAACGAGGACAGCTGACTTAATAAACTTAAAACATCAAAATATATTAAAAGTGTTGTAAATATATTTTGAATATACTTTGATATATATGTATATATTGTTATAGGTTCGTGAATCAACCAGTGGCCAAGTCTTACTTCCCGACGAAGTAAAAATCTGTGAAAGTGAGTTATAGTCCCACTTTTAAAATCTAATATTTTTGGGATGAGAATACATGCAGGTTTTATAAATGATTTACAAAATAGACACAAGTACGTAAAACTACATTCTATGATTGAATTATCGAAATCGAATATGCCCCTTTTTATTAAGTCTGGTAATCTAAGAATTAGGGAACAGACACCCTAATTGACGCGAATCCTAAAGATAGATCTATTGGGCCTAACAAACCCCATCCAAAGTACCGGATGCTTTAGTACTTCGAAATTTATATCATATCCGAAGGGTGTCCCGGAATGATGGGGATATTCTTATATATATATGCATCTTGTTAATGTCGGTTACCAGGTGTTCACCATATGAATGATTTTTATCTCTATGTATGGGATGTGTATTGAAATATGAAATCTTGTGGTCTATTGTTACGATTTGATATATATAGGTTAAACCTATAACTCACCAACATTTTTGTTGACGTTTAAAGCATGTTTATTCTCAGGTGAATACTAAGAGCTTCCGCTGTTGCATACTAAAATAAGGACAAGATTTGGAGTCCATGTTTGTATGATATTGTGTAAAAACTGCATTCAAGAAACTGATTTCGATGTAACATATTTGTATTGTAAACCATTATGTAATGGTCGTGTGTAAAGAGGATATTTTAGATTATCATTATTTGATAATCTACGTAAAGCTTTTTAAACCTTTATTTATGAAATAAATGTTATGGTTTGTTTTAAAAATGAATGCAGTCTTTGAAAAACGTCTCATATAGAGGTCAAAACCTCGCAACGAAATCAATTAATATGGAACGTTTTTAATCAATAAGAACGGGACATTTCATTATATATATGGTTAGGTTCGTGATATCTATCGGAGACCAAGTCGAATTAAATACCTTCAAGGTAAAAGTGAGTTTCATTTGCTCCCTTTTTAATTGCTTTTGCAATATATATTTTTAGGCTGAGAATACATGCGCTGCTTTTATAAATGTTTACAAAATAGACACAAGTACTTAAAAATATATTCTATGTTGAGTTGTACTACTGGCATATTTCCCTGTAACTTGGTAACTACTATTTACATGGGTATTGTAAAAGTGAATCCTGTTGATAGATCTATCGGGCCTGACAACCCCAACCGGACTGGATGATCAGTATTCAAATGTTGCACAGTACTTCATTTTGGTGACTACACTTGGTACGGTGTAGTGAGATTTCATAATAAAGGGAATATGCGACGTTGATTAAATGTTAAGTATGGTTACCAAGTGCTCAACCACTTTGAATGCTTTACATACACTTGCGAGTGTATTATGTTTATGATTATGAAATCTTGTGGTCTATTAACATATTGAAATGATTGTTATGATAAACCTATGAACTCACCAACCTTTTGGTTGACACTTTAAAGAATGTTTATTCTCAGGTACGAATTAAGTCTTCCGCTGTGCATTTGCTCAATATAAGGACATTACTTGGATTCGATCATCGCAATGGGACCAAATGTTGATGACTTCGTCCAGGTGGATTAGGTCGGGTCTTTTCAATTAGTATCATTATCATTAAAACTAATATTAGTATTATCTAATTATTATGATTACTATTATTATCATTATTATGAATGCGAAATAAAAGAGGACTAAAAGCCATTAAACGAGTCGATCAGGAAATAATGAGTATAGGTACATGATGAAATTAAATTATTGTAAGATATTGATTTAGAAAAAAATATCCTTTTCATTATTTTTATCATTATTATTATTATTATTATTATTAAAAGTATCATTAATAATAAAACTATCATTTTATTAAAATTATCATTTTTGATAGAAATATCATTGTTATTATAAAATATCATTATTATTATCATTTTAGCATTATTATTATTAAAAATTATCATTTTGAATAGAATTATTATTTTTATATAAAATATTATTATTACAGTTAATATTAAAAAGTATCGTTATTATTAAAATTATCATGATTAGAATTATTATTTTATTATAATTAATATCATCATTAGTAAATACAAATATGGTTATTATTATTATTATTATTAGAATAATAATAATTATTATTATTTTTACAAAATAATACGACTTTCACTTATTATTATTATTATTATTATCAATATTATTTTATCAAATATATATGTGATACAAAGATATTTTTACCACACGTAACATAATTACATTAATAATACATACCACTATATTTTTATGATATTGAGTGAACTGTATAAATTTTATTACTTGAGATATATAAAAGTATATTTTTATCATATATAAATTTTAATATAAATTTTTATTGATTAATAAATGAATTGTATTATTTACTCTAATTAAATCTAATAAATATATTTAAATATATAAAACGACTATATTTAAGTTATATAATAAACATGCATAGATTTTGGAAGTGATTTTGGGTCAAGTTGACTTTTGTTGACTTTTGCATATCGATCTCAAGCATTAGGATTGTGATACACTATGAGTTAACCTAAATTGTTAGACAGATATTGACCAACATATAAATATATATACTTAATATAGGTTCGTGAATCCGAGGCCAACCCTGCACTTGTTCAGTGCCGTCATTTGCATTATAGTTACGAAATACAGTATTGTGAGTTTCATTTGCTCCTTTTTAAATGCTTTTGCAATATATATTTTTGGGACTGAGAATACATGCGCTGTTTTATAAATGTTCGATGAAATAGACACAAGTACTCGAAAATTACATTCTATGGTTGGATTATCGAAATCAAATATCACCCCTTTTAGCTTGGTAGCCTAAGAATTAGGGAACAGACACCCTAATTGACGCGAATCCTAAAGGTAGATCTACGGGCACTAACACCCCCATACTGGAAAATGGCATGCTTTAGTACTTCGAGTTTATATTACAGACGAGTTTCTGTTTGGGGATATTCTATATGCATCTTGTTAGTTCGGTTATCAAGCGTTCACCATATGAATGATTTTTATACACTTGCAAGTGTAAGGCTATTTATGAAAAATGAAATCTTGTGGTCTATTAAAATTATGGAAATGATCGATTATGATAAACTAATGAACTCACCAACCTTTTGGTTGACACTTTTAAGCATGTTTATTCTCAGGTATTAAAGAAATCTTCCGCTGTACATTTGCTCATTTTAAAGATATTACTTGGAGTCATTCATGGTATATTTCAAAAGACGTTGCATTCAAGTCGTTGATTTCAAAAAGATTATTATTAAGTCATTTATAGTTTGGATATATTATGAAATGGTATGCATACATATCAACTTTCATTGTAATGAAAGTTTGTCTTTTAAAAATGAATGCAATGTTTGTAAAACTTATCATATAGAGGTCAAATACCTCGCAATGAAACCAATTATTATGTAACGTTTATAATCTATATGAACGGGGCATTTTAGTTGGTATCAGAGCGGTGGTCTTAGCGAACCAGGTCTTGCATTAGTGTGTCTAACTGATAGTTGTTAGGATGCGTTATTAAGTCTGGACTTCGACCGTGTCTGCATGTCAAAAAGTCTTGCTTATCATTTCTTGTCAAAAATTACCCGCTTATCATTCTTAGTCTAGACACATCTTACTGCATTGATTGCGTGAATAGTGTATAGACAAATTTCATATCTTAGCGTATCTGCTAATTCATATCTTAGCGTATCTGTTACTATAAAATTTGCCTGACATATTCCGTAAATTCCTCCTTAATCTACGAAATCTTTTGTTCTATATATATATATATATATATATATATATATATATATATATATATATATATATATATATATATATATATATATATATATATATATGATATTCTATGTAATTAGAATACCATCCGATAGCCAGAAAACATTTTATATCGAAGAATCTTTTATTCAATCGTACGAAATTGAACTCGCCACTAGTTCAAGTTCCTAGGATTCCGATATGGAGTTCCACTCGAGCTCCGAAAGCAGTGTGACCGGAATGGATCAACCAATTAGCCATCATCTATTCTGGATGAATTGGGGATGGGTTCGTAGCCTACTTAATCATTGGAGACAAGAAGAAGGTGATCCCTTCCATCCACTACATTTCCTTCTTGGCGAAGAATCTGAAGCACTTACCGGCGAACCTGTTTGAGACACCATTTTCTCTCTCATTTCCAGGATATCTCGTCACGATTATATACTATCTTAAATTCTAGATCTTATTCACCAGCTCGTCCGAACTACCGATCATCTCGATGTAATAGAAGAAGTCAACGAGCTTCGTGCTCGAGTAGTGACTTTGGAGAATATGATGCACAACTTGCAGGCATCACATGTACCATCAACATCAGCATCAACAGTACCACCGACAACAACACCAACAGTACCATTACCACCATCAACAACAACCGCATCTTAAACCTCAACTGCACAATTTGTCCCACGAGCATCAACATCATACACCCCATAGATACCAAGGAATACCAACAACAACAAATGATGAAGTATTGATTCATAACTTCATCGGAGAAATATTCTACGGTGATTATGTAATCTCTAAAGTTTAGAGATTATTTATTCTAATCATAACTGTAAATCAAGATGAGTGGATGTATAGAGATGATAGAAGGGAGAATAGAAATCCTAACAGAAATGGTGCGTGCGTTACAAAATAGACTTGTTATACAAACATCAGCACCACCAGCACTAGCAGTACCGCCAGCATCACCAACAGTATCACCGGCACCAGCAACGTCTGTAACACCACAATTTCCGTAAATTCTGTAACCACCTCAGATATCCACACCACCATCACCAACGGATATATTGTAATAACGAGTTATGAAGTATTAACTAATTCCCTCTGAAAAATTTATATGTATATTTTATATATATATGAATTTTTAAACCACAATATATCTTTTCGTATTAAGCTATTACGTGTGAATTTTAAAGGGTAGATACTACTCGGTTAATTCATATCACTAATAAGCTATGATGTACATTCTTCATTAACAACTTAACAATTGTTAAACTCTGCTTCAACTTAATAGATTCCATTGCATAATAAACCAAGTATATTATTCAAATACATGTTCAATTTTACACTTTCATCTTCGATGTACTCGAAACTTTCCAGAAAACATTATTCGTGCCTTACGAAATTCACAAGAATTCCACGAGCACCAACATCATTCACCAAGGAATGTCAATAAGAATAGATAATGAAGTATTGACTATGTTAGTGAAATACTCGGCGAAGATTATGCAATCTCTAATGTTTTGGAGATTATTCAATTCTAGTTTCAGTCGAAAATTGAATGAGTTTAATAATTATTAACTCATTAAATCTGTATTACATCCGAAGATAATATACATACATATATTTTCATAAAGACTGTAATAAAAATCTTGTGAAACTTTTAACGGGTAAGTAATACCCGAGAGATATATAAATTCACAATTAATATGTTACATTCTTCGAATCTGATTCAACAATCGTCAACTATACTCAATAGTTACACAACAACATACATTCTCTCATAGAATTCAAAAAACCATTCTCATCTAAATTTGATTACATATATTCTAATTTCGACAAATCAAAATCCAAGTCAAGATTTAACAGAAGACATCACTCTTAGATTTCTACATCTTTCAAAGCCATACTTTGAATTCAAAGCTGTGCTAGAACATCGCAACTATTCATAAAAACCAGGAAAATATTCATGTCGTTTAAAATTCTATAACATCATATGTATATTGACGATGACAATCTACGTTTAAACCCTCCACGGTTCTTAAAACCCCTCAATTATGAAACAATCGAGATGATGATCCAACCACATGTATCCACAGTCATGCACCTGGAAAACTCCCAGAACCTAAGTAGAAGTTTAACACAAATCTGTGATCCATTGGCGTTGTTATTACCGAAAATAACTTTACAATCCCTCTCCAAAGTAGCCAATTTTGTCACATCTCCAGCAAATCAACATCGACCTTTCATTCGAATAAGCCTTATTATAATTTTGATATATAAGTTTGCCCTTCATCATCGTTACTGGGGAACCGTTTATATCTCACCACATCAGCAGTAAACTTACCAGCAACTTTATTGATCTTTGAATTTCCGAAAAATCATTATATTCATTGAAACCCTATCATGTACTCATCTACATCTTGTAACGGTAATTGTCATACCAAAAAGCTTCAATCATTATTCTTGAATTTCACAACAATTCTACGTCAACAGTTATATGTGTACATATAACATCTATTTCCTAGACTTACGTACTTCAATTCTGAATTTCTGAAAAGCACCCAGTCTGCGAATCAATTCTCTGAGTATTAAAAGAACTGATAAAGCAGCAAGAAAAAAACTATAGATGACTTTAACAATCAAAAGTTTGATGATAAAGAAGGATACGTTGGAAAAGCTCAAAAGAAAATTTGGTACTGAAAAAAACAGATTGACCAAACCATGAAGGAGGCTGTGGACAAACCACAAAGACTAAACATGCCTTCAAAGAATCCAAATGATTCAGTATCTGATGAAGTCATTAACAAATACCTTGCTCCTGACTCTAAACCTTTATAGACAAATCTTCTTCATCATCCTCTGATTTTAGATATTCTAAGATATCATCATATCTTTCATTATAAATATCCTCGATATTTCTGAAGACATTTTTATAACTATTCTTCTCTGAAATCATTTATCTCTTAGCGCTATCAGTGTTACATCATAAAAGAAACTGTTTAGTTTCTATATTCTATAAACATTCGAGTTTAAATTATGAATGTTTTTGAAGTGGTGTTGGGAACTGAAGCATGAGTTAGTATAATATAATGACACTTGATCAACGTGATTATATTACAGTAAGTCATGCTGAGTTTCTAATGGAACGTGATGATTCACGGATCATAACGTCATCATGCGCCATGTTACATGATTCTTACATTCTATCTAATTTCCAAACATATCGAGAACATATCTCTCTGATAGTTCTATATTTTCTCTTGAATTCTGGTAATTTAACCAATCAACATCATACTATTATAATTCCACTCTCAGAACATTAGTTATGTTCATTCCAAATTTCGTACCTACGAATTCTGGACCATTACATGCGGTGCTTAATGGCAAGAAGAGAAAACAAAAGAATGAAGCTCTGAAATAGAAATTGAAGTATAAATTGTAGCAAATAGGAGAGAGCATTAACTGTGAATGACAATGATTATAGAAAACATTAGTGGGAACTCCGAAAAATAAGGGAAGATATAAAACCCAACAACTACCCATAAATTACAAACCATGTATATCAATGCATACAGTAATATAAAGACACGGGAGAACTAAAAATACTATAAAACCAAGAGTATAGTAGAAGCAAATTGATTCTTCCATCGGCAGATGAAAAAGAAGAATGATAGATATGAAAGTTAGGAATATATCGAGAACCAGAACTGAATGGAGCATATCGATGAATGCTTTAAAGTATGAATTGAGGGAGGAAGAATAGAAGGTATGAGCTGTGGAAATAAGGAAATGAAGGGAGTGGATTTATAGAGAAATATTCGACAGAGCAATCGAAACAGATTATTGCATTTAACCAAAGAAGATCCTAATTTCCTTAAATAGCGAAGAACCAAATCTTATTACGAAGATTTCCTCTAAATCCCTTGAATTTCGAAAATCAACCGTGACTACGTCACTGGTTAAGACGAACCTGCATTTACTCATTTCACTCTTTTGTGATAACTTCACTCGTACGCCTTACATAAACAAATTGTTTTATCCATATTACTCGCTGATGATAAAACTTTAATTTTCAGCTCGTATGCGTCATGAAAACATATTTATTGTCAGCCATGACCATCCTAATCAAATTTTGGGACGAAATTTCTTTAACGGGTAGGTATTGTGACTACCCGGAAATTTCCGACCAAATTTAAACTTAATCTTATATGATTTCGACATGATAAGCAAAGTCTGTTAAGTTAAATCTCAAATATTTTTGAAGTATATTCATGTATTCATTTAACCTCGACCAGATTCCGACGAGTCACAAATCATTATATAATTGGATATGAATATATATGAATATATATGTGTATATATTATTTATTGAAAACATTAACAAAATATTAGATGTATAATACTTTACATGAACGTAATTGATTCAATATATGTTTAATATATCTATCGACGGAATTAAAAGATAATATCAAATGATTAAAATTATCAGATACATTGTGATATGATTACGGGTCTCTGTTGTGAGGTCCACTGTAATTTAAGAAACTGTTTCTTTTAACGATATTCGGAAATAATGGTAAAGTGATCTTCAAGTGAGGACAAAGTGTCAAGTAGCGAGAGTTAGGCAGATTAGTGGAAACCCCTGTTTGATTTCCAATACATGCTTTACAATAATTGCCTCGTGACTTTTAATAAGATAACTATCTAACTTTCATATTATTTAATGTGAAAGTAAAATTTTGGAATATAGATAAATTAGAAAATGGATATCGACAAGTTAAGAAAATAGACTTTTTTAATTAAAATGATTTCATACGTTTATCTAACCTTCGGACTTTATCTTATACTTCACCAGCAAGCGATAATTTAAAAACTTAAAAACCTGTTATGAGTTATATACGATCTTACTTTTCCAAAACATTTTATGATATAACGATTTCCATTATTTTAACCTTTTAACAAAATGATTCCTAAATGTATTTACCTTTATAATATTTATTTGATTTAGTTTCAAATGTACTAAAACGTTTTAGTTTAAAAAAACTTTATTATTTAAACATTTTATAAGATACCTTGTTAGTGAATTTTGAAGAACTTAATTAAAGCTTTGTATTATAAATTTGCAAATATATTTTTACTGTTTCAAAAAGATGAAAGTATTACTAAATAATAATTTCGAAACAAATTTTAAATTATATAATGAACTTTGAAATATATTTAGTTTTGAAAAATTATATATTATATTATTAAATAAATATTTCAAATTTATATTTCGAAATGAAAGTATATATATATATATATATATATATATATATAATATACATATATATATATATATATATATATATATATATATATATATATATATATATATATATATATATATATATATATATAATGTAATAAGATTTAATATTAATTTATTTATAATACGTTTATTTAAAATAATATTATTATATATATATGCATATATAACAAGACGTCAATTTATAGAAGCAAATGACCAAAACACTCGAACGTTCAAATTACACTGTGAATGTTATAGTTTATGGATGATTTAAGGCTAATGTCGACAAAGGTACATATCGCGAAACATAAAGCATAAGTTTTCTAAGCGTACGAAACGTCGTTTGAAAAACCAGAACCGGGACATTAGTCGAGTGTCAACGTACAACTTAATGGAATAAAAATTACAAGTTAACTATGCACGAGAATATAATATAATATATATTTAATTATATTAATTAAATATATATATTAATATATATTAAAACTGTTGGCAGCCGAGAAATCATTGAGTGATGAGCTGGAAACATACACTTCGAGATCGCGAAGTTTCAAAGGGGAAAAGGCCGCGATCGCGGAGCTACCTAGTCCAGATCAGGTCTATAAAAGTCGAGGTCATTCTGCCGAAACAATCACAATTCAATCTCTCTATTTATATTACGCCGTATGTTATTTATTTTATTTAAATTATTATTATTATTATTATTAAAGATTATTATTATTAATCTAGTTATAATAATATTAGTATTATTATTATTATTATTATTATTATTATTATTATTATTATTATTATTATTATTATTATTATTATTATTATTATTATTATTATTATTATTATTATTATTATTAGTATTATACATAAAATATTACGACGAGGTCATGAGCGAGTATTTTCAAACGGGTTTTTCGAGCGGGATATAGAGCAAAGGAAATTATGGGTTATAGCTATGGGGGTTATGGGTATAGCTCGAGAGGCCAATCTAGTGTTTATCATTTTCGTTGCGTCTACGTACTTTCCTGCAATATTGAATCACAATATTGATACGTGAGCATTCATATCTTATCTTTTATATATTAATAGTGTATCCCTGACTAGTGCTCGAGTATATATGATTATGCATGCTTGTATGCTTAATTTTGTCGTTAAATAGTTTATGATAAATCACTAATTTGATACATATGCTACTGAGATAAGATATATGATATGCATGTCGTTGGAAAGCTGACAAAAAATTAATAATTTTTCATTTAGATATCGTATGGTTTCGATGAATGGATTAAAAGATATGGTCAACTGAATTATCATTAATTCTAATATGATTATTATTATTACTATCGTCGTTATTATCGTCATTATTATTATTATCTAATAATAATAATAATAATAATAATAATAATAATAATAATAATAATAATAATAATAATAATAATAATAATAATAATAATAATAATTATTATTATTATTATTATTATTATCGATATCAAAATAAGTATTATCATTAAAATTGTTATTGTTATTATATACTATCATTATTATCACTAAGGTTATTATTAATATTATTATGATTATGATTATTATTATTATTATTATTATTATTATTATTATTATTATTATTATTATTATTATTATTATTATTATTACTATAATTAGTATTATCATTAATATTTATTATTATTAGTATCATTATCATTAAAACTAATATTAGTATTATCTAATTATTATAATTACTATTATTATCATTATTATGAATGCTATATAAAAGAGGACTAAAAGCCATTAAACAAGTCGATTAGGAAATAATGAGAATAGGTATCATGATGAAATTAAAATATGTAAGATATTGATTTAGATAAAAATATCGTTTTCATTATTTTTAACATTATTATTATTATTATTATTAAAAGTATCATTAATAATAAAACTATCATTTTATTAAAATTATCATTTTTGATAAAAAAAATATCATTGTTATTATAAAATATCATTATTATTATCATTTTAGTATTATTATTATTAAAAATTATCATTTTAAATAATTATTATTTTTATATAAAATATTATTATTACAGTTAATATTAAAAAGTATCGTTATTATTAAAATTTTCATGATTAGAATTATCATTTTATTATAATTAATATCATCATTAGTAAATACAAATATGGTTATTATTATTATTATTAGAATAATAATAATAATTATTATTATTACAAAATAATACGAATTTCACTTATTATTATTATTATTATCATTATTATTTTATCAAATATATATGTGATATAAAGATATTTTTACCACATGTAACATAATTACATTAATAATACATACCACTATATTTTTATGATATTGAGTGAACTGTATAAATTTTATTACTTGAGATAAATAAAAGTATATTTTATCATATATAAATTTTAATATAAATTTTTTTTATTATTAAATGAATTTTATTATTTACTCTAATAAAATCTAATAAATACATTTAAATATATAAAACGACTATTTTTAAGTTATATAATAAACATGTATAGATTTTGGAAGTCATTTTGGTTCAAGTTGATTTTTGTTGACTTTTGCATATCGATCTCGAGCATTAGGATTGTGATACACTACGACTTGACCTAAATTGTTAGACATATATTGACCAACATATAAATATATATACTTAATATAGGTTCATGAATCTGAGGCCAACCCTGCACTTGTTCAGTGCCGTCATTTGCATTATTGCTACGAAATACAGTATTGTGAGTTTCATTTGCTCCTTTTTTTAAATGCTTTTGCAATATATATTTTTGGGACTGAGAATACATGCGCTGTTTTATAAATATTTGATGAAATAGACACAAGTACTCGAAAATTACATTCTATGGTTGGATTATCGATATCGAATATCACCCCTTTTAGCTTGGTAGCCTAAGAATTAGGGAACATACACCCTAATTGACGCGAATCCTAAAGGTAGATCTACGAGCACTAACACCCCCCATTCTGGAAAATGGCATACTTTAGTACTTCGAGTTTATATTACAGACGAGGTTCTGTTTGGGGATATTCTATATGCATCCTGTTAGTTCGGTTATCAAGCGTTCATCATATGAATGATTTTTATACACTTGCGAGTGTAAGGTTATTTATGAAAAATGAAATCTTGTGGTCTATTAAAATTATGGAAATAATCAATTATGATAAACTAATAAACTCACCAACCTTTTAGTTGACACTTTTAAGCATGTTTATTCTCAGGTATTAAAGAAATCTTCCGCTGTACATTTGCTCATTTTAAAGATATTACTTGTCATGGCATATTTCAAAAGACGTTGCATTCGAGTCATTGAGTTCAACAAGATTATTATTAAGTCATTTATAGTTTGGATATATTATGAAATGGTATGCATACATATCAACTTTCATTGTAATGAAAGTTTGTCTTTTAAAAATGAATGCAATGTTTGTAAAACTTATCATTTAAAGGTCAAATACCTTACAATGAAACCAATTATTATGTAACGTTTATAATCGATATGAATGGGGCATTTCACTATTGGTTATGCTAGTTTTCGGTATTTGAAGGTGATTAGTTTATACTTGGAGTTTGTATGTTAAGTGTTATTGCTAGCGAATATACGGTGTGTAAGTGTATGCAAGTAGGTATATTATATATGTATGTGTATAATTGTTGCACTCACTAAGCATTGCTTACCCTCTCGTTGTTTACCTTTTTAGGTTTGAGCTTGGATAAAGGCAAAGGTATCCGTTTGGATTAGTAGTGGCTCTCAGGGGTTTAGCTTTTGGAAGTTCGACCAAGATGTGGGTAGTTTAACCTCAAACACCATGTTCTAGGTGTCGTTTCGAAATTAAACTCTTATGGTCGAAACTTGTATTTTTGAACGAAATTCGTAAAACGGCTGATGTGGGTCCGATGTTCTAAAACTCGATCTTATGATGGAAATCTCTTAGTTTTACTTATATTAACATGTTGTGAATAGCTTTTCGTTTAAAAGTGTCGGAAAGTGGGTTTTCCGCTCGCGTACGTTGGACCACTTGATCAAAATTCTGCAGTTCATTTGGACGCCATCCCAAATGGTTGGACGCCGTCCTGGTCTTCAGTACTGGAGGTCGTCTAGAAAACTGGATGCCGTCCAGATGTACAGTCTCACAATTTTTTTTTTAAAGGGTGTTTTTGGTATAACGAGGGTTGAGTCGTTACAATCTAACTAAGGCAAATGACCATCTTGTTTTCTCTTGTAAGCACTCAAAATGGAAAAATTAAAGAATCTTTTCATTATACATTGGGAACCAACAATGCCTCAAAAGATGGTATTATACTTCTACAAATAAGGAAGCATAAGCACTGACATCGACATGTTGTCAGAACACACTTCACTCGATCTGAAATTACACACACATGCTTAACATTCTCTCTCAGTGGTGTAAAGTGATCTCTACATTACTACCTTTGGGGAATCACAACGAAGAGAATAAACTCTTTATAATTACCTCTATTACATCTCATAGTAATTAGAACAACCAACCTTGTCGCTTCGACAAGGGTCGCCAAAAGTGTACAAACAATTGGCGTTATCTGTGGGACAAGCACAAATAACTACTTTGTTTGAAAAAGTGTTAAACCGACACCATGGTTGATTCCAGTCACATACCACATAGATTCACCCCACCTAGGGAGATACCCACCTCAAATCAAACACAACTAGAATTCGCAACGGAGGGGAGTATCACTCAAACACCGCTCACCCCCACTGCATTCATCTCTACAAACTGACATGGCTCGAATTCTGCAGAACTACCACCATTGATGGACAAAACGTTCATACTAAACAATTACGACCACATCAGGTCAGTCATGAGGGATTTACAAGCAACGAGAATTCCTCCGAGTCGACGGACTCTAACTTATGAGAGTGAGGAGTATGACGGGGAAAGGGAAATGGAGGCTCCACCCAATCAGAACCTTTCCCAAGAAACTCAACTAACCAGCGCGCTAACTCTGACCGCGATATAGCAAATCAAAGCTATGAATACAAGTCAGCCACGAGTTACCCCCGAAGGTACCACTGAACTGTTATACACTTATAATGTAGTAACTACAGCCACTTCACTTCCCTCGGTACCAAACAGTTATATACCACCCCCACTACCAAAGCTGGAGTTGACCAACATGACCAAACCAATATGTGTGGCCTACTAGAGCGCCATATGAAATGTCCCGTTCATATTGATTATAAACATTCCATATTAATTGATTTCGTTGCAAGGTTTTGACCTCTATATGAGACGTTTTTCAAAGACTGCATTCATTTTTAAAACAACCATAACCTTTATTTTATCAATAAAGGTTTTAAAAGCATTACGTAGATTATCAAATAATGATAATCTAAAATATACTGTTTACACATGACCATTACATAATGGTTTACAATAGAAATATATTACATCGACATATGTTTCTTGAATGCAGTTTTTACACAATATCATACAAACATGGACTCCAAATCTTGTCCTTATTTTAGTATGCAACAGCGGAAGCTCTTAGTATTCACCTGAGAGTAAAAATGCTTTAAACATCAACAAAAATGTTGGTAAGTTATAGGTTTAACCTATATATATCAAATCGTAACAATAGACCACAAGATTTCATATTTCAATACACATCCCATACATAGAGATAAAAATCATTCATATGGTGAACACCTGGTAACCGACATTAACAAGATGCATATTTACAAATATCCCCATCATTCCGGGACACCCTTCGGATATGATATAAATTTCGAAGTACTAAAGCATCCGGTACTTTGGATGGGGTTTGTTAGGCCCAATAGATCTATCTTTAGGATTCGCGTCAATTAGGGTGTCTGTTCCCCAATTCTTAGATTACCAGACTTAATAAAAAGGGGCATATTCGATTTCGATAATTCAACCATAGAATGTAGTTTCACGTACTTGTGTCTATTTTGTACATCATTTATAAAACCTGAATGTATTCTCATCCCAAAAATATTAAATTTTAAAAGTGAGACTATAACTCACTTTCACAGATATTTCCTTCCTCGGAAATAA
Organism: Rutidosis leptorrhynchoides; assembly: GCF_046630445.1. Lineage (NCBI taxonomy): Eukaryota > Viridiplantae > Streptophyta > Magnoliopsida > Asterales > Asteraceae > Rutidosis > Rutidosis leptorrhynchoides. The sequence goes on from NC_092338.1 coordinate 193,601,739, forward strand.
GACTTGGCCACGGATCGATTCACAAACCTATACAAATATGTACATATATATAAAAGTATGATCAAACTATAATTACAACCATTTTTATTATGTTTTAAAGATTTGAGTGTATTAAGTCAGCTGTCCTCGTTAATAACCTACAACTAGTTGTTCACAGTTAGATGTACAGAAATAAATCGATATTTATTATCTTGAATCAATCCATGACCCAGTGTATACACGTCTCAGGCTAGATCACAACTCAAAGTATATATATTTTTGGAATCAACGTCAACCTGTATAGCTAACTCCAACATTACTGCATATAGAGTGTCTATGGTTGTTCCAAATAATATATATACATGGGTCGATATGATATGTCAAAACATTTGCATACGTGTCTATGGTATCCCAAGATTACATAATATATTAGAATACATGTATAATACAATATAAGTTAGCTAGGATATGATTTGTATAGATTTGTTAAATATTTCCCGTAGCTAAAAAGATCAAAAATATCCAATCTTGTTTTACCCATAACTTCTTCATTTTAAATCCGTTTTGAGTGAATTAAATTGCTATGGTTTCATATTGAACTCTAATTTAAGAATCCAAATAGAAAAAGTATAGGTTTATAGTCAGAAATTTAAGTTACATGTCAATTACTAAAGAGGTAGTCATTTTCGTCGAAAGAACGACAGCTTGATGACCATTTTGAAAAACATACTTTCACTTTGAGTTTTACCAAGATTTTTGGATATAGTTTCATTTTCATATGAAAAATCATTTTCCCAGAAGAACAACTTTTAAATCAAAGTTTATCATAGTTTTTAATTATCCAAACCAAAACAGCCCCCAGTTTCACTACGACGGCGTATATCCGATTTTATGGTATCGTGTTTCCAGGTTTTAAATCATTAAGTTAGCATATCATATAGATATAGAACATGTGTTTAGTTGATTTTAAAAGTCAAGTTAGAAGGAATAACTTTTGTTTGCGAACAAGTTTAGAATTAACTAAACTATGTTCTAGTGATTACAAGTTTAAACCTTCGAATAAGATAGCTTTATATGTATGAATCGAATGATGTTATGAACATCATTACTACCTCAAGTTTTCTGGATAAAACAACTGGAAATGAGAAAAATGGATCTAGCTTCAAAGAATCCTTGGATGGCTTAGTTCTTGAAGCAGAATCATGACACGAAAACAGTTCAAGTAAGATTTTCACTCGAAATAAGATTGTTATAGTTGTAGAAATTGAATCAAAGTTTGAATATGAATATTACCTTGAATTAGAAAGATAACCTACTGTAAATAACAAAGGTTCCTTGATCTTAGATGATTACTTGGAATGGATTAGAAAGCTTGGAAGTAGACTTGCAAACTTGGAAGTATTCTTGATTTTTATGAAACTATACTTATGGAATTTATGAAGAACACTTAGAACTTGAAGATGGAACTTGAGAGAGATCAATTAGATGAAGAAAATTGAAGAATTAAAGTGTTTGTAGGTGTTTTTGGTCATTGGTATATGGATTAGATATAAAGGATATGTAATTTTGTTTTCATGTAAAATAAGTCATAATGATTACTAATATTTTTGTAATTTTATGAGATATTTCATGCTAGTTGCTAAATTATGGTTCCCACATGTGTTAGGTGACTCAAATGGGCTGCTAAGAGCTGATCACTGGAGTGTATATACCAATAGTACATACATCTAAAAGCTGTGTATTGTACGAGTACCAATACGGGTGCATACGAGTAGAATTGTTGATGAAACTGAGCAAGGATGTAATTGTAAGCATTTTTGGTAAGTAGAAGTACTTTAATATGTGTCTTGAAGTCTTTAAAAAGTGTAAGAATACATATCAAAACACAACATGTATATACATTCTAATGGAGTCGTTAAGTCTTTGTTAGTCGTTACATGTAAGTGTTGTTTTGGAACCTTTAAGTTAACGATCTCAATTAATGTTGTTAACCCAATGTTTATTATATCAAATTAGATGTTAAATTATTATGTTATCATGATATTATGATGTATGAATATCTCTTAATATGATATATACATTAAAATATCGTTACAACGATAATCGTTACATATAAGTCTCGTTTCGTAATTCTTGAGTTAGTAGTCTTGTTTTTACATATGTAGTTCATTGTTAACACACTTAATGATATATTTAAATATCATTTTATCATGTTAAATATAGTGTATCAATATCTTAATATGATACATATGTATTTAGTAGACGTTATCATAACGATAATCGTTATATATATCATTTCGAGTTTCTTAACTTAGTAATCTCATTTCTTATGTATATCACACATTGTTAATATACTTAGTGAGATACTTACTCATCATAATCTCATGTCAACCATATATATATATATATATATATATATATATATATATATATATATATATATATATATATATATTTATGTCTATATATACCACAATATGTAGTTTTTACAAATTTGTAACGTTCGTGAATCGCCGGTCAACTTGGGTGATCAATTGTCTATATGAAACTTATTTCATTTAATCAAGTCTTAACAAGTTTGATTGCTTAACACGTTGGAAAAATTTAGTCATGTAAATATCAATCTCAATTAATATATATAAACATGGAAAAGTTCGGGTCACTACAGTACCTACCCGTTAAATAAATTTCGTCCCGAAATTTTAAGCTGTTGAAGGTGTTGACGAATCTTCTGGAAATAGATGCTGGTATTTCTTCTTCATCTGATCTTCATGCTCCCAGGTGAACTCGGGTCCTCTACGAGCATTCCATCGAACCTTAACAATTGGTATCTTGTTTTGCTTAAGTCTCTTAACCTCACGATCCATTATTTTGACGGGTTCTTCAATGAATTGAAGTTTTTCATTGATTTGGATTTCGTCCAAAGGAACAGTGAGATCTTCTTTAGCAAAACATTTCTTCAAATTCGAGACGTGGAAAGTGTTATGTACAGCCGCGAGTTGTTGAGGTAGCTCCAGTTGGTAAGCTACTGGTCCGACACGATCTATAATCTTGAATGGTCCAATGTACCTTGGATTTAGTTTCCCCGTTTACCAAATCGAACAACGCCTTTCCAAGGTGAAACCTTAAGCATGACCATTTCTCTAATTTCAAACTCTATATCTTTTCTTTTACTGTCCGCGTAGCTCTTTTGTCGACTCTGGGCGGTTTTTAATCGTTGTTGAATTTGGATGATTTTCTCGGTAGTTTCTTGTATTATCTCTGGACTCGTGATCTGTCTATCCCCCACTTCATTCCAACAAATCGGAGACCTGCACTTTCTACCATAAAGTGCCTCAAACGGTGCCATCTCAATACTAGAATGATAACTGTTGTTGTATGAAAATTCTGCTAACGGTAGGTGTCGATCCCAACTGTTTCCGAAATCAATAACACATGCTCGTAGCATGTATTTAAGTGTTTGTATCGTCCTTTCGCTCTACCCATCAGTTTATGGATGATAGGCAGTACTCATGTCTAGACGAGTCCCCAATGCTTGTTGCAACGTCTGCCAGAACCTTGAAACAAATCTACCATCCCTATCAGAGATAATAGAGACGGGTATTCCATGTATAGAGACAACCTCCTTCAAATACAATCGTGCCAACTTCTCCATTTTGTCATCTTCTCTCATTGGCAGGAAGTGTGCTGACTTGGTGAGACGATCAACTATTACCCAAATAGTATCATAACCACTTGCAGTCCTTGGTAATTTAGTAATGAAATCCATGGTAATGTTTTCCCATTTCCATTCCTGGATTTTAGGTTGTTGTAATAGACCTGATGGTTTCTGATGTTCAGCTTTGACCTTAGAACACGTCAAACATTCTCCTACATATTTAGCAATATCGGCTTTCATACCCGGCCACCAAAAGTGTTTCTTGAGATATTTATACATCTTCCCCGCTCCGGGATGTATTGAATATCTGGTTTTATGTGCTTCCTTAAGCATATACCATTTCTATCAGCCCTATATCGGGTTCCGTCTTCGCGAATATTAAGATGTTTCTCTGATCCTTTGGGTATCTCATTCTTCAACTTTCCTTCTTTTACAACCCCCTGTTGCGCCTCCTTTATTTGAGTAGTAAGGTTAGTACAAATAATTATATTCATAGCTTTTACCCGTATAGGTTCTCTGTCCTTCCTACTCAAAGCGTCAGCTACCACATTCGCCTTCCCCGGGTGGTATCGAATCTCAAAATCATAATCATTCAACAGTTCAATCCACCTGCGTTGTCTCATATTCATTTGCTTCTGATTAAATATATGTTGGAGATTTTTGTGATCGGTATATAATACTTTTGACCCCATATAAATAATGCCTCCAAGTCTTTAATGCAAAAAAAACAGCACCCAATTCCAAATCGTGAGTAGTATAATTTTGCTCGTGAATCTTCAATTGTCTAGACGCATAAGCAATCACCTTCGTTCGTTGCATTAATACATAACTGAGACCTTGCTTTGATGCGTCACAATAAATCACAAAATCATCATTCCCTTCAGGCAATGACAATATAGGTGCTGTAGTTAGCTTTTTCTTCAATAACTGAAATGCCTTCTCTTGTTCATCCTTCCATTCAAATTTCTTCCCTTTATGCGTTAATGCAGTCAAGGGTTTTGCTATTTTGGAGAAATCTTGGATGAATCTTCTGTAGTAACCAGCCAATCCTAAAAATTGACGTATATGCTTCGGAGTTTTTGGGGTTTCCCACTTTTCAACGATTTCGATCTTTGCCGGGTCCACCTGGATACCTTCTTTGTTCACTATGTGACCGAGGAATTAAACTTCTTCCAACCAAAATGCACACTTTAAAAACTTAGCGTACAACTTTTCTTTCCTCAATACTTCTAGCACTTTTCTCAAATGTTCTTTGTGCTCTTGATCATTCTTTGAGTAAATAAGTATGTCATCGATAAAAACAATGACAAACTTGTCAAGATATGGCCCACACACTCGGTTCATAAGGTCCATAAACACAGCTGGTGCGTTAGTTAATCCAAACGGCATAACCATAAACTCGTAATGACCATAACGCGTCCTAAAAGCAGTTTTTGGAATATCATCCTCCTTTACTCGCATTTGATGATATCCAGAACGTAAATCGATTTTCGAATAAACCGACGAGCCTTGTAGTTGATCAAATAAGTCGTCAATTCTCGGCAGTGGATAACGGTTTTTGATGGTAAGTTTATTCAACTCTCTGTGGTCAATACACAACCTAAATGTACCATCCTACTTCTTGACAAACAAAATAGGAGCTCCCCATGGTGATGTGCTTGGTCGAATGAAACCACGTTCTAATAGTTCTTGCACTTGGCTTTGCAGTTCTTTCATCTCGCTGGGTGCGAGTCTGTAAGGAGCACGAGCTATTGGTGCAACTCCTGGTACAAGATCTATTTGAAATTTAGCAGATCGATGTGGAGGTAGTCCCGGTAATTCTTTCAGAAATACATCGGGAAATTCTTTTGCGACGGGAACATCATTGATGCTCTTTTCTTCAGTTTGTACTTTCTCGATGTGTGCTAGAACATCATAGCAAACTTTTCTTATTAGTTTTTGTGCCTTCAAATTACTAATAAGATGCAGCTTCGTGTTGCCCTTTTCTCCGTACACCATTAAGGGTTCTCCTTCTTCTTGTACAATGCGAATTGCATTTTTGCAACATACGATCTCTGCTTTCATCACCTTCAGCCAGTCCATGCCAACTATTACATCAAAACTCCCTAACTCTACTGGTATCAAATCAATCTTAAATATTTCGCTACCCAGTTTAATTTCTCGATTCCGGCAAATATAATCTGCTGAAATTAATTTACCGTTTGCTAATTTGAGTAAAAATTTACTATCCAACGGCGTCAATGGACAACTTAATTTAGCACAAAAATCTCTACTCATATAGCTTCTATCCGCACCCGAATCAAATAAAACATAAATTGGTTTATTGTCAATAAGAAACATACCCGTAACAAGTTCCGGGTCTTCCTGTGCCTCTGCCGCATTAATATTGAAAACTCTTCCGCGGCCTTGTCCATTCGTGTTCTCCTGGTTCGGGCAATTTCTAATAATGTGGCCCGGTTTTCCACATTTATAACAAACTACATTGGCATAACTTGCTCCGACACTACTTGCTCCGCCATTACTCGTTCCGACACCATTTGTTCCTTTCGTTCTGTTAACCCCTGGTCCGTAGACCTCACACTTTGCCGCGCTATGACCATTTCTTTTACACTTGTTTCAAAATTTGGTGCAGAACCCCGAGTGATACTTTTCACACCTTTGGCATAGCTGCTTCTGATTGTTGTTGTTGTTGCGGTTGTTATTGTTGTTGGGATTATTGTTGTAGTTGTTGTTGTAGTTGCGATTGATGTTGCGATTGTTGGGATAGTTGTTGTTGTATTGGTAACTCTTATCACTGTTTTCCTCCCACTTTCTTTTGACTAGCTTCACGTTGGCCTCTTCGGCCGCCTGTTCTTTAATTCTTCCCTCAATCTGGTTCACTAGTTTGTGAGCCATTCTACATGCCTTTTGTATGGAGGCAGGCTCGTGTGAACTTATAACTTCTTGGATTCTCTCCGGTAACCCTTTCACAAACGCGTCGATTTTCTCTTCCTTATCTTCGAACGCTCTCAGACACAATAGGCACAATTATGTGAATCGTATTTCGTACGAAGTAATATCGAATCCCTGTGTTCGTAACCCTCTAAGTTCTGACTTGAGCTTATTGACCTCGGTTCTGGGACGGTACTTCTCGTTCATCAAGTGCTTGAATGCTGACCATGGTAGCGCGTAAGCAGCATCTTATCCCACTTGCTCTAGATAGGTATTCCACCATGTTAACGCAATACCTGTGAAGGTATGTTTAGCGTACTTCACTTTGTCTCCTTCAGCACACTTACTTATGGCAAACACCGATTCAACTTTCTCGGTCCACATTTTCACTCCGATTGGTCCTTCGATCCCATCAAATTCTGAAGGTTTGCAGGCAGTGAATTCCTTGTAGGAGCATCCGACACGATTTCTTGCGCCGTTAGCTGTATTGCTAGATTCAGAGTTATTGTTGGTATGTAGCGCGGCCTGTACTGCGGCTATGTTTGAAGCAAGAAAGGCACGAAATTCCTCTTCGCTCATATTCAAGGTGTGTCGAGTAGTCGGTGCCATTTCCTTCAAAATAGTCAAATGAAACAAGTTAATCATACAGAATATTAAGAGTAGTCAATAGTATCTCGTAGCATAATATGAACTCATTTATAAAAGCTTTTTCTTCATATTAGCGTTTTATAAGTTTAAATTCGGGTACTACCTACCCGTTAAGTTCATACTTAGTAGCTAATATACAATTCAACTACTACAATTCCGTATGAAAAACTGATTATAATAATATATCACATACAAATATTCTTCAAACTTACAACTTTGCTATATTACATATAACATGAAATATAGTACACTATGATACAGGACAGTTTTGAAGATAAATCTAGTTAATACGCAAGTTGTTCAGCAAAGGAAATAAAGACACATAATTCATAAGTCCAGAAACAAGTCATGCATTCTGGTTTTACTAAGACGACTTCTCATCCTTGGTCTTGTGGAAAAAATAACCGTTATGACCATTGGCTAGGTAGCATGTTGTAATGTCGTCAAAAGGATGAGGGTTTCGTAATGTCCAACAGCCCCGTAATAATCTAAAAACCTTGTTTCGCACCCCAACTACTGAATCCGTCACTTGTGGGAAAGTTTTATTTAAAATCTGCAATCCGATGTTCTTTTTCTCACTTTGGTAAGAAGCGAACATAACTAACCCGTAAGCATATCATGCTTCTTTATGTTGCATGTTAGAAACTCTTTCTAATTCACGAAATCCTATGTTGGGATATGTTGAGTCAAAATAGGTTCTTAACCCGTAGCGTAAAATTGCATTTGGGTTCCCCGCATTTAACGCTTTAAAGAAAACACGGCGTAACTGTCACGACCCTACTTTTCCGTTATCTTTTTCAGTTAATTATTTAACGACCGTTAATTGTTAGTGTGCCACGTCATTTCAATGACCTATATTATTATTTTTGTAATAATATATATATATATATATATATATATATATATATATATATATATATATATATATATATATTAATTATTATGTGTTATGTGAATATTTGTATTCATATTTTAATTTATACGTGTCTACGTCTCGCGGATTTCCATCCGGCGAATCTTTTCGGTTTTAAACCAATGGACGCGTTTTCAGGATTTTTAAATCCTAAATATTTTAAATATGATATTTTAAGATCATATTATTATATAGTGTATTTATATTTATTTTTCGTCGCGCGTTTGTTATCTTTCCGAATTTTTAATCGCGTAAGTGCGTTTCCGCATTTCGGGACTCGTTCGGGCTTTCGGGCCATAAGTAACTTAACAATTAAGTGAGAAGGGCCAAGTGGGGCCCACCCCACCCCTCATTCGGCCGAAACTCCAAGGGGAGGGAGTAATACTCCCTTGATTTTTTATTTTTGGTTCATTATTTCAATTCCAATATTTATCAAAACCTAATCTTCTATTTTTGCTCTCCTCTCCCTCTCCCCTCTCCTTTGGCCGTCGCCTAGCTCACCACCATCATCATCATTCTTCAGCAAAAAGCTAGCTTGGATCAAGGATTAATTAACACCAACGCGTTCCTCTCTTCATTCTCTACGCGATAGCATCAATCGTTTCTCGATTAGGGTATAAACCCTAACCCTAGAATTTTCAATTTTATATTTATTTACTGTATTTTGATGATTACTTAGTAGTATGATGTGTGTGGATTATTGTAATGGTGTTTGTATAGATGTACTCATAATTGCATGTTTTCGGTTTATAAAATTCTGGACAGCAGCTATTTCATGTATTCTGGGTTTGTGACTGAGATAAATGTTAAAATAAAGTATGTAAATGAGTTCCTCTCATCAAGACATTAATTTTAGACTCCGGATTCATGTCGTTTCGATTCCCGGAGCCCTAGTTATGATCAAATTACTATTTTGTTAAAATTGAATTGTGGATTGACATGAAACAGTTTTGGTCTGACTTTGTGACCTTCCTTGGTGTCTTTAGGGTGTGTTAGCATGTTAGGATAGATGGTGGGACGAACTTTCATGTTCGGGTCACCTAAATCCGAGCCACGGTTCACCCGGTACGACTAAAACACGTTTTTGAGAAAATTGAAGGTCCAAGTGGTGTCATGGATGATTACCACGACTTGTGGACTGTTCTTGGTGAGTTCTTGAGTGCACCATTGTGTCGGGCGGTTTGAATAGGCGGAGATGCATATTAGGCTCGCCAGAAATCGACACCCGGGGCTCAAAATACGACCCGATGAACTTTTGAATTAAAACTTATGATTAATTCTAAAACTTATGATAAAAATAATGAAAATCATTATTAATTAATTACTTATGATAAAAGAAGTAATTATTATTATTTAAGAATTATGATATAAATATTTATTATATCATTTAATTATTATTTATGATTTAATTAACATTTTAATTTAACTTATGATTAATGACACTTTTATTATTAATGGAAAATACTTATGATAAGTATTAAATTTATGTTATAAGAATATTATTATAAGACTTATAATGAAGATTAAATAATTATTTAATTATTATAAGACTTAATTATTATTTAATTATGATTTAATTATTAAATACTTATGATTTAATAATTATATTTAGAAACTTATGATATGATTAATAATTCATTATTAATTAATAATACTTATGATATGATTTAAAATTTATTATTAATTAATAATATTTATATTATGACTAATATTTAATTAATTAATTAAATACTTATGTTATATTTATTATATCATTTCAACTTATATTAACTTTAATAATTCATTTTATTTAATTAAACTTATGTTATGACATAATTATACACTTTTAACTTTAATAAACATTATAACTTATGTTATTATTATAACTTACACTTTTCAAATTAACGTTGACTATGTTTGAACAAGTTTGACTTTTGAGTTGACTTTTGGTTGACTTTGACTTTCAGTTGACTTTTGTTGACTTTCTAAATAAGGAAACTTTCCTAACCTAAAAACTTTCTAAAAATAGAACTTTCTAAATTTGGAAACTTTCCAAAAATAGAAACTTTCCAAAAATAGAAACTTTCCAAAAATAGAAACTTTCCTAAAATAGAAACTTCCCAAAAATGGAAACCTGCTAAAAATAGAAACTTTCTAAAAATAGAAAGCATGTGTCCGTACGCTGTTCCAGTCAAACCGATGCTTTCCGAGTATTGTTCTATGTCTACTTGCAACATGTACAATAGCTATCATACTAAGACTTGACCTAAGTTAGTTATTTATATCGACCTGCTTTATTTATAGGTCGGCGTTGTGATCGTTCCTGATCACTTTATTCTATTTGTTGTTCGCTTGTTTGTGTGGTTTCTTCAGTTGCTTTTAAGGTGAGTTATAGTCCCGTTTTTACATACTTTTCAAAGTATATTTTTGGGATGTGATTACATGCATTTTTATTTACGTTTAGACACAAGTAACCGTTAAATTTAATTATTCATTGTGAGTTGGACAAAAATATTCCCTAGTCTGGTAACTGTAATCATTGGTTTCTACCGGTGAACGCGAATCCTATGGATAGATCTATCGGGTTTGACAACCCAATTTCGAGCTAGTCGCGCTAGCAATTTATAATCGGAATGTTTAGTACTTCGTAATTTGTTGTAGATACACTGTCCAAGTGCATATTTTTATTGTGTTTGGCAAGGGTAAATAAAGGGTTAAGTGGTTACCAGGTGGCTCATTGATAATGGAATAATGTTTAATGTTTTCTAACATTTTTAAATCTTGTGGTCTAAAGTTTACTTATTTATTTAAACCTATAATTCAGTCAACCTTTGTGTTGACAGTTTACTTGCATGTTTTCACAGGTACTTGAGTTTTGTGATGCTTTCGCTGTGTTTAGAAGAGTCTGCATGCATTTGGGGCAGATTTTATGAAACATTTTATGAAACTTAAGCTTGCATTCTATTTTTGGATAATTTAAACTTGTGGGTTTGTTGGCAAGGTTTTGTGTCAACTTTTGGTTTATTACTATGGTTGGTTGTTTAAAACTACATATTTTGGTTTGTTTCCTTTTTGGGAAACTTTTGAAATAAAAGAATGCAACTTTGTTTATTTAATTCATTTAAGTCTGATCAAGCTGTGGGACCAACTGACAGATCCGTTAAGTGTTTTGACGGGGTCGTCACATGTGGTATCAGAGCCAGGTTGTAGGGAACTAGGCGGTCTTAATGTGGTCAACCCGTAGTTTTTAGGGTGCATTAGAGTCTAGTCTACAGCCCGACCTTTTTGCTATAGCATTAATATGCATTTCATTTCGTATAAGTTATATTATTAGCTTTTATATCCTTTTGGTATGTGGTTTGCGGTTTTGCTGTTTGCAGATGTCGACTTCGAGCGATAACTCCGTTGCTGCTCCTGCTCCACCGTCTCCTACTAGACGTCGTGCTAATCAACCAGAGATCGATGATCCTGTTCATTACTATTTTTCTACCATTACTCATATGAACCGGGCTTATAATGAGGTGACATGTATTAACGCCCTTAGTGATTGTTTGCGCACTTTGCCACATAATGAAGTTATGGACGAGATCTGTGCCGACATGGGTAACTATATCACTTTTAAGCATAGGGTTGAGGATGATAACCGTAAGCGTGATCGAGAAGTTAAGGCTAAGTTCGAGGCTCTCGAGAGCACTGTTCGTGTGTTGAAGGAAGAGTTGGATGTTATGAAAGGGAAGTTGCGTAAGTATGAGGATCCTGCCGAGACTCATGCTGGACCAGCTTGTCACACCCGCTCTAAGCGAATGTGATGTGATTATTCATATTGATTATCTATTTCATCAGACTTAATGTCCTTTTTATACATACATTTTGGGTTATGTACGGCGTTTTGCCGAGGATTTTATTAAGATTTTGTTATGGGATATTTTTCATTATGTATGGATGGTTATTTTTATGACATCTATTATCATTATCATGTTTTATTTCTGATGTTGTGGCTCTTGGCATGTTATATTATGCGTAATATATGTTCATGTATGTTAGGTGCTATGTATGTTGTATGATGTTATCATAAAATATGTATGCATGTGATGGTTATTTCTATAACAATCATAACTGTCATGTTATTACTCATAGTGTTTGTTAACTATTATTTATGATGGTTAATCCTTTCGTGTTTTGATCTATTCCTTTATGACACTAGTATTATTCTTGGTACTAACGGATGTGTTATTCTATTTTGAAGATCATGCCCCCAAGAGAGTCCACTGAAGCGCGTATGCAACGCTGATCAATGAAGGAATTGCTGCTGCTATGGCAGCAAATGCTAATGTTAACGCCAATGTGAACAACAACGTGGGATCCTCCCACAAAACTTTTATGGCTGGTTGACCCCAAGAATTCAGTGGTACGGAAGGACTAATAGGGCTTACTCGTTGGTTCGAGAAAATCGAATCTATTTTCAGGGTCAGTCGGGTCCGTGAAGAGGACAAAGTTAGTTTCGCTAGTTGCACTCTCAAGGATAGTGCCTTGACATGGTGGAACAATCTGGTTAGTAGTTTGGGAAGCGATGTAGCTTATGGTTTGGCCTGGAATGATTTTAAGGAAAGATTGATCACCCGCTATAGACCTCGGGGTGAGCTTAAGAAGCTAGAGGTTGAGCTCAAGAATTTGAAAATGTATGGCACTGAGTTAGATGCCCATGAACGAAGGTTTTTCGAGTTAACTTTGCTGTGTCCAAGGGTTTATGCGGATGAGGACCGCAAAATTGAGGCTTACATTGATGGTTTGTCCGAGAAGATTGAACACGGGGTTGAGTCTAGTGAACCCCAGACTATTGAGGCGGCTATGTCTATGGCCCACAAACTTAATGACAAGGTGTTGAGAAGAAGCAAGACTACAGTTGTTGAAAGTAGTGAGGAGGTTGTCAAGAAGGCTGATAATGGGAAACGAAAGTGGGATAACAACCGCAATCAAAACCAGGGTCAGCAGAAGAAACAGGATACCTCAGGTGCTAATAACAGAAATCAGCGTGTGTTTCCTCGTTGCTATAAAGCTCATGATGATTACTGCACAGTTACTTGTAAGAGGTGCTCCAAGCAAGGGCACATTGCTAAAGATTGTACAGTGCTTTTGCCGGGGTCTGCTACTCCCGCGACTGGTGGTAATAATAATAATGTTGGTAATAGAGGTGGTAACGGTAACGGTAATGGGAAATCGAATAATGGAGGTAATCTAAGGGTTTGTTATGAGTGTGGGAAGCCGGGGCATTTCCGAGATGCTTGTCCCAACAATAAGACTGTAGAGGCTGCACGCGGCCGAGCGTTCAACATTAATGCTAAGGATGCGAAGGAAGATCCTAAGCTTGTTACTGGTACGTTCTCAGTCAACAATTTATAAGTTTATGTACTATTTGATTCGGGGGCTAATTTAAGTTTCGTGTCGAGTAAATTAAGTCCGAGAATCAAAACGCCGTTAACTCCCTTAGACAATACTTATGTTATTGAAGTAGCTAATGGTAAGGAACTTACTGCTAAGACTGTACATCGTAAGTGTAACATTAATCTGGGTGGTAGGGATTTTGAGATAGATTTGATACCGATTGACCTTGGTAGTTTTGATATTGTTATTGGTATGGATTGGTTGTCTGCGAACCGTGCTGAGATCGTGTGTTATGATAAGGCTATTCGTATTACTGATGTGATTGGAGAGCCACTGATGGTCTTTGGAGATAAGAAATGCACACAGTTAAACCTTATTAGCTGTATGAAAGTTCGTAAACATCTCCGCAAAGGCTGTCATGCTATTCTTGCTCATGTTGTTGATCCTAGTAAGGAAGTAAAGAACGTTGATGACGTTCACATTGTTAGGGATTTTCCCGAGGTGTTTCCCGATGACTTACCTGGCCTTCCGCCGCAACGCGCGGTAGAATTTCAGATTGATCTTGTTCCCGGCGCTGCTCCTGTAGCACGTGCTCCTTATCGTCTTGCGCCTTCCGAACTTCAAGAATTGTCGAGTCAACTCCGTGAGTTGTTAGACAAAGGTTTTATTCGTCCTAGTTCGTCCCCTTGGGGAGCTCCCGTTCTGTTTGTTAAGAAGAAAGATGGTTCCTTTCGTTTATGCATTGATTACCGTGAACTGAATAAGCTCACTGTTAAAAATCATTATCCTCTTCCGAGAATTGATGATCTGTTCGATCAACTTCATGGTTCGTCTGTTTATTCAAAAATTGATCTTCGTTCTGGCTATCATCAGTTGCGTGCTAAAGAATCTGATGTTTCGAAAACTGCTTTTCGCACCCGTTACGGTCACTTTGAATTTCTTGTTATGCCATTCGGATTGACAAATGCACTTGCTGTGTTCATGGACCTCATGAACCGTGTGTGTAGACCCTATCTGGACAAGTTCGTTATTGTTTTCATCGACGACATCCTTATCTATTCTAAGAGTGATGAAGAGGACGAATAACACTTGAGGTTAGTGCTTGATTTGTTAAAGAAAGAAGAGTTGTACGCTAAGTTCTCTAAGTGTGCTTTTTGGTTAAGAGAAGTTCAGTTCCTTGGTCATATTGTTAGTAAACAGGGAATACAAGTTGATCCTGCTAAAATTGAGGCGATTGAAAAGTGAGAAACCCCGAAAACTCCTACTCAGATTCGTCAGTTCTTAGGGTTGGCAGGTTACTATCGAAGGTTCATCCAGGATTTCTCTCGTATTGCGAAACCTCTGACTGCTTTAACGCATAAGGGGAAGAAGTATGAGTGGAAGGATGAACAAGAGAATGCTTTTCAGATTTTGAAGAAGAAGTTGACTACCGCTCCGATTTTGTCATTACCGGAGGGTAATGACGATTTCGTTGTTTATTGTGATGCATCGCGACAAGGCTATGGTTGCGTTTTGATGCAACGAAAGAAGGTTATTTCGTATGCGTCACGACAGTTGAAGATTCACGAACAGAACTATACAACTCATGATTTGGAGTTGGGGGCTGTTGTTTTTGTACTTAAAATTTGGAGACACTATCTTTATGGTGTTAAGAGTACTGTGTACACTGATCACAAGAGTCTTCAACATATCCTCGATCAGAAACAGTTGAACATGAGACAACGAAGATGGATTGAGACGTTGAATGATTATAATTGTGACCTTTTGTATCACCCGGGTAAGGCCAATGTTGTGGCTGATGCATTGAGTCGTAAAGAAAGGACTAAACCTCGTAGGGTTAGGGCCTTGAATATGACAGTTAGATCAAAGCTCGCAAGGCAGATTCTTGAGGCACAACAAGAAGCCTTAAAGAAGGAGAATTTCATGAAGGAGAATGTAGAAAAGGTAGCTAAGAAGTTTGAAGTACGAGCTGATGGTACTAGGTATTTTGCGGGACGTCTATGGGTTCCGAAATTTGGAGGTCTTCGATAACTTGTTTTGGATGAGGCTCATAAGTCTAGATACTCTATTCATCCTGGTTCAGGAAAGATGTATCAGGATCTTAAGGAGCTATATTGGTGGCATAATTTGAAAGGTGATGTAGCTAAGTATGTGACTAAGTGTTTAACCTGTGCTAAGGTCAAAGCTGAACATCAAAAACCGTCTGGACTTTTGGTGCAACCAGAAATTCCCGAGTGGAAGTGGGAAGGTATCACTATGGATTTTATTACTAAGTTACCAAGAGTTTTGGGTGGCTATGATGAGATTTGGGTGATTGTAGATCGACTCACTAAGTCGGCTCACTTTTTGTCGATTAGGGAAACGGATTCGATGGAGAAACTCACTCGTTTGTATTTGAAAGAGATTGTTTCTAGGCATGGTGTTCCTGTTTCCATTATTTCCGACCGAGACAGTCGATTTGGTCGAGGTTTTGGCGATCTTTACAGGAAGCCTTAGGTACTAGGTTGGATATGATCACCGCTTATCATCCTCAAACGGATGGTTAAAGTGAAAGGACCATTCAGACATTAGAAGATATGTTGCGAGCGTGCGTCATTGATTTTGGAAATGGGTGGGATAAATATTTGCCGCTAGCTAAGTTTTCTTATAACAACAGTTACCACGCAAGTATTAAAGCCGGACCGTTTGAAGTTTTGTACGGTAGGAAATGTAGGTCTCCTATTTGTTGGAATGAGGTTGGGGATGCTCAACTTACAGGTCCAGAGATTATTCACGAGACTACTGAGAATATTGTACAAATTAAAGAAAGGTAGAGAACTGCTAGAAGTCGGCAAAAGAGTTATGCCGATAGGGGAAGGAAAGATGTTGAATTTCAAGTTGGTGATCGTGTTATGTTAAAGGTTTCGCCTTGGAAGGGCGTAATCCGTTTTGGTAAAAGAGGGAAGTTAAGTCCTCGTTTCGTGGGACCTTTTGAGATCATTGAAAGAGTTGGACCGGTGGCTTATCGTTTGAAATTGCCACAAGAACTCAGTGCTGTTCACGATGTTTTCCATATTTCGAATTTAAAGAAGTGCTTGGCTGAATTTGATCAGACTATTCCTTTGGAGGAACTTCAAGTTGATAAGCAATTGCATTTTATTGAGGAGCCTGTTGAAATCATGGACCGAGAGGTTAAGACTCTTAAACAGAGCAGAATTCCTATTGTTCGGGTCAGATGGAACGCTAGACGCGGTCCTGAGTTCACTTGGGAGCATGAAGACCAGATGAAGCAGAAATACCCGCATTTGTTCTCAGATGCCGAGTCAACCCCTGCGCCTGCTTAAATTTCGGGACGAAATTTCCGTAACGGGAAGGTACTGTCACGACCCTACTTTTTCCGTTACCTTTTTCAGTTAATTATTTAACGATCGTTAACTGTTAGTGTGCCACGTCATTTCAATGACCTATATTATTATTTTTGTAATAATATATATATATGTATATTAATTATTATGTGTTATGTGAATATTTGTATTCATATTTTAATTTATACGTGTCTACGCATCGCGGATTTCCATCCGGCGAATCTTTTCAGTTTTTAAACCAACGGACGCGTTTTCGGGATTTTTAAATCCTAAATATTTTAAATATGATATTTTAAGATCATATTATTATATAGTGTATTTATATTTATTTTTCGTCGCGCGTTTGTTATCTTTCCGAAATTTTAATCGCGTAAGTGCGTTTTTGCGTTTCGGGACTCGTTCGGGCTTTCGGGCCATAAGTAACTTAACAATTAAGTGAGATGGGCCAAGTGGGGCCCACCCCACCCCTCATTCGGCCGAAACTCCAAGGGGAGGGAGTAATACTCCCTTGATTTTTTATTTTTGGTTCATTATTTCAATTCCAATATTTATCAAAACCTAATCTTCTATTTTTGCTCTCCTCTCCCTCTCCCCTCTCCTTTGGCCGTCGCCTAGCTCACCACCATCATCATCATTCTTCAACAAAAAGCTAGCTTGGATCAAGGATTGATTAACACCAACGCGTTCCTCTCTTCATTCTCTACGCGATAGCATCAATCGTTTCTCGATTAGGGTATAAACCCTAACCATAGAATTTTCAATTTTTCATTTATTTACTGTATTTTGATGATTACTTAGTAGTATGATGTGTGTGGATTATTGTAATGGTGTTTGTATGCATAGATGTACTCATAATTGCATGTTTTCGGTTTATAAAATTCTGGACAGCAGCTATTTCGTGTATTCTGGGTTTGTGACTGAGATAAATGTTAAAATAAAGTATGTAAATGAGTTCCTCTCATCAAGACATTAATTTTAGACTCCGGATTCATGTCATTTCGATTCCCGGAGCCCTAGTTATGATCAAATTACTATTTTGTTAAAATTGAATTGTGGATTGACATGAAACAGGTTTGGTCTGACTTTGTGACCTTCCTTGGTGTCTTTAGGGTGTGTTAGCATGTTAGGACAGATGGTGGGACGAACTTTCATGTTCGGGTCACCTAAATCCGAGCCACGGTTCACCCGGTACGACTAAAACACGTTTTTAAGAAAATTGAAGGTCCAAGTGGTGTCATTGCTGATTACCACGACTTGTGGACTGTTCTTGGTGAGTTCTTGAGTGCACCATTGTGTCGGGTGGTTTGAATAGGCGGAGATGCATATAAGGCTCGCCAGAAATTGACACCCGGGGCTCAAAATACGACCCGATGAACTTTTGAATTAAAACTTATGATTAATTCTAAAACTTATGATAAAAATAATGAAACTCATTATTAATTAATTACTTATGATAAAAGAAGTAATTATTATTATTTAAGAATTATGATTTAAATATTTATTATATCATTTAATTATTATTTATGATTTAATTAACATTTTAATTTAACTTATGATTAATGACACTTTTATTATTAATGGAAAATACTTATGATAAGTATTAAATTTATTTTATAAGAATATTATTATAAGACTTATAATGAAGATTAAATAATTATTTAATTATTATAAGACTTACTTATTATTTAATTATGATTTAATTATTAAATACTTATGATTTAATAATTATATTTAGAAACTTATGATATGATTAATAATTCATTATTAATTAATAATACTTATGATATGATTTAAAATTTATTATTAATTAATAATATTTATATTATGACTAATATTTAATTAATTAATTAAATACTTATGTTATATTAATTATATCATTTCAACTTATATTAACTTTAATAATTCATTTTATTTAATTAAACTTATGTTATGACATAATTATACACTTTTAACTTTAATAAACATTATAACTTATGTTATTATTATAACTTACACTTTTAAAATTAACGTTGACTATGTTTGAACAAGTTTGACTTTTGAGTTGACTTTTGGTTGACTTTGACTTTCAGTTGACTTTTGTTGACTTTCTAAATAGGGAAACTTTCCTAACCTAAAAACTTTCTAAAAATAGAACTTTCTAAATTTGGAAACTTTCCAAAAATAGAAACTTTCCAAAAATAGAAACTTTCCAAAAATAAAAACTTTCCAAAAATAGAAACTTTCCTAAAATAGAAACTTCCCAAAAATGGAAACCTACTAAAAATAGAAACTTTCTAAAAATAGAAAGTATGTGTCCATACGCTGTTCCAGTCAAACCAATGCTTTCCGAGTATTGGTCTATGTCTACTTAACTTCCCAAAAATGGAAACCTGCTAAAAATAGAAACTTTCTAAAAATAGAAAGTATGTGTCCGTACGCTGTTCCAGTCAAACCAATGCTTTCCGAGTATTGTTCTATGTCTACTTGCAACATGTACAATAGCTATCATACTAAGACTTGACCTAAGTTAGTTATTTATATCGACCTGATTTATTTATAGGTCGGCGTTGTGATCGTTCCTGATCACTTTATTCTATTTGCTGTTCGCTTGTTTGTGTGGTTTCTTCGGTTGCTTTTAAGGTGAGTTATAGTCCCGTTTTTACATACTTTTCAAAGTATATTTTTGGGATGTGATTACATGCATTTTTATTTACGTTTAGACACAAGTAACCGTTAAATTTAATTATTCATTGTGAGTTGAAAAAAATATTCCCTAGTCTGGTAACTGTAATCATTGGTTTCTACCGGTGAACGCGAATCCTATGGATAGATCTATCGGGTTTGACAACCCCATTTCGAGCTAGTCGCGCTAGCAATTTATAATCGGAATGTTTAGTACTTCGTAATTTGTTGTAGATACACTGTTCATGTGTATATTTTTATTGTGTTTGGCAAGGGTAAATAAAGGGTTAAGTGGTTACCAGGTGGCTCATTGATAATGGAATAATGTTTAATGTTTTCTAACATTTTTAAATCTTTTGGTCTAAAGTTTACTTATTTCTTTAAACCTATAATTCACTCAACCTTTGTGTTGACAGTTTACTTGCATGTTTTCACAGGTACTTGAGTTTTGTGATGCTTCCGCTGTGTTTAGAAGAGTCTGCATGCATTTGGGGCAGATTTTATGAAACATTTTATGAAACTTAAGCTTGCATTCTATTTTTGGATAATTTAAACTTGTGGATTTGTTGGCAAGGTTTTGTGTCAACTTTTGGTTTATTACTATGGTTGGTTGTTTAAAACTACATATTTTGGTTTGTTTCCTTTTTGGGAAACTTTTGAAATAAAAGAATGCAACTTTGTTTATTTAATTCATTTAAGTCCGATCAAGCTGTGGGACCAACTGACGGATCTGTTAAGTGTTTTGACGGGGTCGTCACAGTAACTTAAAGTCTCCCCAATGTGATATACCCCACCTATCAAAGGAAAGCCTTTTATGAACTAAGGCATTTCTGGAAAGTCTTTCAAATGTTTGACAAGTTAATTTCGCCATAACTAAATGTGCTGATGAATTCTGACCGACTCTAGACAAGATTTCCTCAATCATATCCTCTGGTAGGTCTTCTAAAATATTCGGTTGTCTACCTTTAATGTCCATTTTGTTTTTATACTGTAAAATAGACAAGGATTAGATTCGTAATAACAAACAATACAAACAATTTTTACATAGAACATAAAAGTACAAGCACACTACAATACATTTATTACACAACATGCTCACACCCCTCTAATCTGAATCACTGGTTTCTTTTTCTTCGGACTTGGTTCTTTTTCCTAATTTTCTAGGGATATATGATGTTCCTCTAATACGAGCCGTCATTTTCCACATTGGTTTAGAAAAACCTGGTGGTTTAGAGGTTCCCGGGTTATTGTCACGATATTGAAAATACGGGTGTTGACGGTACATATAAAGTTCATCAGGGCCGGAATCAGATTTCTCTATTTTGATGCCTTTTCCCTTATTATTTTCTTTTACCTCATTAAATTGGGTCGGGGTAATTTCTATAATATCATCGGAATCCTCATCAGGATCCGATTCATCGAAAAATTGGTAATTTTCCCAATATTTTACTTCCTTAGCGGAAACACCATTGACCATTATTAACTTTGGTCCATTGGTTGAGGATTTTCTTTTATTTGACCAGTTTTCTGTGGTTCCTACTATTTCCCCCTCCGGAACCTCTTCTTCTTCCGGTTCCTCTTCTTCTGGTTCCTCTTCTTCCGGTTCTTCGGGAACTTGTGAATCTTGCCAATATATATTCGACTCTTCGTTATTATTAGGTGAGTCAATGGAATTTGTGCTAGAGGTAGACATCTATCACATAATATCAAACATGTTAAGAGATTAATATATCACATAATATTTACATGTTAATAATATATAGTTTCCAACAAAAATGTTAAGCAATCATTTTTAAATAAAACACGGTCGAAGTCCAGACTCACTAATGCATCCTAACAAACTCGATAAGACACACTAATGCAAATTTTCTGGTTCTCTAAGACCAACGCTCCGATATCAACTGAAATGTCCCGTTCATATTGATTATAAACGTTCCATATTAATTGATTTCGTTTCGAGGTTTTGACCTCTATATGAGACGTTTTTCAAAGACTGCATTCATTTTTAAAACAACCATAACCTTTATTTTATCAATAAAGGTTTTAAAAGCATTACGTAGATTATCAAATAATGGTAATCTAAAATATACTGTTTACACATGACCATTACATAATGGTTTACAATAGAAATATATTACATCGACATATGTTTCTTGAATGCAGTTTTTACACAATATCATACAAACATGGACTCCAAATCTGGTCCTTATTTTAGTATGCAACAGTGGAAGCTCTTAGTATTCACCTGAGAATAAACATGCTTTAAACGTCAACAAAAATGTTGGTGAGTTATAGGTTTAACCTATATATATCAAATCGTAACAATAGACCACAAGATTTCATATTTCAATACACATCCCATACATAGAGATAAAAATCATTCATATGGTGAACACCTGGTAACCGACATTAACAAGATGCATATATAAGAATATCCCCCATCATTCCGGGACACCCTTCGGATATGATATAAATTTTGAAGTACTAAAGCATCCGATACTTTGGATGGGGTTTGTTAGGCCCAATAGATCTATTTTTAGGATTCACGTCAATTAGGGTGTCTATTCCCTAATTCTTAGATTACCAGACTTAATAAAAAGGGGCATATTCGATTTCGATAATTCAACCATAGAATGTAGTTTCACGTACTTGTGTCTATTTTGTAACTCATTTATAAAACCTGCATGTATTCTCATCCCAAAAATATTAGATTTTAAAAGTGGGACTATAGCTCACTTTCACAGATATTTCCTTCCTCGAAAATAAGACTTGGCCACGGATCGATTCACAAACCTATACAAATATGTACATATATATCAAAGTATGATCAAAATATAATTACAACTATTTTTATTATGTTTTAAAGATTTGAGTTTATTAAGTCAGCTGTCCTCGTTAATAACCTACAACTAGTTGTCCACAGTTAGATGTACATAAATAAATCAATATATATTATCTTGAATCAATCCACGACCCAGTGTATACACGTCTCTGGCTAGATCACAACTCAAAGTATATATATTTTTGGAATCAACCTCAACCCTGTATAGCTAACTCCAACATTACTGCATATAGAGTGTCTATGGTTGTTCCAAATAATATATATACATGGGTCGATATGATATGTCAAAACATTTGCATACATGTCTATGGTATCCCAAGATTACATAATATATTAGAATACATGTATAATACAATATAAGTTAGCTAGGATATGATTTGTATAGATTTTTTAAACATTTCCCGTAGCTAAAAAGATCAAAAATATCCAATCTTGTTTTACCCATAACTTCTTCATTTTAAATCCGTTTTGAGTGAATCAAATTGCTATGATTTCATATTGAACTATAATTTATGAATCCAAATAGAAAAAGTATAGGTTTATAGTCGGAAATTTAAGTTACATGTCAATTACTAAAGAGGTAGTCATTTCCGTCGAAAGAACGACATCTTGATGACCATTTTGAAAAACATACTTTCATTTTGAGTTTAACCAAGATTTTTGGATATAGTTTCATGTTCATATGAAAAATCATTTTCCCAGAAGAAGAACTTTTAAATCAAAGTTTATCATAGTTTTTAATTATCCAAACCAAAACAGCCCCCGGTTTCACTACGACGGCGTATATCCGATTTTATGGTGTTCATCGTGTTTCCAGGTTTTAAATCATTAAGTTAGAATATCATATAGATATAGAACATGTGTTTTGTTGATTTTAAAAGTCAAGTTAGAAGAATTAACTTTTGTTTGTGAACAAGTTTAGAATTAACTAAACTATGTTCTAGTGATTACAAGTTTAAACCTTCTCGAATAAGATAGCTTTATATGTATGAATCGAATGATGTTATGAACATCATTACTACCTCAAGTTTTCTGGATAAAACTACTGAAAATGAGAAAAATGGATCTAGCTTCAAAGGATCCTTGGATGGCTTGAAAGTTCTTGAAGCAGAATCATGACACGAAAACAGTTCAAGTAAGATTTTCACTCGAAATAAGATTGTTATAGTTGTAGAAATTGAATCAAAGTTTGAATATGAATATTACCTTGAATTAGAAAGATAACCTACTGTAAATAACAAAGGTTCCTTGATCTTAGATGATTACTTGGAATGGATTAGAAAGCTTGGAAGTAGACTTGCAAACTTGGAAGTATTCTTGATTTTTATGAAACTATACTTATGGAATTTATGAAGAACACTTAGAACTTGAAGATGGAACTTGAGAGAGATCAATTAGATGAAGAAAATTGAAGAATGAAAGTGTTTGTAGGTGTTTTTGGTCGTTGGTATATGGATTAGATATAAAGGATATGTAATTTTGTTTTCATGTAAATAAGTCATGAATGATTACTAATATTTTTGTAATTTTATGAGATATTTCATGCTAGTTGACAAATGATGGTTCCCACATGCGTTAGGTGAATCACATGGGCTGCTAAGAGCTGATCATTGGAGTGTATATACCAATAGTACATACATCTAAAGGCTGTGTATTATACGAGTACGAATACGGGTGCATACGAGTAGAATTGTTGATGAAACTGAACGAGGATGTAATTGTAAGCATTTTTCTTAAGTAGAAGTACTTTGATATGTGTCTTGAAGTCTTTCAAAAGTGTAAGAATACATATCAAAACACAACATGTATATACATTCTAATGGAGTCGTTAAGTCTTCGTTAGTCGTTACATGTAAGTGTTGTTTTGAAACCTTTAAGTTAACGATCTCAATTAATGTTGTTAACCCAATGTTTATTATATCAAATGAGATGTTAAATTATTATGTTATCATGATATTATGATGTATGAATATCTCTTAATATGATATATACATTAAAATATCGTTACAACGATAATCGTTACATATAAGTCTCGTTTCGTAATTCTTGAGTTAGTAGTCTTATTTTTACATATGTAGTTCATTGTTAACACACTTAATGATATATTTAAATATCATTTTATCATGTTAAATATAGTGTATCAATATCTTAATATGATACATATGTATTTAGTAGACATTATCATAACGATAATCGTTATATATATCATTTCGAGTCTCTTAACTTAGTAATCTCATTTCTTATGTATATCACACATTATTAATATACTTAGTGAGATACTTACTCATCATAACCTCATGTCAACCATATATATATGTCTATATATACCACAACATGTAGTTTTTACAAATTTGTAACGTTCGTGAATCGCCGGGCAACTTGGGTGATCAATTGTCTATATGAAACTTATTTCATTTAATCAAGTCTTAACAAGTTTGATTGCTTAACACGTTGGAAACATTTAGTCATGTAAATATCAATCTCAATTGATATATATAAACTTGGAAAAGTTCGGGTCACTACACCATATGTGGCTCAAATCCACCCTTCATAGGGACAGTTCCAGTAGGCACTCTGTAGAACATCCATTTAACTTCGGGAACTCATCCATACCATTACCATGCATGGAACGTACCCATAGAACTCAACACAAACTACCTGGGTATACCCACTCAACCAGAACCAGGGAGGAATCCCATATGTCAAAAATAGCTTCGGCGTGAACCCACACGCTACCGTCACAACAGACATCGACAACTTTTAGAGAAACCAAAAGACTCCCAACTCACTTGGGATACTATGAGAGAAAAGATGAATCAGATGACTTACTAAATATATTTGAAGGAGCTGCAAGAATGTCAAATTGGGATATACATGTAGCTTTCCATGATTTTTCATACATGTTAAAAGGAGACGCAAGAGTTTAGTCCGATTCTCTTCCCAGAGACTCTGTTCTAGCTTCGATGACTTGAAATGTCTCTTTAGGTCGAACTTCGGCCAACAAAAATGCCACAAAAAGAACCACGTGGCAGCACAAAGTATTAAACAAAAGGACAATGAAGGGTCAAGAGCTCCCCTTAGCCAGTATGCTAACAAAACTTAACATATCCCAGATCTTCCAGAAACATAAAGGATATCCGGACTTCTATACGAATCTATGGTTCATTCCCTCATTGAACATCTCATCCGTGATCTACAGAAATATACAAAACTCTCCTGAATAAGGCTTACGCATGGCTAGATGCCAAAGACAGGGTCGGTATGTTCATTTATGAAGATCCCTCAAGAAGTAAGCGAAGGGAGAAATCATACTGAAGCGAAGATAGACATGGGAGAAAAGACGACGAGAACATGTTTGTCCCTTACTGAAGGGAATCGGGAACCGGAATCCTTAGGAAAATGATAAAATCTCCGAGTTAAATTCTTGTAACAGAGAGAGTAGCTCATAACTTCAAAGCCCCATGCAAGATGTCCAACAGAGGGAAGCAGAGGAACATGAGCAAGTTATGTGATTTTCACAATGATTACGGGCACGAAACAGACGATTGTTACAATTTAAGGATTGCCATCGAAGAAGCAGTCTGATCAGGAAAACTGTCTCACTTGATCAAGGGTATACACAATCAGAAAGTAAGTCAAGCAGTCGATCTGGGGGCCAAAGAGAAGAAACAAAACGCAACAAAGTAATCCTTGAAATTGACTTGTACAAACCCTACAAAAACTGGGAAAGGAATTATGAAGAGAGAGAATGGGAAGAAGTTTCCTTCCCTGCCCTTGCACAATAACTCCCTCTGACCTACCTTTCACCATTAATGGCATGAACTTTAATAGGGAAGTGTACATAATCTATCCAGATGGAGGAAGTTTCTGCGATGTAATGTACGAACAATGCTTTGCTCAACTCAGCTCTGCAATTATAGCACGAGTGATACCTCTACGAGTACCACTGGTAGGACTGCTAACATTTGCCAAAGATTGATTCGAGTGCAGAATCACTGAATGGATACAACTCAAACATTTCTTAGACGCATACAAAGGTTACCATTAGATCCAAATGGCTGAAGAAGAAATAGAAAAAAATGTCTTTATATACGAGTAAAGGGATTTTATTCTATCAAAAGATGCCCTTCAGACCGAAGAACACGGGAGCAACGTATCAAAGACTCATAGATAAAGTCTGCCACAAACAGTTGGGCAGAAACCTAGAAGCTTATGTTGATGACATGGTTATCAAAAGCTACAAAGAAATAGATCTTCTAGGGGATATCCAAAAAAAACCTTCAACATCCTTTAGTCCATCGATTTGAAGCTCAACCCAAAGAAATGTTCCTATGGGGTAGAAGAGCTTAAAAGGTCGATAAGCTTAAACATCTTAAAACTCTGATAACTCAAAATGGTCATGTTTTTATTAGTCATGTCACTCATATTTTGGCCTCAATAGTAATACTAATAATTATATAGTTTTAAACATGCAAAATCATGCAATAAATATTATTAAGGGGTTAAACTTCTAAAATGTTAAAAGTTGGCCAAAACGTGATATTTAAAAAGGTTTTTATTGTTTTAACAAGGTTTTTAGTGTTTTTTCTCTAACTACTTAGCCTTTAGACATGTATTCTAGGATTCATAAAATCATGGAGAACTCTCGAAGTCCAGGATACGCAAGCATAACTGAATAAATAAGGCAAAGTACATAATGGGGTTTCCACAAACCCTAGTCTCAGAATCCCTCTAATACACTAATACGAAAGATCAAGAAGTCTAACAGACGTACTGACACTTAATTAGCTCATCAATAAAGATCTATCCATGACCTAGATCCTGACTTCATTGGGGTACAAAGATCAAGAATATACAAGACTTACACACACTAAAACATACATTAAACTCTAATCTCTCCTAATTTCCTGTCCGGCCACCCAGAACTTTGGAGATTGACCTAGGTACTTGTGTACACTTATGATAAAGTTTAAATTCCTTAAAGAAGACATATATCCCAAATACATACTGACTAGAAGTCGAAAGGATTAAACGCAGACTCCAGCAACTATCCAGAAACTTCCGTAAAAACCACTAACTATATGGGATAACTAAATTGGAGACCCAGTTGAGAAAACTGGTTACCCAGTTACTAAAAATGGTGACCTAGTTAAGTAAACTGGCAACCTAATTACTCAAACTAGCGACCCGGTTACTTAAATTGGCGACCCGGTTCATAACCGAAGGTCATTCTGAACTGTTTAAATTAACCATTACCAACTTAATTCGGAAGGAATCATATTCCTATTTCTGACCGTTGTTGTCAACAGGTCTAATATTTCTTGTTATACCCTAGCAGAAGTTTCCATAAGAGAATTAAGAATCAATGGTGGTTGTTGGGTTGGTCTATTTTATTATAACGAAAACTCTTATTTATAATAAACCCTATATTTTTATCATGTGACACATTAATTATTTGTGTTTGAATTTAGTTTCTTAGAAATTGATAACACATTTTCCTATTCTTCGGAAATCAACAGATCCACAAACAAAAGGCGAAATTCAAGTGTATTGGATTTTCTAGTGAATATTGAGATGCTTTTGGGATTGATTTAGTCAAACCACACTAGATGTGTGATTAGATCAATAACTAGAGATACTATTCACCTTATGCAAGGTTTTGGACGTTAAGCACATAGAAAGAATCAGCTAGGGTTACCAGATCTGAGTGAAACAAATGAGAGGCTTAACCTAAAATGAAGAACATAACACTTATATACCCCATACTGATATGTCAACCATACGGTTCAACTTCTCACTCGTACGAGTGAGCTGACTTAACAGAACGTTTGGGTCTTCACTCATGTGATCCTCGGCAGTTTTAGTTTTGGACTCGGCTCAGCACAACCATGCGTATGAGTTTGTCATCCGTACGAGTGATTCTTCACGCGTACGTTTGACTGAGTCTAGAATAGTCAACAATCATATCTTGTACGTATGATTCAGTTTAAGTAACCACGAAAGAGATAAATACACAAGTAAACAAAGATAGATAACATCATATGATATGAGTATCCAAATAACTGAAGCAAACACAATAAGAGTCCAATAGATGTCTAGGGACTTAACAAAATGCACTAACAACTCCCCTAGGACCTAGACCATATGTTTTAAAATTAAATGTTCACACACCAACATGAACAAAAAACTTCAGTTAACTAGCCATAACCACATATTCTCTCTAACACAAACAAATAAACACACACAACAACACAACAATAAATACAGACACAAATATCACTTCAACTAACTCTAACTTGATTCGAGCTTGGAGCATAAAGGTCTTTGGTAAGGTAGGCATGATAAACATCAATCACTCGCTGATACTTCATCGCCTGATCCTTTTTCTCTTCCCTAACGTAATGTGATTACAGTGCAGAACACTCACATCAAATCTCGACAAGTTCCTTAACCACATAGGATCTAAAATCCTAACAGTGTCTAGCTGGTCGCTTTCTTCTTCTCTAGCAAAAATAATAACTGCTTCCTCTGATAAATCATCGTAAAACCACTACCTGAAGTTTTTGCAAAAATCTTGGGGCATAGGTTTCATCGGCAACTTCTTCATGTGTTTTTGCTGGTCTGAACTTGACAATACGTACTGGTCCTCCTTTTGAGTTGGTTTTTGTGGGATGAATTGAGAACCTCGCAGTTGTTGATTTGAACATATCTCATTTACCTATCTTATACTCAAATCTAAATTTCTTTTGAAACCATCCGGACAAGTTGTTCTCATCAGTGTTCAACATTTTTGTAAGATCCTGTTTTTGCTGTGGCTTTGGACGCCGTCCAAAAGAGTGGGATGCCGTCCTATTGTGAAGGGCTGGACGCCGTCCAGTATTCTGTGTAGAGACCCGTCCTAATCCATCCGGACGAAGTCCATATCGATTATAAGCAATTCACAACAGTTGATTACATCGCAAGGTACTTGACCTGTATATGATACATTTTACAAATATTGCATTCATTTTTGAAAAGACAATCTTTCATTACATCGAAAGTTGACGGCATGCATACCATTTTATAATATATCTAACTATAATTGACTTAATAATAATCTTGATGAACTCAACGACTCGAATGCAACGTCTTTTGAAATATGTAATGAATGACTCCAAGTAACATCTCTAAAATGAGCAAATGCACAGCGGAAGATTTCTTTCATACCTGAGAATAAACATGCTTTAAACTGTCAACCAAAAGGTTGGTGAGTTCATTAGTTTAACATAAATAATCATTTCCATCATTTTAATAGACCACAAGAATTTCATTTCCAGTTCTCATAAATATACGTCCCATGCATAGAGACAAAAAAATCATTCATATGAATTGAACACCTGGTAACTAACATTAACAAGATGCATATAAGAATATCCCCTATCATTCCGGGAAATCCTTCGGACATGATAAAAACGAATTCGAAGTACTAAAGCATTCGGTACTTTGGATGGGGTTCGTTAAGCCCAATAGATCTATCTTTAGGATTCGCGTCAATTAGTAGATCGATTTACTAATTCTTAGGTTACCAAGCAAAAAGGGGCATATTCGGCTTCGATCATTCAACCATATAATGTAGTTTCGATTACTTGTGTCTATTTCGTGAAACATTTATAAAAGCAGCGTATGTATTCTCAGTCCCAAAAATATATATTGCAAAAGCATTTAAAAAGGGAGCAAATGAAACTCACCATACTGTATTTTGTAGTAAAAATACATATTATGACATTAAACAATGCAGGGTTGGCCTCGGATTCACGAACCTATATCATTTGTATATAAATTAAAATGTGTAATCGTAATCGAACAAGTTTATATATTATTTCTAAAATTATATATTATACTTATTTAGTTTATGTATATACCTAAAATGTTTAATATCTATCTACTTAGTTATATTAATATATCTATTTATATATATATGGTTAGTATTATATAAAAATATCATTAGTTTGTTTTATATATATATATATATATATATATATATATATATATATATATATATATATATATATATATATATATATATATATATATAAATAATGATATTATGTTTGATATGTAGGTATATAAACTATTTATATATTTACAATATATGTAATAAGTATATTTTAGGTACAAAATATTTATCTGTAACAAAATGATAGTTTCAATAATAATGATTTACTAATAATAATCACTTTCTTAATATCGTTAATGCTAATAATAATAATAACAATATGGTTAAAATTGATACTTATGTTAATATTAACACTTCTATTATTCATAAAACATATTAATACTAAAATTTACGAAAATGATAATAAATTATATTACTTTCATAATAATAATAAACGTACTCATGATAATAATATTAAAGTTTTAAATCTAATAGTAATATCATAATTGATACTTATAATAATAATAATAGATATATTACTTATAACTATGATAATAATAATAGTAGTAACCATAGTCTTAATAATGATAATAATACTAAAATGATAAATTAATAATGATAACACTAATAATATTTATATACCTATAATAATAATAATAATCATAATCATAATAATAATGATAATATTTATGATAATAATTATAATGATAATACTACTAATTATAAAGATAATACTAGTATTACTACTAATAATTTTGATAATAATAATATTAGTTACAACATTAGTAATAATAATAATAAAGATAATAATAATCATAATAATAACAACAATAATAATAATAATAATAATAATAATAATAATAATAATAATAATAATAATAATAATAATAATAATAATAATAATAATAACGATAATGGAAATGAAAATTAGAGTGTATACCCTTTAAAAGAGCTTTTCTAAAAAAATTTGCTCCATACGAGACTCGAACTTGTGACCTCCCGCCCACACCACATCACCTCAAACTAATCGACCATTTCAGTTTTTCTGAGATAAACCCGTTTCCAAAATTATATAACCCGGATTCCCTTTTTAATTAATTCATCTTCTTCAACTACTATCTAGTCGACCAGAGGCCCAACAAAATAACTGGATCCTAGCAGCCCATTTCGCGAAATAATAATCCCAAGATAACTTATCCGTGGCTATTGGTTTATGACGAATCAAGAAAGAAAGAACAAATATATATATATATATATATATATATATATATATATATATATATATATATATATATATATACTCCGCAAATAAATAAATACGTAACCCTAGTACAGTATCCCTTCATATGATCATCATAATCATCTTTCACGGTCTTCATCATCATCCAAGCCATCATCATCGTATTATCATTCATAATTATCAATACTATAAATATTATTCATCATCACTTTCAAATGGGTTTTCGAATGGCTACAACATAAAGTTCCGGCCAATTTGTTTTGGAGTTCGAATCAGTAAAGGAAAACAGAAGGAAAAGATAAGTGTAGCAGTCTTGGTTTAAATAAAATAGAAATCTGTAGTAACAACAATGGTGATGCTCAACCGGGTGGTGGTGTTTGTGAGGGTTTCGATGGTATAAAACAGAAAAGAGAAGTAGCAGCAAACGTTGGTTGATAATTTGAAGGTAGGTTGCAGGTGATCGGTTGTATAGTTGTTGATGGTGGCGTGTGATGATTGTTTCCATAGGTTTTCCACGAAAAAGAAAGAGAAACGAAAAAAAATAGAAAGGATTAGGGTGGCGGTTGTAGGGTATGGTGACGAGGTTGTTGATGGTTGTCGGAGGAGACAAGGGTGAATGGTGGTGGCGAAGAGTCTGTGATCGTTGCTTTCCTCTCCATCCCTTAGATACATGGATATATATTATGTAAATATATATAATATTTAATATTAATAATAATTATAATATAATAATTAATCATAATATAATATAAATAATTTAAGCATGTGGGAGCAATAATGAACACTAGCAGCCTTAGTTTTGTTGTAGTGTGCCGACACTTTACCTGGATTACAATATCGTGGTTCATTGCTAAACAGTTAATATCTAAAAGTCTTTTGAAAAATTCCCAAATTTTTAGATTAAATGTATTTAATTATTTCACTCATTAACTGTTTGAAACCTGATAAAAAAGGTTCGATACAAAATTATTTTCTGTTCCAATTTATATGTACGGAGTACTAATATTCAAACTTAAAAAGGTAAAAATATATTTAACAAATCTAAGATCTCTGCAATCAATTTACAGTTCAACTTTTATTTCAATCCTTCATGAACATGTACTATATCTTTATTAAAACTAACAAAACGTCAACCGAGTATTACTGACGTTTACTAATTAAGCTCGAAATCATTTATTTTTAATATATTCACATTCTATATATAAACAGTTTTAAAATAGCAAGTTTAATTACTAAAACAAATATATTATATATTTTTAAACAAATAGATTTAATATAACTTTATATATTTACAAGTAATATTTATATACATAATTATATATGTCTATATATTTATAAATATAGTTTCCATTACATCGCATATTATTTTACATATTTAATTCTAACAGTTTAATCATATATTATTTCAATAATATCTATATGCATCTATTTATATAGTTGTTCGTGAATCATCGGGAATAGTCGAAGGGTAATTGATTACATGAACACAATTCAAAGTTTTTTTTTTTGAAAACATCTTTATTACAGACTTTGCTTATCGTGTCAAAACTATATAAAGATTTAAGTTTAAATTTGGTCGGAAATTCCCGGGTCATCACATTCTGGACGTCGTCCAGTTGAATTGGCGAGCCAGCTTTTGTGTTTTTGGATATTTAAAAGGGGTAGTTTGGTAATTTCACATTATGAACGACTTTAAGGCCCTAGATCAGTTTGTGGAGCCTCATTTACTCCATTTAAAACCACCAAACCTCTTCCACTTAAATTCTAGAGAGAGAGAGTGATTCAAGTGTGAGAAAGCTCAAATCGAAGTAGAAGAAGCTTGTTTCGGGTTAGAGCTCGAGCATTAAAGTTATTCATCTTACCACTAGCTACATTTTGATTGTAGTGGTAAGTCTTAACCTTGATTTCCTTACTATTAATTGTTTAAGGGTTAGGGTTTGGGTTAGTGATGTGTATAAAACCCATTTGTTAGTGATTTGAGGATTTTTGGGTAAGTTTGGGTCATGAAGACTCAAAAGATGACTAACCTAGGGTTTTGAAATGCTAAATGTGTTTATTAGTCTTAAATTGGGTAGTTAACTACTAGCACACATAAATGTTATGTAAGTGGGTGTTATTTGGGTATGTGGTGACCCGAATGGGTGTGGAAACCTCGAATGGGTAAAATGGGTCTTTGATGACCTAAGTTGTCTTGTTAGGGTGAAAATGCGTTAACATTGTGATTATATATGTATTAAGACCATAAATGGCTAGAGTTAGGGTTTTTGGCGAAGTTGACCCAATATTGGGGTTAAGTGTGCAAATGGGTCGGTATTGCACCATGGGTCAAAATGACACTAGAATGGTGAGTGAGTTGGTTTACCAACTTAATCTTGTGATTGATTATGTGCATGATGTAATAGGTACGTTACATTGAAGTTTGCAAGCTCGGTTATCCATCACAAAAGACTTTGAGGTGAGTGGAATAATTATATGCGTTGGTATATAATGTATTTATTTGTTGTAGCGTGAGATGTGAAGTGTCGATGTGCTAAGACAACACATTTCACTTGACGAGTAAAGTGTCGATGTGCTAAGACACCACTCAAAGTAATATGACGGGTGAAGTGTCGATGTGTTAAGACGCCACCCGAGGTGAAGTGTCGATGTGTTAAGACGCCACCCGGAGTGAAGTATTGATGTGCTAAGATGCCACTCAAAGTAAGTTGAAGGGTGAAGTGCCGATGTGTTAAGGCGCCACTCGAGGTGAAGTATCGACGTGTTAAGATGTCACCTCAAGTAAAATGAAGAGTGAAGTGTCGAAGTGTTAAGACACCACTCGGGGTGAAGTGTCGACGTGTTAAGACGCCACCCAGGGTGAAGTATTGACGTGTTAAGATGCCACCCGTGGGGTTAGTGTACGACGTGTTAAGTGTACTAATGGATGTTATGAACTCCGACGGTCTTTTAAATACCGTCCCCTCAATCGATTGGTTAACCATGGTTATTGTGTTGTAGTGTAGCATTGATGTCATAGCGTGGGGGTACGTGATAGTACTATATTTTACTACGAAATACGTTACAAATTACACAAGTTTTAACTATTTATTTACAAATGGGATATACCTAAACCTTGCTACAACACTATAGGCAGTGTACCTAATCGTAGAGTAGTATAGTTTTTAGTAAATCCGGTTCGTTCCACAGGGAACGGGCTTATTGCACACTATATTTTAAACAATTATATTCGTACAAAATATATTATATTAATAATATATAAAAGGGGGTTTTACCGTTTAATGACCGGTTTGTCGATTTTATATTTTAAATGAAGCGTAAAGTAAATGACGATATTTAACTAACAATATAAAATAAATAACAATAATTAAAATGACAATAAATAAAAGTACGAGGAAATATGAAATAAAATATATTATGCTTATTTAAGCTTCCGTAACCATGATGTTTGACGTTTTGATTATTTATTACCCTGGGTTAATTGTCCTTTGTCCTGGATTATTTGATAAGTCCATTTGGTTTTTGTCCATAACGGTCCATCAGTCATAAATATAAAGTGCGAGTGTCCTCGTCAAATTATCCTTATGTCCGAAGTCAAATATTTCAACTAATTGGGGACTTAAACTGTAACAAGATTTTAATACTTTGTTTAATAATTACACCAGGTTATCGACTGCGTGTAACCCAAGGTTTTAATACTTTGTTATCAATTATGCCAAGTGTCCTTGTACATAATTTCACCCCTGTTTTAATAATTCTAGTGACTATTAATCCATTCCCGTGTCCGGTTAAATGAACTATTATTCGTACATATAAATACCCAGCCCATCGTGTCCGATCGAGTGTATATGGTTATTTATAGGGACGTCCAATTGTAAATCTTTATATTAAAATTAACAAACTATCATTTAGTTAAACAAATATAAAGCCCATTAATAGCCCATAGTCTAATTTCCACAAGTGTCGTTCTTTTGTCCAAACCCCAATTATGGTACAAAGCCCAATTACCCCGTCTTTAATTTTTAGCCCAACATCATGATTACTTCGGCTCAAATAAGCATAATAATAACTTAAGCACGAGACATTAATTTAAAAAGGAGAACATAGCTTACATTGATTATTTATCGCGTAGTGGTACACGAACGGAGCTCCGACTTTAAAACCCGGAAAAATAACTTTTACATAACCCAAACTAATCTAATATAACACTAATCTATACTATATATATATATATATATATATATATATATATATATATATATATATATATATATATATTATATATTTATTTATATTATACTACGGAGTATTATTATTATTATGTTATTTAAACTCGCAGAATTCGTGGACTTTTATAGGCATTTTGATTTCTGACAGCTCAGCGAGTCGTGGAGTTTTAAGCCTTCAAACTCCGCGAGTCGTGGATTTTGAAAATCCAGCTCACAAACTTTTGGCTCCTAGCTTGTCGACATAATAAATATATAAATATAAAATATAAATAATTAATATAATTATTTGTATATTATATTATATTCTTGTGCATAGTAGACTTGTAATTTTTGGTCCATTGCATCGGGCGTTGATAGTTGGCTCGTGTACCGGTTCCGGATTTTCGAACGTCCTTTCGTATAATTTAATATCTTGTACTTTGCGTTTTGTAACTTGTACTCTTGTCATTTTTAGACGTTTTTCATCAATAAATTGAACCTTTTGAATTGTATCTTGTACATTTGAGCTTTTTGGACATTTTTGTCTTCAAATCTTCGTTTTCGCCTTTTGTCTTCGCACTTATTTATTTAAACAATTACAATAAAAATATAATACAATTACATATGAAAACCTATTATTTAGGAGGGATATTGCTATGAAATATATGTTTCTTTTTAGCCTTATCAAATATCCCCACACTTGAGCATTGCTTGTCCTCAAGCAATACAGAACTTGAAATAAAAACATACATGAATCACTTTTTTATTCATCACACTTTGTACATCAGTGATTTTGATATGGTGGTATAAACAATGATAATAACGATAGAACCATGGTTAAAGGTGGGTGTGTCATCCACAGTTGCCTCGGGTTTAGGTCAATGACACTTGCAATCAAATAGCCAATTTACTTTCGGTTTCCAAAGCAAAGTGCACATTTGAAAGGCGGTTTATAGTCCCACATGACTATGAAAATTTAGATCCTTAAGGAAATTAGATCTTTATGAAAACATTTGATCTTTTGAAAATTCAATCTAGCTTTTACCCTAGATAAGTTTTCCGGAATAACCCTTCACCGGTGTTTGCAAAATATTTTTGTGGGTTTTGTGGGTTTCAGATTTGAAAATTTTAGCTCAAAACTTATGGTTTTGTATCACCCACTTGCTAACCTTGTATTGGGAAAGCAACACATCCAGTATATTTGCTTCGTATATTACCTTTTGATAAACTACCGTCCGGTTGTAAAGGAAAGCGTTGAACAAGCAACTGTTAAGGCAATGTCCCCTGATATGCTTTTAATTATGGTCTATAACGTGTCGGACGCTATTACTATCCTTTGTAGGAGCAATAGTAAAGCTCACCCTTATAATTTTTCGGTCTGGCACAAGGTCCTGTCTTCGACCATGCTATGCAACCACCGTTCTTACGGTTGACACCCGATTTGGTTCAGGTGACCTAATGAATTCCAGGTGAATTCCTAGGATTTTACGTTCAATGGTAATGAACGCATTGAAAATGGGTTTTCAGAAAACAAATCGGTTTATAATTTTGATCAGAATATTTTCTCGTTCAAGCTCGAGTTTAGATATCATTAAATTCCATGAGTTTGAATTCTCAATCTTTAAGGTCAATCTCAAGGATTGAGTAATATCAGTCTTAAAAGCTGATTTTTAATCTTTAAGGAGATTATCCTTTCTGGGGATCTGATTCATTAGTCTTATCAAGCTAATTTGCACGGTGTCCCCCCCATTGTACGAGATAAATCCTTCTCATGGTTAGGATAAATCTGACCACTTGGTGACCCTGTTTGATGCTGAGGTCCGTGGATTTCCTGCTGATTTTAGTGATGACTTTTCTAGATTTTTCGTCAACCTACAGCTGGTCTGGACGACAACTTCTTGACCTAAATCAAGAAGCGCGTTTCTTTTTCGGAAGACTTTACTTCCTTTTAATGATGGAATTGATACATCGTTTAGATCCATCTCTTCTTTTCTTTCATCGGGTAAAACAGTTTAGTTTAGTTCAAAGCAAAAGTATTTTCAGTTATTTGTTACAGAAATATGTGACATATGTTTAAGATAACTTGGTAATTTTTCCCACACTTGGCTTTTATTTTCCTTTTTATTGTCCTCTATTCCATTTTAAATGAATTCTAACATTTTGGTTTGTTTCTCAATTTATGTCCTTTCCAAGGTAACAATAATTTCGGTGTTAACACCTAGTTTTATCGTTCATAAATATGTATAAACATGATTTTGAGTTCATTTAATTGAAAATTTTGAAAATTTTTACTAGAATTGGGTAGTCAGTATATAAGACTAGGGCTGTTCTTTATTATCAGAGAGCACTAGGTTCTAATACAACTACTGCTTTACTAGTATTTTTAATGGTAACCAAGTGTTTAAGATAAAATTTTTAAAAATCCGAAAGAATTTAACCCCTTCCCACACTTAAGATCTTGCAATGCCCTCATTTGCAAGAAATCAGTAACAATTTAAATTATTGAGGGTGATTTGTGTGAAAATGATTAAATTTTACCAAAGTTTCCAAATATATTGGTGTTTGTTTGCTGAATGATAAATGTTGCATATCATTTGTTCATTCCGTCTTGTTGTTATATCACATTTATTTTGCATCTTGTCATCAAAATTAGTTGCTTTTGCTGAACTTAATGCCAGTCTTTGAAAATGCGTTGTTTTACCCTGTTGTGTACATAAAATAAACTGCAAACATATATACATATTTTTGAAGTTTGGTATATTACCCCACATTCAAAAATTATTGAAATCTAAGAATAAAAGTTAGAAAATTATAAAAACTATTACAATATTAACATAAGTATTAAATGTATCAACATTACAAATTACAAAATAAATAAAACTAAGTAGATTAGGGATGATACTGATACCAGTAGGGATTCCATGCATAACCATAGGTGCTATAAAATGCTTCGGCTGGGTTATACGTAGGATACGGTGGTTGGATCTCTATAGACCAGGGAGGGAATATGGGCGATGGAGTAGGAATATAGTTTCTACCTATATGTTGGCAATAAGCTATGATTTGGTTTTGATGAACTTTCCAATCTTCAAATGCTCTATGTCTAGCATTTTCATACTCTTGTGAAGCTATAAACCTTTGCATTTCTGCCATTTCATTTCCCCCTCCTACATTACCTTGCTGTTGGTTTCTCTCAACCTGTGGATGTCTACCATTATATCGTACTGCGGCGTTATTTCGCCTCTTCAAAACTTTCGCACCATGGTATACATTTAAACCTATTGTATCTCGGGGTTCTGGTTCTTCGATTAGTAATCCCCCCCGACTTATATCCACACCGAGATATTCAACAATCAAAGTAATAAATATACCACCTCCTATTATGCTATGCGGTCTCATCCCCCTAACCATAGCTGATAAATAATAACCCACACAATAAGGTATACTTACAGCGCTTTGTGGGTCTCGAATACACATGTGGTAAAACAAATCCTGTTCATTTACCTTTTCCTTATTCTTATCTCGTTGTGTAATCGAATTGGCTAAAAACCTATGAATTACTCTTAATTCAGCTCTATCTATATCCAAATAAGAGTAATTTCCCCCTTTAAATCGGTGATGGCTAGTCATTTGACTCCATACACCATGCGTATCAAAATTTCCGTCTATCTTCCTACCGTTCAATATCAACCCTCTACAATCGGCAGATGCTAACTCCTCAGGCGTATATATACGTAAAGCCTGAGCCATGTCTACTAAAGACATGTGGCGCATCGAACCTCCTAACAAAAATCTAATAAAAGATCGATCGGTTAAACTAGCTACCCGATCATTTAATTCTATACTACACAACAATTCTTCACACCATACTTTATATATAGGTCTACGTATGTTGAATAACCATACCCAATCGTTAAAAGTAGAATTACCATACCTCTGTGCAAGTAATTCCCTAATTGGCCCGACCAATTCTACAGCTTCTAATGGTCCCCATTCTATGACCCTAGGTACTTCAACAGCTTTAGAATGAAGAGTATGCAAACCCCTTTGGTATTTTGGATAATCTATCCAAAGTCTGTCAAATCTCAGGTTCGGGTGCAAATCTTCCAAGTGCATATCAGAAAATGTCATGACTGGATGAGGTATATCTTGTTTGTAGTAGTTATCCACCTCCTGTTGTTCCGCATTCTCAGCAGGAGCATTGCGAGCTTGGGATGAAGATTCACCCATTTCAGTCTGCAAAACACATCAAACACAATTTTTGTGCATCCAAATATGCATTAGTGTCAGCAAAATCATCAATAATAATTACAATGACATGTTTAATTTATATCAAACTTAAGTTCATTTTCATATTTTCATCAAATCTACACTTTTTCAAATAAGCATATACGAAAATGTTCGCCAAGTTCATAAGCATTCAACTCAAATAACATGTCAAAATAATCATCACTAGCAATTAAACAAGTTTCAAATGACATTATCTCTCAAAAATCAAGTTCATGAATTTTAGACTTGAAAAAGTCCACTTTAATTCTCAAAATCATGTTTAGGCTCAAAGTTTGGATCATTTAACTACCTAAACATGTTACACTACTTAATTTAGTAACGATTCATGACAAAAATCGGCCATAACCTGTTTATATCAAAAAGCCCCAAATTTGCTCAAGAACACAAACCCTAGATTACTCAAAATTTGAAGTTTAAGGCTTCTAATCATGTTAAATAGCATCAATCTAGGTTATAAAAGCATAATACATAAACAATTTAAGCATAATTATACTAAAAAGCATCAAAATCAAATTGGGTATAAAATTGCTCAAGAACACTAATTTTCGGATTAAATGGTGTTTAGGTGTAGAAATTTACCGTTTTTCTTGAGTAATTCCTTGATAGCATCCTTCTTAACATGATTTTAGTAAAAGATTTGATGATTAACGGTCAAAAATTGTGAATTTGGGAGTATTTTTTCGGGTTTGTTTCGCAGTATTTTTGTGTTGTGGTGTGCAACTGAGCTGTTATTTACGTTTTATTTTTTTCTGGGTTTTGGTCCCTCCGCGAGTCGCGGTGTTTGACCCTTCAAACTCCGCGAGTCGCGGAGTTTGTATTATTTTTTTTATTTTTTTTTACAATCCTTAACTTGTAAAACAAATATAAAATAAATTTAAAATTTTGTTTTCCTTTGTTTTAGGACGAGGTCATTTCGGATCGATGTCCTAGTCCGTCCCTCGACAAAATTTTAAAATTTGTCTTTTTGTAGCGATTGTTTTAAAAGCTAAGATTTTTGGGTTTTTTAATATTTTTGGCATACTTTAATTCAATAAGATTAAAAATAATGATAATAAAAGTTCACGTCCCTCCCTTGGGTAAAGCAATTTCGGTTCAATGACCTAGTCTTCAACTTACGACGAATTTTAAAAATCATATTTTTAACTTAATGAGATAAAGTAAATTTTTGTTTTTAAATTCACACCAACTTAAATTAAAAATACATAAAATTCAAAATTAATATTAAAAATTCACACCAAACTTAAAATTTGAAATGCATAAAATTAAAAATTCATATTTTAAAAATTAAAAATTCACACCAAACTTAATTTAAAAATTCATATTATAAATTCACACCAAACTTATATTAATTTTTCATATATTTACAATTTTAAATATATTGATTTTACAAAGTTTACAATATTAATTTAAGATTTATATATTAATTTTAAAAACATGGTAAAAATAAAATTAAAAATCTTTTTGGCTTTTTATCCAACTTTAATCAATCAAATATTATCAAAAATATGCGCCCCTGTTTTCGGTAAAGTAATTTCGGTTCCAAGACCTAATTTAACTCATGACGAATTTTTGAAATAGTTTAGGTTGATTGATTAAAGATATTTATACCTTAAGAATAAACGTTAAATTTTGCAGTGATGTAATAAATTTTTGAATGATATCAATAATTTCGGTCGCCAAACCTAATTTTATTCAATACTAATTTAATACTTTATAGCGAACAAATTAGCGTTTATTATCAAAAGGTTAAAAATAAAAATAAAAACAAAAAAAACTGTACAGACTTACATGTGAGATAGTATTCTTAGTTATATGATCTATACCATTCATAAGATAGTCGGTTTAATTGGTTTTCCATAGCTACATAGGCGTAACCTCGAGCATTCAGTGTTTTTTTTTCTAAACATATGAACGGTCCGTCTCTGCATAAAGTAACAAATTCGGTATTTGAATAGGTTTGATTATTTGAACATTTACCTCCATGTGACCATTTTCCGCATTTGTGACATCTTTCTAGGTGTCGTGCTCTTCTTTTTGCTGCGGATTTTGATTTTCCTTTACCAAATTGTAACTTATTATCTTCGCATCTGGATTCTTTTCTTACTCCGTCCAATCTTTCTCTGATTACTGATACTATTTCACTCGGAAGTGAGTCATTATTACGTTTAGTGATCAAAGCGTGTAGCATTAGACCATGGTTTAGTTCACAGGCAGTCTTCATTTCCTAAAAAAATAAAAATTCAGAATGGGGGGAGAAGACTAGTTCTTTAGGGTCTGCTAGGGAAAGACCATTCGGGTTCCATTTTCGAGAACTACACGAAAACAGACAATCTAACTCTAACAGAAATACATATTATCCTTTAAAGACTTGATTCTCCCCACACTTAGTTAGCTGTGGTATCGAAATTGTGATTAACTTCATTATCGAATTCCATCGGACTATCTATGTAGTGTTTAACTCTGTGACCATTAACTTTAAATTCAATCCCATTTGAATTTATTAATTCTATCGTTCCGTATGGGAAAACTCTTTTGACTATGAATGGTCCAGACCATCTTGATTTCAATTTTCCAGGAAATAGCTTGAATCGTGAATTGAAAAGAAGAACTCTGTCTCCTTCTTTAAATTCTTTTGAACTTCTGATTCTTTTATCATGCCATTTCTTCGTTCTTTCTTTATAGATTAACGAATTTTCGTATGCTTCATGTCTTAGTTCTTCTAATTCGTTTAGTTGACTTAATCGTAGACGTCCAGCTTCATGTATATCAAGATTACATGTCTTCAAAGCCCAAAATGCTTTGTGTTCAATTTCTACTGGAAGATGACATGCTTTTCCATAAACAAGTCTAAAAGGTGTGGTTCCAATTGGAGTTTTGTAGGCTGTTCTAAAAGCCCAGAGTGCATCCTCCAATTTAATGGACCATTCCTTCGGATTTGATCCTACGGTTTTCCCTAGAATACGTTTTAAAGCTCGGTTGGTATTTTCAACTTGTCCACTTGTTTGTGGATGATAAGTAGTGGAGATTTTATGAGTTACTCCATATCTTTTAAGAACTTTCTTAAGTTGATTATTACAGAAATGAGTACCCCGATCACTTATTAAAGCTTTCGGTGTTCTAAACCTTGCAAAAAGACATTTTAAAAAGTTGACTACAACTCGTGCATCGTTAGTTAGGAGAGCTTGTGCTTCCGCCCATTTAGATACATAATCAATGGCTACGAGAATATAGAGATTATTATGAGATTTTAGAAATGCACCCATAAAGTCAATACCCCAAATGTCAAATACTTCACATACTTGTATGACATTTTGTGGTATTTCATCACGTTGACTTATTTTTCCGGCCCTTTGACATGCATCACAGGATTTGCAAAGAAGGTGTGCGTCTTTGTAAATTGTAGGCCAATAGAATCCATCATCGTAAACTTTTCTTGCTGTTAGTTGAGGCCCATAATGCCCTCCTGTTGGTCCTGTGTGACAATGGTTTAAAATTTTACTAGCTTCATCTCCAAATACACATCGGCGTATTATTCCATCTGGATAACTTTTAAACAGATGTGGATCTTCCCAAAAATAGTGTTTTATATCACTGAAGAATTTCTTTCGTTTTTGGTACGATAATCCTTTTTTAAGGAATCCACAAACTAAGTAGTTTGCATAGTCTGCAAACCATGGAATTTCATTATAATCTATCTTCAATAGATATTTATCAGGAAAGTTGTCTTGTATGGCCGATTCATTTAGAACTTC
This sequence comes from Rutidosis leptorrhynchoides, assembly GCF_046630445.1. Lineage (NCBI taxonomy): Eukaryota > Viridiplantae > Streptophyta > Magnoliopsida > Asterales > Asteraceae > Rutidosis > Rutidosis leptorrhynchoides. The sequence goes on from NC_092338.1 coordinate 193,645,478, forward strand.
TAATTCGGGATTTTCAAGACGAGAAAGATGATCAGCGGCGAGATTTTCTGCTCCTCTTTTATCTCGGATTTCAATATCGAACTCTTGTAAGAATAAGATCCAACGGATTAATCTTGGTTTGGCATCTTGTTTCGAAAATAGGTATCTAAGAGCAGAATGGTCGGTATAGACCACCGTTTTAGCTAGAACGAGATATGAACGAAATTTGTCAAAAGCAAAGACAATAGCAAGGAGTTCTTTTTCAGTAGTTGTATAATTTGTTTGTGCTCCTTGTAACGTCTTACTAGCATAATATATAGGTTGAAATCGTTTTTCAATCCTTTGTCCTAAAACGGCTCCCATTGCAAAATCACTTGCATCGCACATTAGTTCAAATGGTAGATTCCAATTTGGTGTTATCATGATCGGCGCATTAGTGAGTTTCTCTTTAAGAATATTAAAAGATTTGATACATTCATCTGAAAAGATGAATGGAGCATCCTTTTCTAGGAGTTTATTCATAGGAGTGTCAATTTTAGAAAAATCTTTTATGAAACGTCGGTAAAAACCGGCATGCCCTAGAAAACTCCTAACTCCTCTAACATTGGTGGGATGTGGAAGTTTAGCAATTACATCTACTTTAGCTCTATCCACTTCAATTCCTTCCTTTGAGATTTTATGTCCAAGAACGATGCCTTTTTTAACCATGAAATGGCATTTCTCCCAATTAAGAACTAGATTTGATTGTTCGCATCTAATAAGCATTCGTTCCAGATTAACTAGACATGATTCAAATGTATCACCGAAGACTGAAAAGTCATCCATGAAAACTTCCATGCATTCTTCTATCATGTCGTGAAAAATCGCCATCATACACCTTTGAAAGGTTGCAGGGGCGTTGCAAAGTCCAAATGGCATGTGTTTGTAAGCAAAAGTACCATAAGGGCACGTGAACATGGTTTTCTCTTGGTCCTCGGGTGCTATTGGAATTTGAAAATATCCGGAAAATCCATCTAGAAAATAATAGTAACTATTTCCGGCTAATCTTTCCAACATTTGATCAATGAAAGGTAAGGGAAAGTGATCTTTTCTGGTGGCGTCATTTAATTTTCTACAATCAATACACACACGCCATCCTGTTACAGTCCTAGTAGGAATAAGCTCATTTTTCTCATTTGTAATGACAGTCATGCCACCCTTCTTAGGCACGCATTGAACTGGGCTTACCCATGGACTATCAGAAATTGGATAAATTAGACCTGCGTCTAGCAGTTTAATAATTTCTTTTTTAACTACATCTTGCATATTAGGATTTAGTCTTCGTTGGCGTTGCACATACGTTTTATGACCTTCTTCCATAAGGATTTTATGTGTGCAATACGAAGGACTTATTCCTTTAATATCATGAATCTTCCATGCAATGGATGGTTTATGAGCTTTCAACACAGAAATGAGTTGTGATTTCTCATTATCAGTAAGAGAAGACGATATTATTACAGGTAATTCAGATTCACCATGTAAATAAGCGTATTCCAAATGGTTTGGAAGTGGCTTTAACTCTAATTTCGGAGGTTCTTCTATCGATGATTTATATCGATATCTGTCTTCTTCTTTTAGCATTTGAATTTCTTCTGTTGTTGGTTCATATCCATTAGCTATAAGTGTAGCTAACATTTCAGCTTCATCTATTGGTTCATTACCTTCTCCTAAAGAACATTCTCCTGTTCCTTGTAATTCTGGAAATTCTTCTAATAATTTTGCATGTGAATCTATAGTTTGAATATAATAACATGTATCATCTGCAGATTGCGGTTGTTGCATTGCTCTATCAACTGAAAAGGTAACACTCTCGTCCTCTATACTTAGGGTCAGTTTCTTACCGAACACGTCTATTATTGCTTTAGCCGTGTTTAAGAATGGTCTTCTTAATATGAGAGGAACTTGAGAATCTTCTTCCATATCCAGAACAACAAAATCTACTGGAAATACTAAAGTACCAACTTTAACTAGCATATTCTCCATTATCCCTCTAGGATATTTTATTGATCACTCGGCTAGTTGTATACATATTCTTGTTGGTTTCAATTCTCCAAGGTCTAGTTTAGCGTATAGTGAATACGGCATTAAATTTATACTAGCACCTAAGTCTGCCAATGCTTCTATTGAACTAAGACTACCCAGAAAACATGGAATTGTTAAACTTCCTGGATCGGATAATTTTTCTGGTATCTTATTCAACAGCACTGCTGAACAATTAGCGTTCATGGTAACAGCCGAGAGTTCTTCCATTTTCTTTCTATTCGTGATCAGATCTTTCAAGAATTTAGCATATCTAGGCATTCCTGAAATCACATCAATGAAAGGAAGATTTACATTTATCTGTTTAAACATATCCAAGAATTTGGATTGCTCGGCTTCAAGTTTCTCTTTCTTCATTTTACTCGGGTAAGGAAGTGGTGGTTGGTATGGTTTAACATAAGGTTTAGCCTTAACTGTGTTATCTTCATTAACCTTTTCAACTACCGGTTCTTTTTCCTTATCTTGATCAGGTTGTGGTTCTTGTGGAGTAGGAATAGCTTCATCAGAAGTTATAGGTATTTCAGGTGGTTTAAGTGTTGTACCACTTCTTGTGGTAATGGCTTTAGCTATTTCATTCTGGGGGTTAGCATTTGTATCACTAGGTAAACTTCCCGGTTTTCTTTCACCTATTAATTTTGCTAGGTTACTTACTTCTTGTTCCAGATTTTGAATAGAAGCTTGTTGATTTCTAAATGCTTGAGCATTTTGTTCATTAGTTTGTTTCTGAGATGTGAAAAACTGCGTTTGAGTTTCAACTAGCTTTGTCATCATATCTTCTAAATTTGGCTTTTTATCATCGATTTGTGGTGGTTTGTTTTGAAAATTAGGTCTTTGCTGATTGTAAGTATTGTTGGATACTTGTTGATTGCTAGGACCTTGTTGGTTGTTGTATGGAATATTTCGGTTATAATTCTGGTTTTGATTGTAAATGGGTCTTGGCGGTTGATAATTATTCTGATAATTATATCCAGGTCTTTGGTTTAAATATGAAACATTCTCTCTTTGTTCCATTGTTAATTCAATACTGAGACAATCTTTTGTCAAATGTGGTCCTCCACACTGCTCACAACTAATTCGTATTGAGTGAATATCCTTAGTCATCTTTTCCATTCGTCTCTCGACAGCATCTATCTTTGCGGAAATGGAATCTAAGTCATGGCTAGAATCGGCTCTAGCTGCTTTAGATGATCTAACGATATCTTTTTCTTGGTGCCACTCATGTGAGTGGGAAGCAGTGTTATCAATAATTTTATAAGCATCAGTTTCGGTTTTCTTCAAAATGGAACCACCAGCTGCTATATCTATGTCTTTCCTTGTGGTGATGTCGCATCCTTGGTAGAATATTTGTACTATTTGACATGTATCTAAACCATGTTGCGGACATCCTCTTAATAACTTTCCAAATCTTGTCCACGCCTCATATAGAGTTTCATTCGGTTTCTGTGTAAACGTAACAATTTCTCCTTGAAGTCTTACGGCTTTAGATGCAGGAAAGAATTGTTTAAGAAATTTTTCAACTAAAACATCCCATGTATCAATCGCCCCTTCAGGTAACGATTCCAACTAATCTTTGGCTTCTCCCTTTAAAGTCCATGGAAATAACATGAGATATATCTGTTTATCCTCCACTTCTCTTATTTTAAATAGTGTGCAGATCCTATTAAAGGTACGAAGATGTTCATTTGGATCTTCCTTCGGCGCACCACTAAATTGGCATTGATTAGTTACCATGTGTAGAATTTGTCCTTTGATTTCATAATCTGGCGCATTAATGTCAGGATGAGTAATTGCGTGACCTTGGCCAGTGCGTTTAGCTCTCATTCGGTCTTCCATACTTAAAGGTTCCAGATTCTCCATAATTGAATTTGTTGAATTGAAATCACTAGAGGATTCTGATTTAATGGTTCGTTCCTCAACAATCTCTGTTTGAATGATTGGTGGTTCCGGAGGAAACTTTAGTGGTTTAGGATCTATGAATCGTCCCTGAATATTCTCCGGATTCTCAATTGTGAGGTCGGGTTCAAAAAATGGATTATCGGAAATTTGAACTGGAGTACTTGGTCGACTGGATGACGATTCTAAAGAAAAATCAACGGCGGTAATATTTGCTAAATGTCTTGATCTAGTTACAGGTGTTGAACGTACAAAAGGTGGTGAACGTCTTGCTCGGTGCATTCACTGAATATCCTATTAGTTTTTAAAAGGAAAGAAAAATTATATAAGTTATCCAATTAATAGACTTTTCTGATTTTGCCCACGTTTCGAATAGCCAAAAGATGCAGCAGAGGGGCAGGATTCGTTTGGTCTCAATATAATTGAGGACTATTTAGCTCCAATAACCCGGTTCACGTACAAATCCAACTATTACTACGAACCAGAAAATTTTGATGTCTATCAATTTAACCACTTAAAATAAATTTTCGTAATTTTAAGAAATTTAGATAAGAAGTAGAATAAAAATCTATGTCCTAAAACTAGAATAGCGAGAAATAAGAAAGAAAAAGAGCGTGTCGGAAAAAGATCGAAAAATAAAAATAAGAAAGAAAAAAAAATGACTTATAGAACTTAAAAACACTCGACTAACCCAACCTTATTACTATCACTAACTTAAAATTATAATCGCAAATTGAGATTACTAATTGGAATGATAATTGATACATAGGTAAAAGGTGTCTAAAAATATTAAAGCTTACAAGAAAAACTATATTCCAAATGGCAATAACTTAAAAAGAAACTAAAACTTAAAAAGGCGTCACAAAATTCTAAAGTACCTAAATCTTAGTCTAAAGAAAAAGCACTTAAGGGATTTTACGGCAAAGCCTAAAAATTAGAACTAAAAATAACTATGGCAAAAACTATGTTTAAAACTAAAAACTAGCGAAAAATACAAATATTACGCTAAAACAATTAAAAAGGGACAAAATATAAAAATATACAAAAAGTTGTAAAAAGTACAATTTTCATAAAAATATTATTTTTATATTATTTATTTTATAAAACTATTACTTTTATATATATAAATAAAACTAATTAAAAATAATTATTACAAATTAATTAAATCTTAAACTAAATAATAAATTAATTAACCCTAAATACTAATTAATTAATAATAATAATTAAAACTCCGTAATAAATGCCAAATTAGGGTTGCTGTGTGCCCGTGTCAGACGGCTCCACGAGTCGCGTTATTTTCTTCTTCAAACTCCGCGAGTCGCGGGATATGAAAATTCAGATGACAGGCTGGTTTCGACAGGTTTCGTTTTACTTTTTTTTTTCTGTTTAAATATTTATAAAAACTAAATAAAAACTTATGTTTTAAAAACTAAAATAAAAATAGGAATACTTTATAATAAAAATCTTAAAACTAGATTTATATATTTATTTATTTTTTTTTCGGTTTTTAATTTTATTTTCTAAATAAACACAAAATATTTAAATAAAACTTATATTTTTATAAAATAAAAATAAAGAAACTTTATAAAACTTAAATATTTAATAAACTCTTAAAAATATTTATATTTTTGTTTTTCTTTTCTATGTTTTCGAATATTTAAAACGTATTTTTACAAAAACGTATTTTTATAAAAGTAAACTAAAAATAAAAATCTTTTTTTTTTTATATTTAGCGTTGCGCTTCCGGCTTTTAAGCTAGATGTCCCCGGCAGCGGCGCCAAAAACTTGATGTCATAGCATGGGGGTACGTGATAGTACTATATTTTACTATGAAATACGTTACAAATTACACAAGTTTTAATTATTTATTTACAAATGGGATATACCTAAACCTTGCTACAACACTATAGGCAGTGTACCTAATCGTAGAGTAGTATAGTTTTTAGTAAGTCCGGTTCGTTCCACAGGGAACGGGCTTATTGCACACTATATTTTAAACAATTATATTCGTACAAAATATATTATATTAATAATATATAAACGGGGGTTTTACCGTTTAATGACCGGTTTGTCGATTTTATATTTTAAACGAAGCGTAAAGTAAATGACGATATTTAACGAACAATATAAATAAATAACAATAATTAAAATGACAATAAATAAAAGTACGAGGAAATATGAAATAAAATATATTATGCTTATTTAAGCTTCCGTAACCATGATGTTTGACGTTTTGATTATTTATTACCCGGGGTTAATTGTCCTTTGTCCTGGATTATTTGATAAGTCCATCTAGTTTTTGTCCATAACGGTCCATCAGTCATAAATATAAAGTGCGAGTGTCTTCGTCAAATTATCCTTATGTCCGAAGTCAAATATTTCAACTAATTGGGGACTTAAACTGTAACAAGATTTTAATACTTTGTTTAATAATTACACCAAGTTATCGACTGCGTGTAACCCAAGGTTTTAATACTTTGTTATCAATTATGCCAAGTGTCCTTGTACATAATTTTACCCCTGTTTTAATAATTCTAGTGACTATTAATCCATTCCCGTGTCCGGTTAAATGAACTATTATTCGTACATATAAATACCCAGCCCATCGTGTCCGATCGAGTGTATATGATTATTTATAGGGACGTCCAATTGTAAATATTTATATTAAAATTAACAAACTATCATTTAGTTAAACAAATATAAAGCCCATTAATAGCCCATAGTCTAATTTCCACAAGTGTCGTTCTTTTGTCCAAACCCCAATTATGGTGCAAAGCCCAATTACCCCGTCTTTAATTTTTAGCCCAACATCATGATTACTTCGGCTCAAATAAGCATAATAATAACTTAAGCACGATACATTAATTTAAAAAGGAGAACATCGCTTACATTGATTATTTATCGCGTAGTGGTACACGAACAGAGCTCCGACTTTAAAACCCGTAAAAATAACTTTTACATAACCCAAACTAATCTAATATAACACTAATCTATACTATATATATATATATATATATATATATATATATATATATATATATATATATATATATATATATATATATGTAACGACCCGGAAATTTCCGACCAAATTTAAACTCTAATCTCTATATGGTTCCGACACGATAAGCAAAAACCCTAAAGTTGACCCGCATTTTTTTTCGATCGTTCTATACTTATAAGATTAATATTTACATAAATTAAAACTTACCAACATGATAAGTAATCCAAATTGTCGAGATTTATATTTCCGAAAAGAGTTTTACACAACGTTTGACCGTCTAGTTTGACCGACGATATCACGAACTATACAATATATGATAATTATACGTTTGCGTATATATATGTATATATACATATTTAACATGGTTAATGAATGTTTTAATATCTCATTTTGTATTAATAACAATAAGTTATGAGTATATTTTGAAACTACTAACTTAAGTTTTCAAAATGATAACAATACGTAACGTTATTTGACATAAATACTTAAGACTTATAATATGTATACATATATCGTATAAGTAATGTATTTAATCACTTTTAAGAACTTAAATACATAAAACCATATAAGTGTATTCACAAAAGATAGCTATATTTGAATCCTCATTCCATTTTTCACAAAATTTCTATACGTATATTTAGAGTATTTGTACTCGTATCATACCTAGCTTCTATACGTATTTACTAATAGTAAATACACATCAAAATCACCACCTAACCAGCCATGTTCATGCCCTTAGGGCTAGGTAATTGTATTTGGAAACAATTAGGACTAGATACATAAAATGATTACTTAAAAATTTTGTCCATATACTCCTTATGCCACATTTTTTTGTAGTATTTATACATGATCATTTTGGTTCATTTTTACTTCAACTTTTTAGCCAAAACACACACAAACTTTGAAGCCTTAAACACCTTCAACAATCCAGCAAAGTTCCATGAAGATCTAGCTTCAAAAACCATACTAAAACACCATAAGAAAACCATACAAAAACACTTCAAGAAAACCTTCCAAGAACACCAACTTACTTCCAATCTTTCATCCACTTCCATCACCCTTTTGATTCTAGCTTCTTACTCCTCTTTTACAGCAAACTTATCCAAGGAACTTGAGGTAGAATCTATGTTCATAACCTTATTCGATTCATATATATATAGCTATCTTATTTTGTGGTACAAAAGTTTAACAACAAGAACATAGTTTGAATGTTTTCAAACTTGTTTGCAAACTAAATAGATCCTTCTAACTTAACTTTTAAAATACTTCAAGACCTGTAATATAACTTATGTATATGCTAATTTAACAAGGTAAAACTTGGTTTTTCAAAGTATAAGTATTTTTAGAAAAATGGTCATTAAATGATTTTGTTGTAGCAAAAATGTTTAACTTCATATGTTTCACTAATGTTTCACTTATGCCGTATGATTTTGAATACAAACCAAGGTATTTACAGTTCATAGTCTTAAAGAAGAACTCGATCCAAGAAGATGGCAATTTGAATCAACGAAAACGGATTTGTAACGAAGAAACTATGACCGAAACAAAATTGGTTATCCTAGATCATTTCAACTACGGGATCAATTGGAAAAAAATTATATAAATCACATATTTCTAAGATAACATGATATTTTATATATATGTACTCATAATTCAATTTCATATGGTTCAGGAACACCCGTAAGCAACACGAGAAGATTAATCATAAGATCCCATGTTTGTACGCAACACGTCATTTGACAACACCGGTACTTTATGTACGCAATACGTCATTTGACAACACCGGTACCGTGGGTCAAGATTAATCTCGACCAACACATATACGATGGGGTTTTATGGGAGTTTTATTTATTTCGTTGGGGGTTTATTTATTGCGGGTATATTAAACATCTAAAAATGAACCATTAAAATTGAATTACTAACATCGAAACGCTAACTACGGACTAAGGAATTATTCAAAGTATTAAAAGTATTATAAATATATATACGAGACGTTTGTTTAAAATGAAAATATATTGATATATTATATATGGATAGGTTCGTGATATCAACCGGAAGACCAAGTCAAAAATATATATATCTTCGAGACAACAGTGAGTATATAGTCCCACTTTTAAACTCTAAATATTTCGGGATGAGAATACATGTATTTTATGTTTTACATTATGGACACAAGTAACTGAAAAATATATTCTACGTTGAGTTGTACCACTGGCATACTTCCCTGTAGCTTGGTAACTAATATTTACAGCGGTATTGTAAACGCGAATCCTGTTGATAGATCTATCGGGCCTGACAACCCCAATCGGACTGGACGACCAGTATTCAACGGTTGCACAGTACTTCGTTTTGTGACTACACTTGGTACGGTGTAGTAAGATTTCATATTAAAGGGAATATGCGACGTGAAAATGTTAAGTATGGTTACCAAGTGCTCAACCACTTAGAATATTTTTATTGAAATGATTATATACGAAATCTTGTGGTCCATTGTTATAACGCTGCTAGCATCAAACCTATATATCTCACCAACTTTATGTTGACGTTTTAAAGCATGTTAATCTCAGGTACGAATTAAGTCTTCCGCTGTGCATTAGCTCATGTTAAGGATACTACTTGGGACCATTTAAGCTATGATACAAGGACGTTGCATTCGAGTCATTGAAGTTCATTAAAGACTATTGTTATGAAAATGGCAGATTAGATCATTTGGTTGTTATAAAATGTTAGGCTAATATGTCAACTCTCGATGTAATAATAGATTGCCTTTAAGAAATAAATGCAACGTTTGTAAAATGTATCATATAGAGGTCAAGTACCTCGCGATGTTATCAACTATTGTAATTCGTTTTTAATCTATATGGACGATGTCCGGATGATTAGTTTCGGATCCTTTCAGTTGGTATCAGAGCGTTGGTCTTAGCGAACCAGGCCTTGCATTAGTGTGTCTAACTAGTAGTTGTTAGGATACATTAAGTAAGTCTGGACTTTGACCGTGTCTGCCTGTCAAAAGTTTTGCTTATCAATCCTAGTCGGAAATCATCTGCTTATCATTCTTAGAGAACTGTCTGCTTATCATTCTTAAGTCTAGACACGTCTTATTGCATTTAAGTGCATCGATAGTGTATAGACAAAAATTCATATCCTAGCGTATCTGTTACTCTAGACATTGCCTGACGTATTTCAAAGATTCTCCGTAATTCATGGGATTTTGATATTATATATATACATATGTAAATTATGTATTGAAGAGTACCAAACCCAACTCCTATAATCTATTCCAAACCAAAAATTCATTTCTCCGACCATACAAGATGGATTCTTCATCCAGCTCAAATTCCTCCGACTTCGATAGCTTCGCCGATATGGATTTCCATTCGAGCTCCGAGAACAGCGTTACCGGAATGGATCAACCGATTTCCCATCATCTATTTTGGATGAATTGGGGATGGGTTCGTAATATACTAAATCTCTGGAGGCAAGAAGAAGGTGATCCATTCCATCCACCAAATTGTCCTCTTAACGATGAACCTGAAGCACTTACCGGCGAACCTATTCGAAACAACATTTTCTCGCTCATTTCTAGAGTATCTCGTCATGATTACATACTATCCCATATTTCGAATCTTGTTCATTCGCTCGTTCCAACCGTCAATCATCCCGGTATAATAGAAGAAGTCAACGAGCTTCGCGCTCGGGTAGTGGCTTTAGAAAATACGGTGCGAAGGTTACAAACACCAGCAGCAGCACCAGCAGCATAATCTATACCACCATCATCAACGCCGACAGTACTCTTGTCACCCCCAAAATCTCAACATCACAATCTGTATCTCGAATATCAACATCACACGACTCAATATCTGTACTTCGAGTATGATCTTCGTTCTATATATCGTTCTACATCGATTATCTTCGCTTTACGTATCGTATGACGATTATGTAATTTCTAAAGTCTTAGAGATTATGTAATCTAGAATTAACGATAAATCAAATGAGTTTATTATCTTATCGACTCATTAAATCTATGATTATCTCTGAAGAAAATATATATGCAAGTATATTTTCATAAAGATAGTAATTAAAAATTCCTTCGTACAAACTAATAATGATGAAAATATTTTAACGGGTGGGTAGTACCCGAGGAATATTTAGAATTCACATTAATAAGTTATATTGTACATTCTTGAATCTGATTCAACGGTCATTTGTTATTTTACTTACAACCATCGATATACATATCCGTTCACCCCAGAATAACCATTTCCATTTAAATTTCATATTTGAATTTTTTTTTACCTATCCAAATCCAACAAGTGGCATAAAGAAGAAACATTGGACAATTAAAATGAAATAAAATGTTGATTATAACATATGAAACTAAACAATTCTTCAATTTTGCCACTTGATTTCATCCTAAACCTCATTTGTACTTCGACAATTATAATCCTCATTCAAATCTTTTCATGATTCTTGAAAACACCTCGATCGAGAAGTTGAACCAGCCGCACCTCGTTTACGGAAGAAAGATTTATGCATACAGTGATGCACCTGAAAAATTTTCGAAACCGAAGTTATAGTTAAAACGTATCCGCGTCGAATTCCTTATCATTCATTATCAAAAACAATCATACGATTCCTTTTCAAGAAGCTAATTTTGTCACAGCTCCACTTCGACTTCTCAGTGAGACTACTCCTATTATAATCTCGATATTTATACTTTGTCCTTTCGACGTTGTTACCGGAGAACCTTTTTCACAACATCATCAGCAGACGTACCAGCAACTCGTTATCTCTTTGGCGAAACCCGCAATCAGTATTTTGAAAATCTCGTAGAAATTCTCCCAGTTATACCGAGAACGACTATCCCTAAGAATTACATTTTTCGAATGTGAAGTTCTGAAAAACATCCTGGACTATGAAGTAGTTCTTGAAATGCTGAAGAAGCAGAAAAAAAAAAAAAAAAAAAAAAACTGTAAACGACTTTAACAGTCAAAAGTTTAATGATGAAGTACATTGTATTGGTAAAGCTTAGAAAAAGAGGAGAGTTGGAACTGGAAAACGGATTGAGCAAAGTATGAAGGAGGATGTAGATAAATCACAAGAACTGAATCTGCTTTCAAAGGATTCAAACGATTCAGTGCTTGCTGAAACCATTAGTAAAAAAAAAACCTACCCCTTATCCTAAACCTTTCCCGATGATATTCTTCATCATCATCTTATCTTAGATATTATAAGATATCTTCATATCTTTCGTTATACATATCCTCCATATTTCTGGAGATATTCTCACAACTGTTCTTATCCAAAATCATGTATTTCTCCGTAATATCTGCGTTACAATATAAAAGAAACTGTGTTAGTTTCTAAGTTCTAAAACCTTCAAGTTTAAAATAGGAATGTTTTGAAGTAGTGTTGGGAACTGATACATGAATTAGTATAATATAATGAAACTTGATCAACTTCATTATATTACAGTAAGTCATGTTAAGTTTCTAATGGAATGTGATGATTCACAGTACCGTCATCATGTGCCATGTTACACGGCTCTTACATTCTATCAAGTCTCCAAACATATTAGAACGTATCACCTTGATAGTTCTATTTTTCCGGAATATTCGAGTAATTTAACGAATCAAGATCGTGCCATTACAATTTTATTCTAAAACCAATAGCTAGGTTCATTCCAAATTTTATACCTACGAATTCCGAACTATTGATCGCTTGACTCAAGGACGGGAAGAAGAAACGAAGGGACAAAGTCCCAAAATAGAAATTGGGGTATAGATCACAGCAAATAGGAGAGAATATTAACTATGGATGACAATGATTATGGAAAACAGAAGCAGGAGCATCGAAGTATAAGGAAAGATATCAAACCCAACAACCACCCAGAAACTACAAACCGTGTATATCAATACGTATGGCGACGTAAAGACACGGGAGAATTAGAAACATTATAATTCCAAGAAAATCATAAAAGTGAATAGATTCTTCTGGCGGTAGATGGAAGAGAAGAATGAAAGATATAAAAGTTAGAAGTATAACAAAAATCAGAACGGGATGAAGCATTTCAAAGGATACCTTAAAGTAGGAATTAAGGAGAAAGAGTAGAAGATGCGAGTTGTGAAAAATAAGGAAACGAAGGGGTGGATTTATAGTGAAATATCCGACAGAGAAATCGAAACAGATTACCGCATTAAATCAAAGAAGATTCTGATCGCCGAATAACCAAATCTTATTACGTAAGATTTTTCCTAAATCCCTTAAATCCCGGAAATCAATTCTAAACCACGTCATCGATTAAAAACGATTCCATATTTACTCATTTCATTTTTTTTTTGTGATAGCTTCGCTCGTGCGTCTCACATAACCAAATCGTTTTATCTAAATCTTTCAATAATGATAAAATTTCATTATTACCTCATATTCGTCATGAAAACATTCCTATGGTTATTTATGACAACCTCTACCAAATTTCGAGGACGAAATTTCTTTAACGGATGGGTACTGTAACGACCCGGAAATTTCCGACCAAATTTAAACTCTAATCTCTATATGGTTCCGACACGATAAGCAAAAACCCTAAAGTTGACCCGCATTTTTTTTCGATCGTTCTATACTTATAAGATTAATATTTACATAAATTAAAACTTACCAACATGATAAGTAATCCAAATTGTCGAGATTTATATTTCCGAAAAGAGTTTTACACAACGTTTGACCGTCTAGTTTGACCGACGATATCACGAACTATACAATATATGATAATTATACGTTTGCGTATATATATGTATATATACATATTTAACATGGTTAATGAATGTTTTAATATCTCATTTTGTATTAATAACAATAAGTTATGAGTATATTTTGAAACTACTAACTTAAGTTTTCAAAATGATAACAATACGTAACGTTATTTGACATAAATACTTAAGACTTATAATATGTATACATATATCGTATAAGTAATGTATTTAATCACTTTTAAGAACTTAAATACATAAAACCATATAAGTGTATTCACAAAAGATAGCTATATTTGAATCCTCATTCCATTTTTCACAAAATTTCTATACGTATATTTAGAGTATTTGTACTCGTATCATACCTAGCTTCTATACGTATTTACTAATAGTAAATACACATCAAAATCACCACCTAACCAGCCATGTTCATGCCCTTAGGGCTAGGTAATTGTATTTGGAAACAATTAGGACTAGATACATAAAATGATTACTTAAAAATTTTGTCCATATACTCCTTATGCCACATTTTTTTGTAGTATTTATACATGATCATTTTGGTTCATTTTTACTTCAACTTTTTAGCCAAAACACACACAAACTTTGAAGCCTTAAACACCTTCAACAATCCAGCAAAGTTCCATGAAGATCTAGCTTCAAAAACCATACTAAAACACCATAAGAAAACCATACAAAAACACTTCAAGAAAACCTTCCAAGAACACCAACTTACTTCCAATCTTTCATCCACTTCCATCACCCTTTTGATTCTAGCTTCTTACTCCTCTTTTACAGCAAACTTATCCAAGGAACTTGAGGTAGAATCTATGTTCATAACCTTATTCGATTCATATATATATAGCTATCTTATTTTGTGGTACAAAAGTTTAACAACAAGAACATAGTTTGAATGTTTTCAAACTTGTTTGCAAACTAAATAGATCCTTCTAACTTAACTTTTAAAATACTTCAAGACCTGTAATATAACTTATGTATATGCTAATTTAACAAGGTAAAACTTGGTTTTTCAAAGTATAAGTATTTTTAGAAAAATGGTCATTAAATGATTTTGTTGTAGCAAAAATGTTTAACTTCATATGTTTCACTAATGTTTCACTTATGCCGTATGATTTTGAATACAAACCAAGGTATTTACAGTTCATAGTCTTAAAGAAGAACTCGATCCAAGAAGATGGCAATTTGAATCAACGAAAACGGATTTGTAACGAAGAAACTATGACCAAAACAAAATTGGTTATCCTAGATCATTTCAACTACGGGATCAATTGGAAAAAAATTATATAAATCACATATTTCTAAGATAACATGATATTTTATATATATGTACTCATAATTCAATTTCATATGGTTCAGGAACACCCGTAAGCAACACGAGAAGATTAATCATAAGATCCCATGTTTGTACGCAACACGTCATTTGACAACACCGGTACTTTATGTACGCAATACGTCATTTGACAACACCGGTACCGTGGGTCAAGATTAATCTCGACCAACACATATACGATGGGGTTTTATGGGAGTTTTATTTATTTCGTTGGGGGTTTATTTATTGCGGGTATATTAAACATCTAAAAATGAACCATTAAAATTGAATTACTAACATCGAAACGCTAACTACGGACTAAGGAATTATTCAAAGTATTAAAAGTATTATAAATATATATACGAGACGTTTGTTTAAAATGAAAATATATTGATATATTATATATGGATAGGTTCGTGATATCAACCGGAAGACCAAGTCAAAAATATATATATCTTCGAGACAACAGTGAGTATATAGTCCCACTTTTAAACTCTAAATATTTCGGGATGAGAATACATGTATTTTATGTTTTACATTATGGACACAAGTAACTGAAAAATATATTCTACGTTGAGTTGTACCACTGGCATACTTCCCTGTAGCTTGGTAACTAATATTTACAGCGGTATTGTAAACGCGAATCCTGTTGATAGATCTATCGGGCCTGACAACCCCAATCGGACTGGACGACCAGTATTCAACGGTTGCACAGTACTTCGTTTTGTGACTACACTTGGTACGGTGTAGTAAGATTTCATATTAAAGGGAATATGCGACGTGAAAATGTTAAGTATGGTTACCAAGTGCTCAACCACTTAGAATATTTTTATTGAAATGATTATATACGAAATCTTGTGGTCCATTGTTATAACGCTGCTAGCATCAAACCTATATATCTCACCAACTTTATGTTGACGTTTTAAAGCATGTTAATCTCAGGTACGAATTAAGTCTTCCGCTGTGCATTAGCTCATGTTAAGGATACTACTTGGGACCATTTAAGCTATGATACAAGGACGTTGCATTCGAGTCATTGAAGTTCATTAAAGACTATTGTTATGAAAATGGCAGATTAGATCATTTGGTTGTTATAAAATGTTAGGCTAATATGTCAACTCTCGATGTAATAATAGATTGCCTTTAAGAAATAAATGCAACGTTTGTAAAATGTATCATATAGAGGTCAAGTACCTCGCGATGTTATCAACTATTGTAATTCGTTTTTAATCTATATGGACGATGTCCGGATGATTAGTTTCGGATCCTTTCAATATATATATATATATATATATATATATATATATATATATATATATATATATATATATATATATATATATATATATATATATATATATATATTTATTTATATTATACTACGGAGTATTATTATTATTATGTTATTTAAACTTGCAGAATTCGTGGTCTTTTATAGGCATTTTGATTTCTGACAGCTCCGCGAGTCGTGGAGTTTTAAGCCTTCAAACTCCGCGAGTCGTGGAGTTTGAAAATCCAGCTCACAAACTTTTAGCTCCTAGCTTGTCGACATAATAAATATATAAATATAAAATATAAATAATTAATATAATTATTTATATATTATATTATATTCTTGTGCATAGTAGACTTGTAATTTTTGGTCCATTGCATCGGGCGTTGATAGTTGGCTCGTGTACCGGTTCCGGATTTTCGAACGTCCTTTCGTATAATTTAATATCTTGTACTTTGCGTTTTGTAACTTGAACTCTTGTCATTTTTAGACGTTTATCATCAATAAATTGAACCTTTTGAATTGTATCTTGTACATTTGAGCTTTTTGGACGTTTTTGTCTTCAAATCTTCGTTTACGCCTTTTGTCTTCGCACTTATTTATTTAAACAATTACAATAAAAATATAATACAATTACATATGAAAACCTATTATTTAGGAGGGATTTTGCTATGAAATATATGTTCCTTTTTAGCCTTATCAAGCATACTATATTATTCGGGTTATATATATATATATATATATATATATATATATATATATATATATGCCTTTGTTGTTGCTAGCTTGCGGTATTGGAGGTTACTAGCTTTATACTTGAGATTATAAGCTAATTGTGTTGATAGCATGTATGCGGTATGTGAGTAAGTGATTGCAAGTAGGTATATTATATATGTATGTGTATAATTATTGCATTCACTAAGCGTTTTGCTTACCCTCTCGTTGTTTATCTTTTTATAGGCTTCGACGTTGACAAGGGTAAGGGCATTCGATTGGATTAGAGATCCCGCTTGTTGTTTAGGGAACGCTTTTGGGATTTGATAGCTTTTGGAGTTTGACTGAAACTTGGGTAGTTTAACCCCCAAACACCATGCTCATAGTGTCATTTGGAAATTAAACTAATGTGGTCGAAACTCATGATTTGTACGAAACTCGTAAAACGGCCGTTGTGGGCCCCGTTTTGTAAAACTCGTTTTGATGTTGGAAATCTATTAGTTTTACTTATATTGATATGTTGTGATAATTTGTTTCGCTGGAAAGTGTCGGGAAGCGGGTTTTTCGTTCAGGTGTAATGAATACTGATCAGTCCCCGTTAGTTCAATTGGACACCGTCAAAAAAGGCTAGACGCCATCCAGGCCTTCAGTACTGGACGCCGTCCAGGAATCTGGACGCCGTCCAGATGTACAGGTCCAGAAATTTTTTTGTTGGGGTCGTGTTTTTAGTATAACGAGGGTTGGGTCGTTACAAGTGGTATCAGAGCATGGTCTAAGGGATTTAGGCAACTTGAGATAGGTGCCTAGACTTAGATTTATTTGTGTATGCGTTTTTATGCGGGACTTGTAGGAGACGGGTCGGACCGGGTGTTGATTAGTGCTTAGGTTTATGTGAACTAACCTTGCGCTAATTGTTTTGTGTTGTGTTAGCAATCATCAAGTGAGATAGGTGTTGTACTAGCAAGTTAATGCAACGTGCTCACGTAACAATGATTAGCTACCATTGTTACGGGTTCAAATCATGTCAAACAAGCGATGTACGACGAATGTTAAGCAAGATGGGGTAGTGTGATGTATATGTATATACATATGTGTTAAGTCCTTTCATTTTGTTGTTTAATCTTTTCCGTTTTATAGAATGAAGATGAGAAATGGACAAGACACCAATGATGGAAGTACGAGTGAGGACGTTGAGTTCACGGCCAAAGTTGAGGCCATCTTTAAACGTCAAAAGGCGGAGTTCCTCGAGGATGTTAAGAAAATGTTTCTAGATACGATTGACGAGCAACTAGTCAATGTGGTAAAGGAGCAAGTTAAGGCCGTTCTTCATGAAGATAATGTGGGAATACGGGACTTTCTCTATAAGAACTTCACGGATTCTCAACCTCCCACCTTTGAAGGTGAATGAGACCCTCTAAAGAGTGCCCGTTGGATATCCGATATAGAGGGGGCCTTCTGTACTTGTGAATGTCCTCCCGATAAGAAGACAAGGTACAGGTGTGGTATGTTGAGGGCCGGTGCTAAGTTGTGGTGAGACGTAAAGCTCCAAGTTTATGGTGAAGAGCAATGCATGGAATTCACTTGGGATGAATTCAAGTCCGAATTTTTCAAAGAATACCGAACTTCGGCCGATCTTACTAGGCTTAAGGATGAGTTACGTTCCTTGAGGCAAGGGTCGATGGATTTGAACACTCTCAAATCCGTGTTTTTGTCCAAGACCCAATTTTTCCCGGAGTACGTCGGCAATGATAAAATGTTGAAGGAAGACTTCTATCGAACTTTAAATGACAACTATCAAGATAAGATTAGCGTAACGGTGGTAAAGACTTTTGATGAGTTGTTTGATATGGCCAAAGGCTTTGAGGCGCTCGTGTTAAGGAAGAGTGGCTTTACTTTTGGCAAGAGAAAGAATGAAGGTTCGAGCCATTCGAACTTTTCAAACAAAAAGAACAAGAAGGGTTCCGGTAATGTTAGTAGTGGGAAGAAGGGTGCTTCCAGGGATTTTTCTTATTCGTGATACAATTGTGGAAAAAAGGGTCACATGGCTCGTGAATGTCCGAGTCTATCCTCCGCAAACAAAATCATTTGTTTTAATTGTGGTAAAGAAGGGCACAAGAGGCCGGAATGTCCTAACTTGCGCAATGATAATGTTAAGAGGTTGGAGAAGGCGGCAGGTACGGCTAGGGGTCGTAATTATTTGATGACCAATGATGAAGCCAAACAATCGAACGAAGTTGTCTCAGGTACTTTCATGGTTAATTCTAATCCGGCAAGGATACTTTTTGATAGTGGTGCTAACCTGTCGTTTATGTCACCAAAATTTGTGCAGAAACTTAATAAACCATTAGCTAAGTTAAGTCGTCCGGTAGAAGTTGAAATAGCGGATGGCAAGACGGTGCTAGTGGTTGATGTGTGTAAAAATTGTAATATTGTGTTTGGTGCCGAAAACTTTAAAATTGATCTCATCCCGATGACTTTGGGTGATTTTGATATCGTGGTTGGTATGGATTGGCTCGATCATAATAGAGCCGATATTGCATGCCATGAAAAATCTATTCGAGTGAAGACCCCAAGTGGGGGAGAGTTAATTATTCACGGTGATAAACGAAGAAGACTTGTGCCGATATGCACTTTTGCACGGTTACGTCATTTTATTGTTAGTGGTGGCATGGCTTTTCTTGCCCATGTTGTTGATACTCGTGATGAACCACCACCCATTCGTGAAATTCTGTTGGTTAGTGAATTCGAAGACGTTTTTCCGGACGAGTTACCGGGTGTTCCGGCAGAAAAACAAGTTGAATTTCGCATTGAGTTGGTTCTGGGAGCTACTCCCATTGCTAAAACTCCTTATCGTTTAGCGCCAATGGAAATGCAAGAGTTGTTAAATCAAACCCAAGAGTTGCTTGAGAAGGGTTTCATTCGACCGAGTGCTTTGCCATGGGGCGCTCCGGTTTTATTCGTGAAAAATAAAGATGGTAGTATGCGAATGTGCATCGATTACCGGGAGTTGAATAAAGTGACGATCAAGAATCATTATCCATTGCCTCGGATTAACAATCTATTTTACCAACTTCAAGGTGCAACATATTTCTCTAAAATTGACCTACGGTCCGGCTATCACCAAATGCGGGTCCGTGAGGAAGATATTGAGAAAACGGCTTTCCGAACACGTTATGGGCATTTTGAGTTTATGGTAATTTCTTTTAATCTTACGAATGCACCGGCAGCATTCATGGTGAAATGTCCCGTTCATATTGATTATAAACGTTCCATATTAATTGATTTCGTCGCGAGGTTTTGACCTCTATATGAGACGTTTTTCAAAGACCGCATTCCTTTTTAAAACAACCATAACCTTTATTTTATCGATAAAGGTTTAAAAAGCATTACGTAGATTATCAAATAATGATAATCTAAAATATACCGTTTACACACGACCATTACATAATGGTTTACAATAAGAATATATTACATCAAAAATAAGTCTCTTGAATGCAGTTTTTACATAATATCATACAAGCATGGACTCCAAATCTTGTCCTTATTTTAGTATGCAACAGCGGAAGCTCTTAATAATCACCTGAAAATAAACATGCTTAAAACGTCAACAAAAATGTTGGTGAGTTATAGGTTTAACCTATATATTATCAAATCATAATAATAGATCACAAGATTTCATATTTCAATATACATCCCATACATAGAGATAAAATTCATTCATATGGTGAACACCTGGTAACCGACATTAACAAGATGCATATAAGAATATCCCCTATCATTCCGGGAAATCCTTCGGACATGATATAAATGAATTCGAAGTACTAATGCATCTGGTACTTTGGATGGGGTTCGTTAGGCCCAATAGATCTATCTTTAGGATTCGCGTCAATTAGTAGATCGGTTTACTAATTCTTAGGTTACCAAGCAAAAGGGGCATATTCGTCTTCGATTATTCACCCATATAATGTAGTTTCAATTACTTGTGTCTATTTCGTAAAACATTTATAAAACTGCATGTATTCTCATCCCAAAATATTATATTTTAAAAGTGGGACTATAACTCACTTTCACAGATTTTTACTTCGTCGGGAAGTAAGACTTGACCACTGGTCGATTCACGAACCTATAACAAATATGTACATATATATCAAAGTATGTTCAAAATATATTTACACCATTTTTAATACGTTTTAATGTTTTAAGTTTATTAAGTCACCTGTCCTCGTTAATAACCTACAACTAGTTGTCCACAATTAGATGTACAGAAATAAAAATATATATATTATCTTGAATCAATCCATAACTCGGTATATACACGTCTCAGGCTAGATTACAACTCAAAGTATATATATTTTTGGAATCAACCTCAACACTGTATAGCTAACTCCAACATTACTGCATATAGAGTGTCTATGGTTGTTCCAAATAATATATATACATGGGTCGATATGATATGTCAAAACATTTGCATACGTGTCTATGGTATCCCAAGATTACATTAGAATACATGTATAATACAATATAAATTAGGTAGGATATGATTTGTATAGAATTGTTACAATATTTCCCTTAGCTACAACAATAAAAAAATATCCAATCTTGTTTTACCCATAACTTCTTCGTTTTAAATACAATTTGAGTGAATCAAATTGCTATGGTTTCATATTGAACTCTATTTTATGAATATAAACATAAAAATTATAGGTTTATTATCAGAAAAATAAGTTACAAGTCGTTTTTGTAAAGGTAGTCATTTCAGTCGAAAGAACGACGTCTAGATGACCATTTTGGAAAACATACTTCCACTTTGAGTTTAACCATGATTTTTGGATATAGTTTCATGTTCATAAGAAAAATCATTTTCCCAGAAGAACAACTTTTAAATCAAAGTTTATCATAGTTTTTAATTAACTAACCCATAACAGCCCGCGGTGTTACAACGACGGCGTATATCCGGTTTTACGGTGTTTTTCGTGTTTTCCGATTTTAAATCATTAAGGTAGCATACCATATAGATATAGAACATGTGTTTAGTTGATTTTAAAAGTCAAGTTAGAAGGATTAACTTTTATTTGCGAACAAGTTTAGAATTAACTAAACTATGTTCAAGTGATTACATGTTCATATCTTCGAATAAGATAGTTTTATATGTATGAATCGAATGATGTTATGAACATCATTACTACCTCAAGTTTAGTAGGTAAACCTACTGGAAGTGACAAGAAATGATCTAGCTTCAAAGGATCTTGGATGGCTTGAAAGTTCTTGAAGTAGAATCATGACACGAAAACAAGTTCAAGTATGATTATCACTCGAATTAAGATAGTTATAGTTATAGGAATTGAATCAAAGTTTGTATATGAGTATTACCTTGATTTGGAATGATATATTACTGTAAACAACAAGGATTTCTTGAGGTTGTAAGATCACTTTACAAGATTGGAAGTGAGCTAGTAAACTTGGAAGTATTCTTGATTTTATGAAACTAGAACTTGTAGAATTTATGAAGAACACTTAGAACTTGAAGATGGAACTTGAGAGAGATCAATTAGATGAAGAAAATTAAAGAATGAAAGTGTTTGTAGGTGTTTTTGGTCGTTGGTATATGGATTAGATATAAAGGATATGTAATTTTATTTTCATGTAAATAAGTCATGAATGATTACTAATATGTTTGTAATTTATGAGATATTTCATGCTAGTTGCCAAATGATGGTTCTCACATGTGTTAGGTGACTCACATGGGCTGCTAAGAGCTGATCATTGTAGTATATATACCAATATTACATACATCTAAAAGTTGTGTATTGTACGAGTACGAATACGGGTGCATACGAGTAGAATTGTTGATGAAACTGAACGAGGATGTAATTGTACACATTTTTGTTAAGTAGAAGTATTTTGATAAGTGTCTTGAAGTCTTTCAAAAGTGTATGAATACATATTAAAACACTACATGTATATACATTTTAACTGAGTCGTTAAGTCATCGTTAGCCGTTACATGTAAATGTTGATTTGAAACCTTTAAGTTAACGATCTTGTTAAATGTTGTTAACCCAATGTTTATTATATCTAATGAGATGTTAAATTATTATATTATCATGATATTATGATATATTAATATATCTTAATATGATATATATACATTTAAATGTCGTTACAACGATAATCGTTACATATATGTCTCGTTTCGAAATCCTTAAGTTAGTAGTCTTGTTTTTACATATGTAGTTCATTGTTAATATAAATAATGACATGTTTACTTATCATTTATCATGATTAAACATAGTGTAACAATATCTTAATATGATTCATATGTAATTAGTAAGACGTTGTTATAACGATAATCGTTATATATATCGTTTCGAGTTTCTTAATTCAATAAACACAATTTTATATATATAACTCATTG
Organism: Rutidosis leptorrhynchoides; assembly: GCF_046630445.1. NCBI lineage: Eukaryota > Viridiplantae > Streptophyta > Magnoliopsida > Asterales > Asteraceae > Rutidosis > Rutidosis leptorrhynchoides. Next base: position 193,668,907 of record NC_092338.1, read on the forward strand.
TTGAAATACCTAACGAGATACTTACTTATCATAATATCATGTTAACTATATATATAATCATATATATGTCATCATATAGTTTTTACAAGTTTTAGCGTTCGTGAATCACCGGTCAACTTGGGTGGTCAATTGTCTATATGAAACCTATTTCAATTAATCAAGTCTTAACAAGTTTGATTGATTAACATGTTGAAAACACTTAATCATGTAAATATCAAGTTCATTTAATATATATAAACATGGAAAAGTTCGGGTCACTACAATACCTACCCGTTAAATAATTTTGGTCCCGAAATTTTAAGCAGTTGGAGGTGTTGACGTATCTTGTGGAAATAAGTGAGGGTATTTCTTCTTCATCTAATATTCTCATTCCCAGGTGAACTCGGGTCCTCTACGAGCATTCCATCGAACCTTAACAATTGGTATCTTGTTTTGTTTAAGTCTTTTAACCTCACGATCCATTATTTCGACGGGTTCTTCGATGAATTGAAGTTTTTCGTTGATTTGGATTTCGTCTAACGGAATAGTGAGATCTTCTTTAGCAAAACATTTCTTCAAATTCGAGACGTGGAAAGTGTTATGTACAGCTGCGAGTTGTTGAGGTAACTCAAGTCGGTAAGCTACTGGTCCGACACGATCAATAATCTTGAATGGTCCAATATACCTTGGATTTAATTTCTCTCATTTTCCAATTCGAACAACGCCTTTCCAAGGTGCAACCTTAAGGATGACCATCTCTCCATTTTCAAATTCTATATATTTTCTTTTAATGTCGGCGTAGCTCTTTTGTCGACTTTGGGCGGTTTTCAACCGTTGTTGAATTTGGATGATCTTCTCAGTAGTTTCTTGTATTATCTCCGGACCCGTAATCTGTCTATCCCCCATTTCACTCCAAAAAATCGGAGACCTGCACTTTCTACCATAAAGTGCTTCAAACGGTGCCATCTCAATGCTTGAATGGTAGCTGTTGTTGTAGGAAAATTCTGCTAACGGTAGATGTCGATCCCAACTGTTTCCGAAATCAATAACACATGCTCGTAGCATGTCTTCAAGAGTTTGTATCGTCCTTTAGCATTGCCCATTAGTTTGTGGATGATAGGAAGTACTCATGTCTAGACGAGTTCCTAATGCTTGCTGTAATGTCTGCCAGAATCTTGAAATAAATCTTCCATCCCTATCAGAGATAATAGAGATTGGTATTCCATGTTTGGAGATGACTTCCTTCAAATACAGTCGTGCTAACTTCTCCATCTTGTCATATTCTCTTATTGGCAGGAAGTGTGCTGATTTGGTGAGACGATCAACTATTACCCAAATAGTATCAAAACCACTTGCAGTCCTTGGCAATTTAGTGATGAAATCCACGGTAATGTTTTCCCATTTCCATTACGGGATTTCGGGTTGTTGAAGTAGACCTGATGGTTTCTGATGCTTCGCTTTGACCTTAGAACACGTCAAACATTCCCCTACATATTTAGCAACATCGGCTTTCATACCTGGCCACCGAAAATGTTTCTTGAGATCCTTGTACATCTTTCCCGTTCCAGGATGTATTGAGTATCTGGTTTTATGAGCTTCTCTAAGTACCATTTCACTCATATCTCCAAATTTTGGTACCCAAATCCTTTCAGCCCTATACTGGGTTCCATCTTCCCGAATATTAAGATGCTTCTCCGATCCTTTGGGTATTTCATCCTTTAAATTTCCCTCTTTTAAAACTCCTTGTTGCGTCTCCTTTATTTGAGTAGTAAGGTTAGTGTGAATCATTATATTCATAGCTTATACTCGAATGGGTTCTCTGTCCTTTCTGCCCAAGGCGTCGGCTACCACATTTGCTTTCCCCGGGTGATAACGAATCTCAAAGTCGTAATCATTTAATAATTCAATCCATCTGCGCTGCCTCATGTTCAGTTGTTTCTCATTAAATATGTGTTGAAGACTTTTGTGGTCGGTATATATAATACTTTTGACCCCATATAAGTAGTGCCTCCAAGTCTTTAATGCAAAAACACCCGCGCCTAATTCCAAATTATGCGTCGTATAATTCTGCTCGTGAATCTTCAGTTGTCTAGACACATAAGCAATTACTTTCATTCGTTGCATTAATACACAACCGAGACCTTGCTTTGAGGTGTCACAATATATCGCAAAATCATCATTCCCTCCAGGTAATGACAATATAGGTGTCGTAGTCAACTTTTTCTTTAACAATTGAAACGCTTTCTCTTGTTCATCTATCCATTCAAATTTCTTCCCTTTATGCGTTAATGCAGTCAAGGGTTTTGCTATTCTGGAAAAGTCTTGGATGAACCTTCTGTAGTAACCAGCTAGTCCTAAAAACTGACGTATGTGTTTCGGAGTTTTCGGGGTTTCCCACTTTTCAACGGTTTCAATCTTTGCTGGATCCACCTGAATACCTTCTTTGTTCACTATGTGACCGAGGAATTGAACTTCTTCCAACCAAAATGCACACTTTGAAAACTTAGCGTACATTTTTTCTTTTCTTAGCAACTCTAGCACTTTTCTCAAATGTTCTTCGTGCTCTTGATCATTTTTCGAGTAAATAAGTATGTCATCGATAAAAACAATGACAAACTTGTCAAGATATGGCCCACACACTCGGTTCATGAGGTCCATGGACACAGCTGGTGCGTTAGTCTATCCAAACGGCATAACCATAAACTCGTAATGACCGTAACGCGTCCTAAAAGCAGTATTTGGAATATCTTCCTCCTTTACCCGCATTTGATGATATCCGGAATGTAAATCGATCTTCGAATAAACAGACGAGCCTTGTAGTTGATCAAATAAGGTGTTGATTCTCGGTAGTGGGTAGCGGTTCTTGATGGTAAGTTTGTTCAACTCTCGGTAGTCGATACACAACCTGAATGTACCATCTTTCTTCTTGACAAACAAAACAGGAGCTCCCCATGGTGATGTGCTTGGTCAAATGAAACCACGCTCTAAAAGTTCCTGTAACTGACTTTTTAATTCTTTCATTTCGCTGGGTGCGAGTCTGTATGGAGCACGAGCTATTGGTGCAGCTCCTGGTACAAGGTCTATTTGAAATTCAACGGATCGATGTGGGGGTAATCCCGGTAATTCTTTCGGAAATACATCGGAAAATTCTTTTGCGACGGGAACATCACTGATGTTCTTTTCTTCAGGTTTAACTTCCTCGATGTGTACTAGAATGACGTAACAACCTTTTCTTATTAGTTTTTGCGCCTTCAAACTACTAATAAGATTTAATTTCACGTTGTTCTTTTCTCCGTACAACATTAAATGTTTTCCTTTTTCACGCATAATGCGAATCGCATTTTTGTAACAAACGACCTCTGCTCTCACCTTTTTCAACCAGTCCATGCCAATTATTACATCAAAACTTCCTAACTCGACTGGTATTAAATCAATTTTAAACGTTTCATCCCCCAGTTTTATTTCTCTCTCCCGACATATATTATCTGCTGAAATTAATTTACCGTTTGCTAATTCGAGTAAAAATTTACTATCCAAAGGCGTCAATGGGCAACTTAATTTAGCACAAAATTTTCTACTCATATAGCTCATATTCATGGTGTGTCGAGTAGTCGGTGCCATTTCCTTCAAAATAGCCAACTGAATCGAGTTAATCATACAGAATATTCAGAGTAGTCAATAGTATTTCGTAGCATAATATGAACTCATTTATAAAAGCTTTTTCTTCATATTAGCGTTTTATAAGTTTAAATTCGGGTACTACCTACCCGTTAAATTCATACTTAGTAGCTAATATACAATTCAACTACTACAATTTCATATGAAAAACTGATTATAATAATATATCACATACAAATATTCTTCAAACTTACAACTTCGCTATATTACATATAACATGAAATATAGTACACTATGATACAGGACAGTTTTGAAGATAAATCTAGTTAATACGCAAGTTGTTCAGCAAAGGAAATAAAGACACATAATTCATAAGTCCAGAAACAAGTCATGCATTCTGGTTTTACTAAGATGACTTCCCATCCTTGGTCTTGTGGAAAATAACCGTTACGACCATTGGCTAGGCAGCATGTTGTAATGTCGTCAAAAGGAAGAGGGTTTCGTAATGTCCAACAGCCCTGTAATAATCTAAAAACCTTGTTTCTCACCCCAACTACTGAATCCGTCACTGGTGGGAAGGTTTTATTTAAAAGTTGCAATCCGATGTTCTTTTTCTCACTTTGGTAAGAAGCGAACATCACTAACCCGTAAGCATAACATGCTTCTTTATGTTGCATGTTAGAAGCTCTTTCTAATTCATGAAATCCTATGTTGGGATATGTTGAGTCAAAATAGGTTCTTAACCCGTAGCGTAAAATTGCATTTGGATTCCCCGCATTTAATACTTTAAAGAAAACACGGCGTAACTTACGGTCTCCCCAATGTGATATACCCCACCTATCAAAGGAAAGCCTTTTATAAACTAAGGCATTTCTGAAAAGTCTTTCAAATGTTTGACAAGTTAATTTCGCCATAACTAAATGTGCTGATGAATTCTGACCGACTCTAGACAAGATTTCCTCAATCATATCCTATGGTAGGTCTTCTAAAATATTTGGTTGTCTACCCTTAACGTCCATTTTGTTTTTATACTGTAAAATAGACAAGGATTAGATTTGTAATAACAAACAATACAAGCAATTTTTACATAGAAAATAAAAGTACAAGCGCACTACAATACATATAATACACAATATGATTACAACCCTCTAATCTGAATCACTGGTTTCTTCTTCTTCGGACTTGGTTCGTTTTCCTAATTTTCTAGGAATATATGGTGTTCCTCTACTACGAGCCATCGTTTTCCATAATGGTTTAGAAAAACCTGGTGGTTTAGAGGTTCCTGGGTCATTGTTACATTTTAGGAAATACGGATGTTGCCGATACATATAAAGTTCATTGGGGTTGGAATCGGGTTTCTCTTTTTTTATACCTTTTCCCTTATTATTTTCTTTCGCTTTATTAAATTGGGTCGAGGTAATTTCTATAACATCATCGAAATCCTCATCGGGATCCAATTCATCAGAAAATTGGTAATCTTCCCAATATTTTGCTTCATCGGCGGAAACACCATTGACCATTATTAACTTTGGTCCGTTGGTTGAGGATTTTCTTTTATTTAATCGATTTACTATAGGTATCAATATTTCTTCCTCCGGAACCTCTTCTTCTTCTGGTTCCTCCTCTTCCGATTCCTCCTCTTCTGGTTCCTCTTCTTCCGGTTCCTCCTCTTCCGGTTCCTCCTCTTCCGGTTCCTCTTCGGGAATTTGTGAATCTTCCCAAAATATATTCGACTCTACATTATTATTAGGTGAATTAATGGGATTTGTACTAGAGGTAGACAACTATCACACAATATCAAACACGTTAAGAGATTAATATATCACATAATATTTACATGTTAATAATATATAGTTTCCAACAAAAAAAATGTTAAGCAATCATTTTTGAAGAAAAACACGGTCGAAGTCCAGACTCACTAATGCATCCTAACAAACTCGGTAAGACACACTAATGCAATTTTCTAGTTCTCTAAGACCAACACTCGGATACCAACTAAAATGTCCCGTTCATATTGATTATAAACGTTCCATATTAATCGATTTCGTCGCGAGGTTTTGACCTCTATATGAGACGTTTTTCAAAGACTGCATTCATTTTTAAAACAACCATAACCTTTATTTTATCGATAAAGGTTTAAAAAGCATTACGTAGATTATCAAATAATGATAATCTAAAATATACCGTTTACACACGAACATTACATAATGGTTTACAATAAGAATATATTACACCAAAAATAAGTTTCTTGAATGCAGTTTTTACATAATATCATACAAGCATGGACTCCAAATCTTGTCCTTATTTTAGTATGCAACAGCGCAAGCTCTTAATAATCATCTGAGAATAAACATGCTTAAAACATCAACAAAAATGTTGGTGAGTTATAGGTTTAACCTATATATTATCAAATCATAATAATAGACCACAAGATTTCATATTTGAATATACATCCCATACATAGAGATAAAATTCATTCATATGGTAAACACCTGGTAACCGAAATTAACAAGATGCATATAAGAATATCCCCTATCATTCCGAGAAATCCTTCGGACATGATATAAATGAATTCGAAATACTAAAGCATCCGGTACTTTGGATGGGGTTCGTTAGGTCCAATAGATCTATCTTTAGGATTCGCATCAATTAGTAGATCGGTTTACTAATTCTTAGGTTACCAAGAAAAAGGGGCATATTCGGCTTCGATCATTCACCAATATAATGTAGTTTCAATTACTTGTGTCTATTTCGTAAAACATTTATAAAACTACATGTATTCTCATCCCAAAATATTAGATTTTAAAAGTGGGACTATAACTCAGTTTCACAGATTTTTACTTCGTCGGGAAGTAAGACTTGGCCACTGGTCGATTCACGAACCTATAACAAATATGTACATATATATCAAAGTATGTTCAAAATATATTTACACCATTTTTAATACATTTTAATGTTTTAAGTTTATTAAGTCAGCTGTCCTCGTTAGTAACCTACAGCTAGTTGTCCACAATTAGATGTACAGAAATAAATCGATATATATATTATCTTGAATCAATCCACGACCCAGTGTATACACGTCTCAGGCTAGATCACAACTCAAAGTATATATATTTTTAGAATCAACCTCAACCCTGTATAGCTAACTCCAACATTACTGCATATAGAGTGTCTATGGTTGTTCCAAATAATATATATACATGGGTCGATATGATATGTCAAAACATTTGCATGCGTGTCTATGGTATCCCAAGATTACATTAGAATACATGTATAATACAATATAATTTAGCTAGGATATGATTTTTATATAATTGTTACAATATTTCCCGTAGCTACAACAATCAAAAAATATCCAATCTTGTTTTACCCATAACTTCTTCGTTTTAAATCCGATTTGAGTGAATAAAATTGCTATGGTTTCATATTGAACTATTTTTTTTGAATCTAAACATAAAAAGTATAGGTTTATAGTTGGAAAAATAAGTTACAAGTCGTTTTTGTAAAGGTAGTCATTTCAGTCGAAAGAACGACGTCTAGATGACCATTTTGGAAAACATACTTCCACTTTGAGTTTAACCATGATTTTTGGATATAGTTTCATGTTCATAAGAAAAATCATTTTCCCAGAAGAACAACTTCTAAATCAAAGTTTATCATAGTTTTTAATTAACTAACCCAAAACAGCCCGCAGTGTTACTACGACGGCGTATATCCGGTTTTACGGTGTTTTTCGTGTTTTACGATTTTAAATCATTAATTTAGAATATCATATAGATATAGAACATGTATTTAGTTGATTTAAAAATTCAAGTTAGAAGGATTAACTTTTATTTGCGAACAAGTTTAGAATTAACTAAACTATGTTCTAGTGATTACATGTTCAAATCTTCGAATAAGATAGTTTTATATGTATGAATCGAATGATATTATGAACATCATTACTACCTCAAGTTTAGTAGGTAAACCTACTAGAAGTAACAAGAAATGATCTAGCTTGAAAGGATCTTGGATGGCTTGAATGTTCTTGAAGTAGAATCATGACACGAAAACAAGTTCAAGTAAGATTATCACTCGAATTAAGATAGTTATAGTTATAGGAATTGAATCAAAGTTTGTATATGAGTATTTCCTTGATTTGGAATGATATCTTACTATAAACAACAAGGATTTCTTGAGGTTGGATTATCACTTTACAAGATTGGAAGTGAGCTAGTAAACTTGAAAGTATTCTTGATTTTATGAAACTAGAACTTGTAGAATTTATGAAGAACACTTAGAACTTGAAGATGGAACTTGAGAGAGATCAATTAGATGAAGAAAATTGAAGAATGAAAGTGTTTATAGGTGTTTTTGGTCGTTGGTATATGAATTAGATATAAAGGATATGTAATTTTATTTTCATGTAAATAAGTCATGAATGATTACTAATATTTTTGTAATTTTATGAGATATTTCATGCTAGTTGCCAAATGATGGTTCCTACATGTGTTAGGTGACTCAAATGGGCTGCTAAGAGCTGATCATTGGAGTGTATATACCAATAGTACATATATCTAAAAGTTGTATATTGTACGAGTACGAATACGGGTGCATACGAGTAGAATTGTTGATTAAACTGAACGAGGGTGTAATTGTAAGTATTTTTGTTAAGTAGAAGTATTTTCATAAGTGTCTTGAAGTCTTTCAAAAGTGTATGAATACATATTAAAACACTACATGTATATACATTTTAGCGTTCGTGAATCACCGGTCAACTTAGGTGGTCAATTGTCTATATGAAACCCATTTCAATTAATCAAGTCTTAACAAGTTTGATTGCTTAACATGTTGGAAACACTTAATCACGTAAATATCAAGTTAATTTAATATATATAAACATGGAAAAGTTCGGGTCACTACACATGGATCTTATGAACCGAGTGTGCTAACCTATGTTGGACAAGTCGATAATTGTGTTCATTGACGACATACTTATCTATTCGAAGAGTATAAAAGAACATGAACTTCATTTGAGGTGTGTGTTAAAGACGTTTCGGAAGGAGAAGTTGTATGCTAAATTCTTCAAATGTGAATTTTGGCTAAGGGAAGTTCAATTCCTTGGCCATATTGTGAACGAAAATGGTATTCAAGTAGACCCGGGGAAGATTGAGACGGTAAAGAGTTGGGGACGACCGACTACGCCTACAGAAATTCGAAGTTTTCTCGGATTGGCCGGTTATTATCGTCGGTTTTTCCAAGACTTTTCTAAGATTGCTTCTCCATTGACGAAGTTAACAAGAAAGAACGCAAGATTTAATTGGGAGAACGAGCAAGAAATTGCTTTTCAATTATTAAAAGAGAAGTTATGTCAAGCTCCGGAGTTAGTGTTGCCAGAAGGGGTAGAAGACATGACGGTTTATTGTGATGCGTCTTTAAATGGACTTGGGTGTGTTCGAATGCAAAGAGGTAAAGTCATCGCGTATGCCTCCCGACAATTAAAGGAACACGAAACGAGATATCCGACTAATGATCTTGAGTTGGCGGCGGTTGTTCATTCGTTGAAAATTTGGCGCCATTACTTGTATGGTGTCAAGTGTACGATTTATTCGGATCACAAGAGTTTGAAACACCTTTTTGATCAAAGAGATTTGAATTATCGTCAACGTAGATGAATGGATGTGGTGAAAGACTATGATTGTGAAATACTTTATCATCCGAGTAAGGCGAATGTGGTCGCGAATGCGTTAAGTCGAAAGAGTCAACATCCGGCGATACGAGTAGGATCGTTATGCATGATTATTACTAACAACTTTCTTGTAAAGCTTGGCGAGACTCAAATCGAAGCTTTTGTTAACAATAAGCATGAGGAACGAATCGTGGGACAAACGGAGTTTATTACCTTAGGTCCGCATGGTTTGTTATCTTTTCAAGGAAGAGTATGGGTGCCTAAAATGGGTGATCATCGACGAGTGCTACTTGATGAAGCACATAAGTCAAGGTATTCCATTCATTCAGGCGCAACGAAGATGTATCTTGATTTGAGGAAGGATTATTGGTGACCGGGCATGAAACTCGATGTTCCAAAATATGTTGAACAATGTGTTACATGTTTGCAAGTTAAGGCCGAGCACCAAAAGCCGTATGGTAAGTTGCAACCGTTAGAAATCCTGAAATAGAAATGGGAGCATATTACCATGGATTTCATTACAAAGTTTTCTAAGACAGCGAGAACCCAATTTAATACGATTTGGGTGATAGTTGACAGATTGACGAAAAGTGCTTTATTTCTTCCCATTCGGGAAGCGATATCGTCAGAAACTTTGGCTAAGTTGTTTATCAAGGAGGTGATAGCAAGACACGGGATTCCTATATCTATTATTTTGGATCGAGATACTCGTTTCACATCTCGGTTTTGGGAAAAGTTTCATGAAGATATAGGTATAAAATTGAAATTGAGCACGTCGTATCATCCTCAAACGGACGATCAAACTGACGGTCAAACTGAACGTACGAATCAAACTTTAGAGGATATGTTACGGGCGTGCATTATTGATTTCGGCGGTAGTTGGGATGAGCACTTGCCTTTGGTGGAATTCTCGTACAATAATAGTTACCATACTAGTATCGGGATGCCACCATATGAGATGCTTTATGGGCGAAGGTGCCGAACTCCAATTTGTTAGGGTGAAGTTGGTTAAAGAGAAATCGGGAGTACCGATTTGGTTTTAGAGATGAATTGCAAGATTGATATGATTCGGGCTCATTTGAAAAAGGCTCAAGATAGAAAAGTCGTATGCCGACAAACGTAGGCGAATGATCGAATTCTAAGAGGGTGATATGATGATGCTTAAGGTTTCACCATGGAAAGGTATTATTCGGTTTCGAAAATGGGGAAAGTTAGCTCCTCGGTTTATTGGCCCATTTAAAGTTTTAGTTAGTGTTGGCGAAGTTTCATATCGTTTTGGAATTACTCGAAGAACTTGCGGGGATCCAAAATACATTTCATGTTTCCCATCTCCGTAAGTGTCTTGCGGATGATTCTTCGTAGGTATCATTAGATGAAATTGAGCTAAACAACAAGTTAGAGTATATTGAGGAGCCGGTTGCTATACTTGACGAAAAAGTGAAAAGATTGAGAAATAAAGAGGTGAGAACTTTTAAAATTCAATGGCGGCGTAGTATAGGTTCCGAGTTTACTTGGGAGCCCGAAGAGTTTGTTCTTGTGTATCTTCCTACTTATCATGCGGCATGGATTGCGAGGTCGCAATCCGGTTCAAGTACGGGAGAGTTGTAAGATCCTGTTTTTGCTGTGGCTTTGGACGCCGTCCAAAAGAGTAGGACGCCGTCCCATTGTGAAGTGCTGGAAGCCGTCCAGTTGAACTGGCGAGCCAGCTTTTGTGTTTTTGGATATTTAAAAGGGGTAGTTTGGTAATTTCACATTGTGAACGACTTTAAGGCCCTAGATCAGTTTGTGGAGCCTCATTTACTCCATTTACAACCACCAAACCTCTTCCACTTAAATTCTAGAGAGAGAGTGATTCAAGTGTGAGAAGGCTCAAATCGAAGTAGAAGAAGCTTGTTTCGGGTTAGAGCTCGAGCATTAAAGTTGTTCATCTCACCACTAGCTACATTTTGATTGTAGTGGTAAGTCTTAACCTTGATTTCCTTACTATTAATTGTTTAAGGGTTAGGGTTTGGGTTAGTGATGTGTATAAAACCCATTTGTTAGTGATTTGAGGATTTTTGGGTAAGTTTGGGTCATGAAGACTCAAAGGATGACTAACCTAGGGTTTTGAAATGCTAAATGTGTTTATGAGTCTTAAATTGGGTAGTTAACTACTAGCACACCTAAATTTTATGTAAGTGGGTGTTATTTGGGTATGTGGTGACCCGAATGGGTGTGGAAACCTCGAATGGGTAAAACGGGTCTTTGATGACCTAAGTTTTCTTGTTAGGGTGAAAATGCATTAACATTGTGATTATATGTATATTAAGACCATAAATGGCTAGAGTTAGGGTTTTTGGCGAAGTTGACCCAATATTAGGGTTAAGTGTGCAAATGGGTCGGTATTGCACCATGGGTCAAAATGACACTAGAATGGTGAGTGAGTTGGTTGACCAACTTGATCTTGTGATTGATTATGTGCATGATGTAATAGGTACGTTACATTGAAGTTTGCAAGCTCGGTTATCCATCACAAAAGACTTTGAGGTGAGTGGAATAATTATATGTGTAGGTATATAATGTATTTATTTGTTGTAGCGTGAGATGTGAAGTGTCGATGTGCTATGACACCATATTTCGCGTGACGAGTGAAGTGTCGATGTGCTAAGACACCACTCAAAGTAATATGACGGGTGAAGTGTCGATGTGTTAAGATGCCACCCGGGGTGAAGTGTCGATGTGTTAAGAAGCCACCCGGAGTGAAGTATCGATGTGCTAAGATGCCACTCCAAGTAAGTTGAAGGGTGAAGTGCCGATGTGTTAAGGAGCCACTCGAGGTGAAGTATCGACGTGTTAAGATGCCACCTCAAGTAAAATGAAGAGTGAAGTGTCGAAGTGTTTAGACACCACTCGGGGTGAAGTGTCGACGTGTTTAGACGCCACCCAGGGTGAAGTATCGACCTGTTAAGATGCCACCCGTGGGGTTAGTGTACGATGTGTTAAGTGCACTAATGGATGTTATGAACTCCGACGGTCTTTTAAATACCGTCCTCTCGTTCGATTGGTTAACCATGGTTATTGTGTTGTAGTGTAGCATACTATATTATTCGGGTTATATATATATATATATATATATATATATATATATATATATATATGCGTTTGTTGTTGCTAGCTTGCGGTATTGTAGGTTACTAGATTTATACTTGAGATTATAAGCTAATTGTGTTGCTAGCATGTATGCGGTATGTGAGTAAGTGATTGAAAGTAGGTATATTATATATGTATGTGTATAATTATTGCATTCACAAAGCGTTTTGCTTACCCTCTCGTTGTTTATCTTTATATAGGCTTCGGCGTTGACAAGGGTAAGGGCATTCTATTGGATTAGAGATCCCTCTTGTTGTTTAGGGGACGCTTTTGGCATTTGATAGCTTTTGGAGTTTGACCGAGACTTGGGTAGTTTAACCCCCAAACACCATACTCATTGTGTCGTTTGGAAATTAAACTAATGTGGTCGAAACTCATGATTTGTACGAAACTCGTAAAGCGGCCGTTGGGGGCCCCATTTTGTAAAACTCGTTTCGATGTTGGAAATCTATTAGTTTTACTTATATTGATATGTTGCGATAATTTGTTTCGCTGGAAAGTGTTGGGAAGCGGGTTTTTCGTTCAGGTGTAATGAATACTGATCAGTCCCCGTTAGTTTAATTGGACGCCGTCCAAAAAGGCTGGACGCCGTCCAGGCCTTCAGTACTGGACGCCGTCCCGGAATCTGGACGCCGTCCAGATGTACAGGCCTAGAAAATTTTTTTTGGGTCGTGTTTTTAGTATAACGAGGGTTGGGTCGTTACAATTTTCAGCTTAGCAAGTTGCATTATCTCAAAATAAGGCAAAGTCTTGAAGTGACTAGATCGTTCTAAGTAATCGACTCCTCCTTCTCTCTTGATAGCAAAATAATTCATCTCCTTGAAATATCCCCTGCGTTAGATGTTTCCTGTTGCAGACTTCTTGGTGTGTTTACCTTTCTCATAAAAACTAACAAATTTTAGTTCGAGTTCTGGTTTATTGACCTTTTCAAGAGTCTCGACATTCTTTCTCCACCAGCTCTTTCTGTCAACATCATCTTTCACATTTTTTGATACTTCTTGATTCTAGCTTCTCGGTCAAACCATTCATTAACCTTTTTCGATCCGTTGGCCAAAATTCATTCAGCCCTAACCTTCTTTTCTTTATCTTCCTTCTCTTTTCTGTTTTTCTCTAATAACTGTTTCTTATGATGAATATTTCGATTCCATTCCAGCATTTTATCTGCTTCAACCTTTTGCTTGTCATATACCTTTCCGGCTTTCTCATATTCATCTGAATCTCTTTCCATCTCATCAGCACTCAAACGAAAGAAATCACTAAGAGTACTAAGTGATCTATTCATGTAAGGTTTTAAGGAAGGTATCACATTGTTCCTCTTCTTCTTCTGATTTAGATTCAAACTCGTCTTCTTTTCAATCAACACTTCTTCTTCTTGTTGCTCCTTTTCAACATACTCTGGAGCTTTTGCCTTTCACAGAATCTTTTTCAAAATCATTTTTATTCACAGGTTGGACTATTATCACGTAGCTCTTCTTGTGGAGCTTATTCATCAACTTCAACTACCCATGCATCCTCTGAATCTGATTCACTGTTGTAATCAAGAGCAACAAGTTGTAATGGTATGAATTCATCTAGTGGGATCTCCCCCTTTTGGTATATTAAAAGGGGTTGTTAGGACCCCGAAGTATGTATAGTGTTAATGTGAAATAGGCCTAAATGAAGGTTCCTTAGAAGAGGGCTATATAAGGAACCTAAGTAGTCCTAATTAGATAGCCATTGCATTGTAACTGAGTTTAAGAAGCTATAGAATGTAATTTTACCGATTCTCTCTAATACCGAATCTGTTCTTCACTTACCGAGTTTTGCTCTAACTCATCACATCTTCTAATCTCACTATGATCTGACCTATCATTTGGTATCAGAGCTTCCAGGAAGTGATTCTACATCACTATATCGATCCAGAGATTGAAGATTACAGAATCTATACACTCTCAGTTAGATTGAATCACATTCGGTATATTCGAATTTGATAATCTGACATTCAGATTCATGTGATAAGTTCAGCGAAGGTTTATTAGATTGGTTAGAAAGAGTTTCGATCATTGTTACAACTTTTTAACAACAATTATGGAGAATCAAGTTGATTTTTAGAGTTTATGGCTAAAACTCTCGATATTGATGAATTCCAGCTTGATTCTGTATTTTAGTAAAGGTTTGTGGATTCAGCTGTGTTCGTGAGGTGTTTAATCACATTTTTAACGGTTTAATTTCATCAATTCTTCAAGTTTTGAAGATTTGATCAACATTCGGTATCGTAGCTTCCATACCGAGTCTGCTTTAAAGTTGATAATTCATCTTAAGCGTTGCAGATTGTGGTGTATTAGTGATTCTATCACATTCGGTTTGATCATACGCATCTAATTGGTGTGGTTTGAGAAAGGATTCGATTGAATTTCTAAGTTCTATACATAGACTCGGTTTGTCAACTGCTATAGTTGACATTCGGTATCCTTCACATTCGGTATCATTGATATCCTGTGTGTTACTAACTTATTTCCTTGTGCAGCAAGGTTACTGAATCTAATTCAAAGGAATTGGATTGTGTTTGAGTTTAAAGGTTTACAGAATTTGACTACCGAGTCAAATACCGAACCAGAGTCTCGGTATCACTTAATTCTTTGGTTTTAAGTGTTCTAAGGCTTCAAGTCTTGTGATTACCGAATCTATACCAAATCTGGGTGTGATACTTGTGTTACTGATCAGTTTCTGATACAGAATCTATTTTACAGAATCTTTACCGAATCTGCTATAGTACCGAACCACTTACCGAGTCTTCTACAGTACTAAACCAGATTCTGAATCTGACATTTTTGTTAGATTTTTGTGAACCTTCATTTTAGATTTGTGTAATACCAAATCTTTAACGAATCTACCTCAATATTAAGATGTCTACTCAAGATACATTGATCATTGGATCAGATTTCCGACCTCCAGTGTTGTTTGATGGCAAATACACTCAGTGGCTCCACCGTATCACTCAGTACATAGACTACAAGGGTGAAAAAGCAAAATACATATGGCTTCTCTGAGAGATGATCCAATTGTAGAGTATCATCCAGATACTGGTATGCCAATTCCAGTCTATGACCTTTCTGGAGACAGACATGAGAGAGCTCATGGTGACATAGAAGCGAAGAACATTGTTATGCAAGAGATTCCTTATGAGTTGTTTGAAAATGTTGATAGCAACACCATAGAAAAAGACATATGGGATGAGATCAAATGACAACACGAAGGTTATGACATGTTCGATGTTACCAAACTGAATAAGGCTTTGGGATCTTATGAAGATTTCAAGCAGGAACCAGAAGACTAACTCAAGGAAACCTACAGTCGTTTCAATGGTGTCCTCAATGAGTTGAAAAGGTGCAAGATTACAAAAGTAAACGCTGAAATCAACATGAAGTTCTCAAAAAGCTCAACGTTGATTGGCTTCCTTATGGAACCATCATTCGATCTGCCAAAGAGATTGACAAGATGACTATTCATGAGCTTGTTGTAGTTCTTATGCATCATCAACCGTCAGTGTCTAAACCTCAAGAGGAAATAAAAGAGTCTTCTCCGGGTGATCCACTTGCCCTCATTGCCAAAAAGAGCAAATCATATACTACTTCCAAAAGCTTATCCAAGAAAGTGCTTGTTGAAGGATCAACTAATTCTGAAGAGTTGAATCTTTCTAATGTTGATGATTCTCACCTTGAATTAGTCAAGATGGCAGCCATGTTCACAAAAGCCTTGAACAAATACAAAAAGGCAGCCATCTTCTTCCTCATATTACAAGAAACCTGATCAAAGTCAAGATGGCAGCCATCTACTTCCTCCTATTACAAAAATTTTGATCAATCAAAACATCAACGTGCTGATGATTCCAAAAAGGATGACTCAATCTGTTTCAATTGTGGAAAAACTAGTCATTACTCTCGTGAGTGCAAGATGCCTACGAAAAAGGACGCAGCTTACTACAAGAAGAAAATGTTGATGGCAAAGATTGTGGAAACTGGAGGAGAGCTAAAACCGGTTAATGATACTTGGTTTAACTGGACTGATGATTCAGATTCAGAGGTGGAACATGCAAATGTTTGCAAGGTGACTAAGCTCATCAAAACAAAGGAAGCAATGGAGAATTCTGACTCCGCATCTGATGATGATGAGGTAGAATCAACTGAAATCCCACCTGATTGTGTCAAAATGTAAAATGACTTGATGAAGAATTTGGTTTCAATGTCAAAAGAAGTCAAAGGTTTAAAATCTGAAAACAAGGTTTTAAAAGATAAAATTAAACTTAATGAGACCAAACCTTCATAATCTAAATCACAATCGTAGATGAATGGATTGAAAGTCCAACTCAGCTCTACGGAAACTGAGTTGGAAGAACTTAAAAAGTCAATTCATTTGATTAAAGTTGAACGAACTGATTATCGTCAAAAATCATAACGTCTTGCGAAAAAAGTTCAATTCTTAGAAAAAGACCTTTCTGATTTAAAAAACCAACATGAACCCACACTTTCAAAGCTAAACAAGAAAATTATTCAATTGGAAGACTCCGTAATTGAGAAGAACAGTGAAATTTCTTCATTAACAAAAGAGTCTCTTCAAATGAAAGCTCAAGTTGTTCGATATGAGAAAAAACTCTGTCAAAAAGAGCAATCTAAAGCTATCATTGATATGGAACTTTCAAAACAAACAATTTTCATGAATAGACCAAAAACTATTCATGGTGATAAGTGGGGGTTGGGTTTTGAAGATCCTAAGATCTTAGACGATGCTTCCAAAAGATTCCAGGATTATATCATTCTGATTATTTTCAAGCTGGTTTACCATCTCATTTTATGCATACATCTGATGCTGATTTTGATGATATTATTGTTAATCGCAAATCTAGAAAATACCATCAAATTAGCTTAATGTATGAGAAAGTTAATGCTAAAATGGGTAAATCAAATCATGATTTCTTAAAGGAACTTGTTGAATCTGAAAAGAATATGCAACATGCTAACTATGTGCCTAAACGTAGACTGGTTTATATTCCTACACTCATGCTAGAGAAATACATTTTAATACTTGAGAATGAAGTGTTTAACAAACCTAGTTCTAGCATTATTACCATAGATGAGGTGTTTGATGAACCAACTTTTGATGTAAAACCAATGCTACCAGCTTTACCTGCATGTTTTGTTTCTGATGATTTTATCTGTGAAGCCCTAACACATGAACTTACTATCTTATTTGAGTCAGTATCACTAGGTCAAATGACTTCTGATATTAAGGTAGAACCTAAGGTACAACCAAAAGTTGAACCTAAGGTAGAACCTAAAGAGGAAAAGCCTGAAGAATTAGATCTATTTCATCTAGTTGACAAACTTGAAAAAGAGAACATAGAATTGCAACTTAGATGTAAACATGTGAAACAAATGCTTGAATTGTGTGAACGATTGCCTAAACTTCCTAAGAAAGAATGCACATATGATTTTAATGAAGGTGAAGTTTCAGTGTCTGCTGATGATTTATGTCTTGAGATTCAAAGCTTGAATTGAAAGATTGTTCAACTAAAACAGGCAATAACATAATAGATTGCTATGCAAGCACACACATCACAAATGCTTACTAAGTGTATGAATACTGTGTCTGAGTGTGCTGGCAGGATTGATAAGAAGGTTAAGGGTAAATCACAATCAAATGTTTCTAAAGATTCAAAACCCATTACCATTCTTAAAAATCTTTTAAGTTCTCAATTTGAGAAAAGAGTTTCAAAGGTTATACCTTCATCACAATTCGTTGTGAAGAAGGCACATCATCCAGATGGTTCTTGCTCAAGTGAAAAACTTCATCTGATGTTAATGACAAAACATACAAAGGAAAGCCTTTTAACAAAACTAAAGAAGTCTTCAAAACAAAACACGAGTCCAAAACCTGATTTGAGTGAGTATGATGCAAAGAAACGTAAAATAAAAATGGAAATTTTGCAAAATCAAAATACTCGAATGTCAACTGAAAAGTTTGGACGTCTGTCACGACCCGGAATATTTCGACTTATTTTGAACAAAAATCTCTATATGATTTGATATTTCTGACAGGATAAGCAAAGCCTGTTATCCCGACTATCAAAATTTTTGAACTGTTTTCAAGAATTCAATTAACCTTTGAATGTTTTCGACGATTCACGAACAACTGGTTGTAAAAAGATATGTAAATATATATATATATATATATATATATATATATGTGTATATATATATCATTTACAATCATTATTATTATCAGTATTATTAATATTAATATTATTATTAATAATTCTTATTATCATTAATATAATTACTAATATATTATTAATATTATTAGTATTATCACTTTTACTAAAATTATTAAAATTATTAAAATTTTTATAAATATCATTATTGTTATATTAATACAACTTATTATGAAAATTATTATTATTATTATTATTATTAATATTATTATTAATATTATTATTGATAATTTTCATTATCCTTGTTATTAATATTATTATTAATATTATAATATTATTATTAATATTATTATTATTATTTTATTATTATTATTATTATTATTATTAAAAGTATTATTATTAATATATTTATATTTATTAATTATTAATATTAATTATATTAAAAATCATACAGATAAATACAAAAATTAGTTAGGTATCCTATCTGCTTTTAATTTTTTTCTCTGATTGTGAGCTGCTTTTAATTTTTTTATTTTCCTTCCTTATCTTTCTTTTATCTGCTATCTGTTAAATGTCAATTTCAAATCACCCTACGAATCAATTATGATCAACTTTAACTGATGTATTCAATCATATTATATGTATCCACATCTGCAAATCAAGAAATAAAAACAAAAATTTTAAAAACAGAAGTCGACACCTCTGTTCTTGAGTGATTTTTGCCAAAACTCAAATTCGAATTCAATTGAAAAAACAAAAAATGCAGAGTTGTTAGAAATCTTTTACTCAAACTTCCTGTAAAATCCCAACTTCCAATTCTTTCTATCGAATCCAAATTTTGAAGTCAAAGTTTGAAAATAAAAAGTCAAACGGGTGTTCTACAATTAAACTGAATTTATAGAGGTTAATTCTGTTGAAATTAACGATTCACAAAGATTTTATGCGCAATTTAAAATATGTTTCATTTTGTAATCATCATCCAAAAATGGCTAGATTTTAAATTTGATCATTGGGTTGTTCTTCGCTAAATTTTGCAGTTGTTGCTGCTTTAATCCTTTTTCCCATTCTGTCAATCAATATAACCCTCACCTGATTATTCTCGATCACTTTCAAGTCTTAAACCAAACCTTAAATTTGCTTTTATGATTGGTATATGGTATCGGGTCATTTGAACTGAAGAAGATGAAGAAAGAAACAGACAGACAGACGCGTTATATTTTTATTTATGAGAATTATATTAGAAAAACCGAACAGGTCATATGGTTTGGGGTTATGTTGGGTAAACGAGAGGTCGCGGGTTCGAGCCTGGGCATGTGCGTTTATTTTTTTTTAAAGGCTTGATGCAATAAGGTAGTCTTTTTATTATTATTATTATTGTCAGTATTATTATTATTATTATTATTATTATTATTATTATTATTATTATTATTATTATTATTATTATTATTATTATTATTATTACTAATATAAGTACTAATTATCATTTATTATTATTATTAGGATTAAGATTATTGATATTAGTAATATTATTATCATCCTAAAATTATTATTATCATTGTTATTATTAAAATTATTATCATTATATCATTAGCAGAAAAAATAATATTTTTATAGTTATTATTATTAGTAATATTATTATTATCATTAGTATTAACACGATTTTAAGATTATTGTTATTATTATTAACATTAGTATTAGTATTATAATTAAGAATATTATTAGTAGTATCATTATTATAAAAATTAACATTTTTATTAAAAACTATCATTTCAAATAAAAATTATCATTTCTAGTATTATTTGAAATGTCCCGTTCATATTGATTATAAACGTTTCATATTAATTGATTTCGTCGCGAGGTTTTGACCTCTATATGAGACGTTTTTCAAACACTGCATTCATTTTTAAAACAACCATAACCTTTATTTTATCGATAAAGGTTTAAAAAGCATTACGTAGATTATCAAATAATGATAATAAAAAATATACCATTTACACACGACCATTACATAATGGTTTACAATAAGAATATATTACATCAAAAATAAGTTTCTTAAATGCAGTTTTTACACAATGTCATACAAGCATGGACTCCAAATCTTGTCCTTATTTTAGTATGCAACAGCGGAAGTTCTTAATAATCACCTGAGAATAAACATGTTTAAAACGTCAACAAAAATGTTGGTGAGTTATAGGTTTAACCTATATATTATCAAATCATAATAATAGACCACAAGATTTCATATTTCAATATACATCCCATACATAGAGATAAAAATCATTCATATGGTGAACACCTGGTAACCGACATTAACAAGATGCATATAGAATATCCCCATCATTCCGGGACACCCATCGGATATGATAATTTCGAAGTACTAAAGCATTCTAAATTCCAGAATGGGGCTTGTTGGGCCAGATAGATCTATCTTTAGGATTCACGTCAATTTGGGGGTCTGTTCCCAATTTCTTAGGCTACCAAGCTAAAAAGGGGCATATTCGGCTTCGATCATTCACCCATATAATGTAGTTTCATTTACTTGTGTCTATTTCATAAAACATTTATAAAATTTCATGTATTCTCATCCCAAAATATTATATTTTAAAAGTGGGACTATAACTCACTTTCACAGATTTTTACTTCGTCGGGACGTAAGACTTGGCTACTGGTCGATTCACGAACCTATAACAAATATGTACATATATATCAAAGTATGTTCAAAATACATTTACAATATTTTAAATACGTTTTAATGTTTTAAGTTTATTAAATCAGCTGTCCTCGTTAGTAACCTACAACTATTGTCCATAGTTAGATGTAAAGAAATAAAACGATATAAATTATCTTGAATCAATCCACGACCCAGTGTATACACGTCTCAGGCTAGATCACAACTCAAAGTATATATATTTTTGGAATCAACCTCAACCCTGTATAGCTAACTCCCACATTACTGCATATAGAGTTTCTATGGTTATTCCAAATAATATATATAGATGGGTCGATATGATATGTCAAAACATTTGCATACGTGTCTATGGTATCCCAAGATTACATAATATATTAGAATACATATATAATACAATATAAGTTAGCTAGGATATGATTAATATAGATTGTTACCAATTTTCACGTAGCTACAATAAGAAAAATTATATAATTTTGTTTTACCCATAACTTCTTCGTTTTAAATCCGTTTTGAGTGTTCCAAGTTGCTATGGTTTCATATTGAACTTAAGTTTATGAATCTAAACAGAAAAATTATAAGTTTATAGTCAGAAATACAGGTTACAAGTCATTTTTGTAAAGATAGTCATTTCAGTCGAAAGAACGACGTCTAAATGACCATTTTGGAAAACATACTTCCATTTTGAGTTTAACCATGATTTTTGGATATAGTTTCATGTTCATAATAAAAATCATTTTCCCAGAATAACAAATTTTAAATCAAATTTTATCATAGTTTTTAATTAACTAACCCAAAACAGCCCGCGGTGTTACTACGACGGCGTATATCCGGTTTTACGGTGTTTTTCGTGTTTTTCGGTTTTAAATCATTAAGTTAGCATATCATATAGATATAGAACATGTGTTTAGTTGATTTTAAAAGTCAAGTTAGAAGGATTAACTTTTGTTTGCGAACAAGTTTAGAATTAACTAAACTATGTTCTAGTGATTACGAGTTTAAACCTTCGAATAAGATAGTTTTATATATATGAATCGAATGATGTTATGAACATCATTACTACCTCAAGTTTAGTAGGTAAACCTACTAGAAGTGACAAGAAATGATCTAGCTTCAAAGGATCTTGAATGGCTTGAAAGTTCTTGAAGTAGGATCATGACACAAAAACAAGTTAAAGTAAGGTTTTTACTCGAATTAAGATAGTTTATAGTTATAGAAATTGAATCAAAGTTTGAATATGAATATTACCTTGAATAAGAAAGATAGCCTACTATAAATAACAAAGGTTTCTTGATCTTAGATGATTACTTGGAATGGATTAGAAAGCTTGGAAGTAAACTAGTAAACTTGAAAGGATTTTCGAAGTGTTCTTGAAGTGTTTTTCTTAAGATGATTAAAGCTTGATTCTTGAAGTAATTTTTGATGAAGATGATGATTAGATACTGGAAAAATTCATTCATAAGTGTGTGTGTGTGTGTGTGTATGTTGAGAGAGAATTAGAAAGAGAATTGGAAGTGAAATGGAGTGAATGATGAGTGATAAGTGGTGAGTGGTGAGTGGGGTTAAAAGGAGTTCTAGTTAGTTGAATAGTTCATAGTAGAAGTTAAAATTGATTAGTCATGCATGACATAATCAAGAGTGGAATCCCATGCTAGTTCCTATTGGTATATACCCATAGTAAGTACGTCTAGAAGCTGTGTATAATACGGGTATGAATACGACTAGAATTCTTGATGAAAAAAGAATAGGAATGTAACTGTAACCATTTTCGTTAAGTATGAGTGTTTTGATATATGCCTTGAAGTCTTCCAAAAGTATATTAATACATCTAAATACACTACATGTATATACATTTTAACTGAGTCGTTAAGTCATCGTTAGTCGTTACATGTAAGTGTTGTTTTGAAACCTTTAAGTTAACGATCTCATTTAATGTTGTTAACCCATTGTTTATTATATCTAATGAGATGTTAAATTATTATATTATCATGATATTATGATATATTAATATATCTTAATATGCTATATATACATTTAAATGTCATTACAACGATAATCGTTACATATATGTCTCGTTTCGAAATCCTTAAGTTAGTAGTCTTGTTTTTATGTATATAACTCATTGTTAATATACTTATGGAGATACTTACTTATCATAATCTCATGTTAACTATATATATATCCATATATATATCGTCATGTCGTTTTTACAAGTTTTAACGTTCGTGAATCGCCGGTCAACTTGGGTGGTCAATTTTCTACATGAAACTCATTTCAAATAATCAAGTCTTAACAAGTTTGATTGCTTAACATGTTGAAAACACTTAATCATGAAATAATAAATTTCATTTAATATAAATAAGCATGGAAAAGTTCCGGTCACTACAGTACCTACCCGTTAAATAAATTTTGTCCCGAAATTTTAAGCAGTTGGAGGTGTTGTCGTATCTTCTGGAAATAAGTGCGGGTATTTCTTCTTCATTTGATCTTCTTGTTCCCAGGTGAACTCGGGTCCTCTATGAGCATTCCATCAAACCTTAAAAATTGGTATTTTTTTTGCTTAAGTCTTTTAACCTCACGATCCATTATTTCGACGGGTTCTTCGATAAAAGTTTTTCGTTGATTTGGATTTTGTCTAATGGAATAGTGAGATCTTCTTTAGCAAAACATTTCTTCAAATTCGAGACGTGAAAAGTGTTATGTACAGCCGCGAGTTGTTGAGGTAACTCAAGTCGGTAAGCTACTGGTCCGACACGATCAATAATCTTGAATGGTCCAATATACCTTGGATTTAATTTCCTTCGTTTACCAAATCTAACAACACCTTTCCAAGGTGCAACTTTAAGCATGACCATCTCTCCAATTTCAAATTCTATATCTTTTCTTTTAATGTCAGCGTAGCTCTTTTGTTGACTTTAGGCAGTTTTCAACCGTTGTTGAATTTGGGTGATCTTCTCGGTAGTTTCTTGTATTATCTCTGAACCCGTTATATGTCTATCCACCACTTCACTCCAACAAATCAGAGACCTGAACTTTCTACCAAAAAGTGCTTCAAACGGCGCCATCTCAATGCTTGAATGGTAGCTGTTGTTGTAGGAAAATTCTGCTAACAGAAGGTGTCGATCCTAACTGTTTCCGAAATTAATAACACATGCTCGTAGCATGTCTTCAAGCGTTTGTATGGTCCTTTCGCTCTGCCCATCAATTTGTGGATGATAGGCAGTACTCATGTCTAGACGAGTTCCTAATGCTTGCTGTAATGTCTGCCAGAATCTTGAAATAAATCTGCCATCCCTATCAGAGATAATAGAGATTGGTATTCCATGTCTGGAGATGACTTCCTTCAACTACAGTTGTGCTAACTTCTTCATCTTGTCATCTTCTCTTATTGGCATTAAGTGTGCAGATTTGCTGAGACGATCAACTATTACCCAAATAGTATCAAAACCACTTGCAGTCCTTGGCAATTTAGTGATGAAATCCATGGTAATGTTTTCCCTTTTCCATTCTGGGATTTCGGGTTGTTGAAGTAGACATGATGGTTTCTGATGCTCAGCTTTAACCTTAGAACACGTAAAATATTCTCCTACGTATTTAGCAACATCGACTTTCATAACCGGCCACTAAAAATGTTTCTTGAGATCCTTGTACATTTTCCCCGTTCCAGGATGTATTGAGTATCTGGTTTTATGAGCTTCTCTAAGTACCATTTCTCTCATATCTCCATATTTTGGTACCCAAATTCTTTCAGACCTATACCGGGTTCCGTCTTCCTGAATATTAAGATGCTTCTCCGATCCTTTGGGTATTTCATCCTTTAAATTTCCTTCTTTTAAAACTCCTTGTTGCGCCTCCTTTATTTGAGTAGTAAGGTTATTGTGAATCATTATATTCATAGCTTTTACTCGAATGGGTTCTCTGTCCTTTCTGCTCAAGGCGTCGGCTACCACATTTGCCTTCCCCGGGTGGTAATGAATCTCAAAGTCGTAATCATTCAACAATTCAATCCACCTGCGCTGTCTCATGTTCAGTTGTTTCTGATTAAATATGTGTTGAAGACTTTTATGGTCGGTATATATAATACTTTTGACCCCATATAAGTAGTGCCTCCAAGTCTTTAATGCAAAAACAACCGCGCCTAATTCCAAATCATGCGTCATATAATTCTGCTCGTGAATCTTCAATTGTCTAGACGCATAAGCAATTACTTTCGTTCGTTGCATTAATACACAACCGAGACCTTGCTTTGAGGCGTCACAATATATCACAAAATCATCATTCCCTTCAGGTAATGACAATATAGGTGCCGTAGTTAACTTTTTCTTCAATAATTGAAACGCTTTCTTTTGTTCATCTTTCCATTCAAATTTCTTCCCTTTACGCGTTAATGCAGTCAAGGGTTTTGCTATTCTGGAAAAGTCTTGGATGAACCTTCTGTAGTAACCAGCTAATCCTAAAAATTGGCGTATATGCTTCGGAGTTTTCGGGGTTTCCCACTTTTCAACGGTTTCAATCTTTGCTGGATCCACCTGAATACCTTCTTTGTTCACTATTTGACCGAGGAATTGAACTTCTTCCAACCAAAATGCACACTTTGAAAACTTAGCGTACAGTTTTTCTTTCCTTAACAACTCTAGCACTTTTCTCAAATGTTCTTCGTGCTCTTGGTCATTCTTTGAGTAAATAAGTATGTCATCGATGAAAACAATGACAAACTTATCAAGGTATGGTCCACACACTCGGTTCATGAGGTCCATGAACACAGCTGGTTCGTTAGTCAACCCAAACAGCATAACCATAAACTCGTAATGACCGTAACGCGTCCTAAAAGCAGTCTTCAGAATGTCATCCTCCTTCACCCGCATTTAATGATACCCAGAACGTAAATCGATCTTCGAACAAACCGACGAGCCTTGTAGTTGATCAAATAAGTCGTCGATTCTTGGTAGTGGGTAGCGGTTCTTGATGGTAAGTTTGTTCAACTCTCGGTAGTCGATACACAATCTGAATGTACCAACCTTCTTCTTGACAAACAAAACAGGAGCTCCCCACGGTGATGTGCTTGGTCGAATGAAACCGCGCTCTAAAAGTTCCTGTAACTAACTTTGTAATTCTTTCATTTCGCTGGGTGCGAGTCTGTATAGAGCACGAGCTATTGGTGCAGCTCCTGGTACAAGGTCTTTTTGAAATTCAACGGATCGATGTGGGGGTAACCTCGGTAATTCTTTTGGAAATACATCGGGAAATTCTTTTGCGATGGGAACATCACTGATGTTCTTTTCTTCAGGTTTAACTTCTTTGATGTGTGCTAGAATGACGTAACAACCTTTTCTTATTAGTTTTTGCACCTTTAAACTACTAATAAGATTTAATTTCGCGTTGTTCTTTTCTCTGTACACCATTAAAGGTTTTTCTTTTTCACGCATAATGCGAATCGCATTTTTGTAACAAACGACCTCTGCTCTCACCTTTTTCAACCAGTCCATGCCAATTATTACATCAAAACTCCCTAACTCGACTGGTATTAAATCAATTTTAAACATTTTATCCCTCAGTTTAATTTCTCTATCCCGACATATATTATCTGCCGAAATTAATTTACCGTTTGCTAATTCGAGTAAAAATTTACTATCCAAAGGCGTCAATGGGCAACTTAATTTAGCACAAAAATCTCTACTCATATAGCTTCTATCCGCACCCGAATCAAATAAAACATAAGCAGATTTATTTTCAATAAGAAACGTACCCGTAACAAGCTCCGGGTCTTCCTGCGCTTCTGCCGTATTAATATTGAAAACTCTTCCGTGGCCCTGCCCATTAGTATTCCCCTGATTCGGGTAATTACTTCTAATGTGGCCCAGTTTTCCACATCTATAACAAACAAAGGCGGCATTACTTGTTTCACCACCATTTGTTCCTTTAGTTCTGTTAAACTTTGGTCCGTAGACTTCACACTTTTTCGCACCATGTCCAGTTCTTTTACACTTGGTGCAAAATGTCGTGCAGAACTCATTCTGGTGGTACTCTTCACACCTTTGGCATTTTTGTTTTTTGTTGCCATTGTTGTTGTTGAGATTGTTGTTGGGATTTTTATTGTTGTTGAAACAATTGTTGTAGTTGTTGTTATTGTTGGGATGTTTGTTGTAGTTATTGTTAGGATTGCGGTTATTGTTGCGATTGTTGTTGCGGTTGTTATGATTGTTATTGTGATTATGGTTGTGATTGTTATTGTTGTTGTATTGGTGACCCTTATCACTGGTTTCTTCCCACTTTCTCTTGAGTTGTTTCGTGTTGGCTTCTTCGGCCGCCTGCTCTTTAATTCTTCCCTCAATCTGATTTATGAGTTTATGAGCCATTCGACTTGCTTTTTTGTATGGAAGCGGGCTCGTGTGAACTCACATCTTCTTAAATCCTTTCTGTAACCCTTTTACAAACTCGTCGATCTTCTCTTCTTCATCTTTGAACGCTCCCGAACACAATAGGCACAACTCTGTGAATCGTCGTTCATATGTGGTAATATAGAACCCTTGTGTTCGTAACTCTCTAAGTTCTACCTTGAGCTTATTGACTTCGTTTCTAGGACGGTACTGCTCGTTCATCAATTGCTAAAATGCTGACCACGGTAGTGCGTAAGCAGCATTTTGTCCTACCTGTTCAAGATAGGTGTTCCACCACGTTAACGCAGTACCTGTTCAGTACACTTACTTATGGAAAACACCGATTCGAATTTTTCAATCCACCGTTTCAATCCAATTGGTCCTTCGGTTCCATCAAATTCCAAAGGTTTGCTGTAACAGACTGAAACCGGGGTTAGAAGTAAGATTACTTAATTTCCCTGAGGTTTATATTTGTGTTTAAAATATGCTTTTATTTTAATAATATGTTTATTATTAATTGATTATGTAGTTAAGACCAGTTTATGACAAGGGTCACAGAACAGGTTCGTTTGTTTAATTTGGACTTCGTTAGGACCTCCTAACGAAGTACGAAAGATATTAGATAACTGGTAAATACCCGTGTGTTATGGGGTATGGGTTTTAACCCATTTATAAGCCTGCTTCCAGACTTTTCTTGCATTTTCCCCAAATTAGAAAATCTAGCTCGTACCTAAACTCTTACTCCCTTGAAACCCTAACTTGATCCAAGCTTGAAATCAGTTTGTGGAGCTTTAGGAACTGATTTATATCATCTTTGTGATCATCAAACCAGGTTTGTTTGCTTAAATTCGTGTGTTAATTCTTAAACAAATGGGTTTGGGTGTAAAGTGGGTTTTAGGTATTTTTGAGCTTGAATCTTCATGTTTTGTGTTTGCATATGTTAATTGATGTTAGAAATAGTTGTTATATGATTTATATGATGTTTTTCAAGTGGTTTTAAGGTTAGAACTTGCAAAAATCTAGTTTTTGGGCCAAAAACGCGAAAATCAGCGTGCAGGAGCTGTTCTTCAGCTCCCACATGAAGCGACCCGTCCCAATCCATAGGAACAAATACAACAACATATGATTACATCGCGAGGTACTTGACCTTTAAATGATACATTTTACAAACATTGCATTCGTTTTTATAAGACAACCTTTCATTACATCGAAATTTGACACGTATGCATACCATTTCATAATATCCAAACTATAAATGACCTAATCTGTCATTTACTTAATAATAATCTCTAAAGAACTTCAATGACTCGAATGCAACGTCTTTTGAAATATGTCATGAATGACTCCCAGTAATATCTTTAAAATGAGCTAATGCACAGTAGAAGATTTCTTTCAAACCTGAGAATAAACATGCTTTAAAGTGTCAACCAAAAGGTTGGTGAGTTCATTAGTTTATCATAAAAAATCACTTTATAATTTTAATAGACCACAAGATTTCATATTTCCAATTCTCATAAACATACGTCCCATGCATAGAGACAAAAAATCATTCATATGGTGAACACCTGGTAACCGACATTCACAATATGCATATAAGAATATCCCCGTCATTCCGGGATCCTCCTTCGGACATGATATAAATTTCGAAGTACTAAAGCCTCCGGTACTTTGGATGGGGCTTGTTGGGCCCGATAGATCTATCTTTAGGATTCGCGTCAATTAGGGTGTCTGTTCCCTAATTCTTAGATTACCAGACTTAATAAAAAGGGGCATATTCGATTTCAATAATTCAACCATATAATGTAGTTTCAATTACTTGTGTCTATTTCGTAAAGTATTTATAAAAATTGCGCATGTATTCTCAGCCCAAAAATATAAAGGGTAAAAAGGCAAATGAAACTCACCATACTGTATTTCGTAGTAAAAATACATATAACATCATTGAACAAGTGTAAGGTTGGCCTTGGATTCACGAACCTATATTAATTATATATATTTATATGTCTGTCAATATTTGTCTAACAATTTAAGTCAAGTCATAGTGTACCACAATCCTAATACTCGAGACTAATATGCAAAAGTTAACAAAAGTCAATTTGACTCAAAATGATTTCCAAAATGATTATTATATAGATTAAATATCGTCGTTTTATATTTTAAATAATTTTAAAAGATTTATTAGAGTAAATAATATAATTCATTTATTAATAAATAAAACTTTATATATAAAAATATACTTTTTATATATCTTGGATAATAAAATTTATAAAGTTCATTGAATATCATAAAAATGTTATGATAGGTTTTATTAATGTAATTATATTATTTGTATTACATTTTTATCTTGATAAAATAACATCGATAATAATAATAAGTAAATGTTGTATTATTTTGTAATAATAATTATTATTATTCTATTAATAAAAATATCAATGTTTATATTTACTAAAAATGATATTATGATAAAATGATAATTCTAGTTATGATAACTTCAATATTTACGATACTTTAAAATAATAATAATAATGATAAAAATAACAAGAACGATAATTTTATCTAAATCAATATCTTACAATATTTTAATTTCATCAAGATACTCATACTCATTATTTCCTAATTAATTTGTTAATAGTTTTTAAGTCGTCTTTTATATCGCGTTCATTTTGATGATAATAATAGTAATCATAATAATTACGTGTTACTAATATTAGTTTTAATTATAATAATACTAATAATAATTATTATTATAATAATGTTAATAACGATAGTAATAAAAATAACAATGTTTAATGATAATACTTTTTATTGAAAATAATAATAATAATAATAATAATAATAATAATAATAATAATAATAATAATAATAATAATAATAATAATAATAATAATAATAATAATAATAATAATAATTATAATAATAATAATAATAATAATAATAATAATAATAATAATAATAATAATAATAATAATAATAATAATAATAATAATAATAATAATAATAATAATAATAATAATAATAATAATAATAAGATTAGAACGACGATAATAACGACGATAATAATAATCATTTTTAATAATAATACAAAAATTCAATTGACAATAACTTCTAATCCGTTCATCGAATCAATTCGATATCTAAATGAAAAGTTTATAGTTTTTCGCTAGCTTTCCAAGGACATGCATATCTTATACCTTATCTCAACCGTAGGTGTAACTAATTTAGGATTCAACATAACCTACCTAATGGCAATATCAAAAGTACAAGCATGCATAATCCTATTTTCTCGAGCACTAGTCAGGGATACACTATTAGTATGTAAAAATTAAATTATGAGTACTCACGTATCAATATTGAGATTCAATATTGCAGGAAAGGTATGTAAACGCAACGGAGATGATAAACACTAATTTGACCTCACGAGCATAACCCCCGAACATTACGCATAACCTCCATAGCTATAACCCATAATTTACTTAGCTCTATCCCGCTCAAAAAAATCATTTTGAGAGCACGCGGGCAGAACCTCGTCGTAGTATTTTATGTATAATACTAATAATATCACTCCTAAATAATACTAATAATAATAATAATACTAATACTAATATTAATAATAAGATTAATAATATTATTAATCTTAATAATATAAATAATATAATTAATAATAATATGGATATATTTATAGAGAGCGGAGATTGAGAAGTGTGTGCAAACATGAACCGAAATCGTCGAGCTTTTAAAGAAATTTGCCACCAACTCCCACCATGCGATTGCATGGGGTTTGAGAGTTGTAACCATGCAATCGCATGGCTTATAATTTCAGCCCATGTTCCATTAATTTTGACTACCGACATCATTTTATTATTATTATATATTTATTATATTTAATTTATATAATTACTTATATATTATTTATATTTACGTTCATGGTAAAAATATACTTTTTGCAAAAATGACACGTACGTGGTCTCACGACTCATGTACCACTTTCGGTTTTTCAAGCGCACTCTTGTACGTTTGGAAAACTAGCCTTTTACGTTACGCGACGCATACCCTTATTAATAATTTGACTTTCTCATCAACAAATTACTTTATAAAAAATGTGACTTATATAATTGAGTGTTGTGGTCATTTACTTCTATAAATCAGTGGCTCGTTGTTTGTCAAAATATTTTATTTTAAATAAGGACGTTTTTTGAATAGTTAAAATATATATTTTTAATTAAAATTGTAAATTTGTACCATATATATGTTTGAAATATTTATATAATAGTACTATATCTAGATTTGCGAAACTAACTATATTACAAAGTATAATTTAAAGTTGTTTACCAAATCGAAAGTAACGTTTAAGCTTAAACTTAATTTGATATTATTCCTTTATACACCAACGTTTATTTTAATTACCTTAAACTTTCTAAATAATATATCTTAATATCGATCGAATCAAATAAAGATGCTTCTATCGTTTACACAACTAATTTGAAATCATATATATATTTAATATTTAATAACACGTTTTAAATACACGTTGCAAGTTTAATTAAATAACGGACCGTTATCGTTTGAAATTTGTCAAAAGGTTTCTAGAAAGATTCTAACTTTTAAGATTATGTTAAAACCTTTATTCTTATTAAAATGACTCGTTAATAATTTGTCAAAAGTGGTTTCAGATATTTGTAAAGTTATATTCCGTTTTAAAGAAGACGTGACATTTAAATCATATTACGTAATTTCTAAAATTCCTAATAATAAAAGATAACAATATTTAACTTAATAATTACACTTTGACATGTTGTAAAATATAATAACATTTCGAAATATATCATAGTACGTTTGAAATTAAATAACTATTATAGAGCTTATCCTTCTAAAACAAATTATATTCAGATCGCATAATTTATTACTATAACTTATTTTTATCTTAAATCCTTATAAGTTTGTGTTAACTTGTTTAATAAAAATCAAGTGTTACTATATCTATTAATTGTATTCAAAATCGCTCAATATATAAATTCAATATACTTTGTCTATATATCTATATACACAATTCACATAACACGTTTTGTCACGTAATCGTTTATCTATAACGAATAGGTATAACCTCATACGTTTAATATTTCACTAACCTTTACAAGTCATAAAATAGATTTCTTAATATATTTACATGTCAATCAAACCGTTTAATGTTTTGTTAATACTTCTCAAATTAACAATCATACATATGTATATATTCATACATATCTATTTACACATAATTGTTCGTGAATCGTCAGGCAGAGTCAAAGGGTAATTGATTACATGAATATAGATTTCAAAACTTTCGAGACTCAACATTACAGATTTTGCTTATTGTGTCGGAATCATATAAAGATTAAAGTTTAAATTTGATCGGAAATTTCCGGGTCATCATAGTACCCACCCGTTAAAAGAAATTTTGTCCCGAAATTTGATCGAGGTCGTCATGGATAACTATAAGAATGTTTTCATGACGAATATGAGTTGATAAATAGAGGTTTATCATCATTGAGTAATATAGATAAAACAATTTGATTACGCGAAGAGTATAAATGAAGCTATCGCAATAGAGTGAAAGGAGTAATGGATATTCGTTTTAACCGATGACGTAATTATGATTGGTTTCCGAAATTCTTGGGATTTAAAGAAAATCTTCTTAATAAGATTCGGTTTTTCGGCGATTTAGGAAATCAGGATCTTCTTTGATTAAATGCAATAATCTGTTCCGATTTCTCTGTTGAATATTTTGCTATAAATCCACCCCTTCGTTTCCTTATTTTCCACAACTCACACCTTCTATTCTTTCTCCCTTGATTCATACTTTAGAGCATTCGATAATATGCTTCATCCAGTACCGATCCTTGATATACTCCTAACCTTCATATCTGTCATTCTTCTCTTTCATCTACCACAGGAGGAAGTTACTTTCTTCTACCATTATCTTGGGGTTATAGTGTTTTTCATTCTCCCGTGTCTTTATATTGCTATACGCATTGATATACATGGTTTGTAGTTTCGGGGTTGTTATTGGGTTTTATATCTTCCCTTATATTTCGATGTCCCTGTTTCTGTCTTCTATAATCATTGTAATCTACAGTTAATGCTCTCTTCCATTTGCTGAGATTTATACCCCAATTTCTATTTCATGATTTTGTCCTTTCGTTTCTTCTTCTTGTGATTAAGCATCGTATGTAATGGTCCAGAATTTGTAGATACGGATTTCAGAATGAACATAGTAAATGTTCTAAGAAGGGAATAGTAATGGTACGATCTTGCTTTGGCCCAATTACTAGAATATCTCGGAAAAGACTGAATCATCAAGAAAAATATCTTCTTGATATGTTTAAAGATTAGATCGAATGTAAGAGTCGTGTAAATGGCGCATGATGACGGTATGTTCTGTGAATCACCACATTCCACTAGAAACTCAGCATGAATTACTGTAATATAATCACGTTGATCAAGTGTCATTATATTATACTAACTCATGCTTCAGTTCCTAACACCACTTCAAAACATTCATATTTGAATTTTTCTGAATTTAAAAACTAACATAGTTTCTTTTATGTTGCAGATATTACGAAGAGATAAATGATCTCAGATAAGAATAGTTATGAGAATATCTCCAGAAATATGGAGAATATGTATAATGAGATATATGAAGATATCTTATAATATTTAAGATAAGATGATGATGAAGAATATTATCCGCAAAGGTTTAGTGTCAGGAGCCAGGTATTTGTTAATGACTTTGTTTGAAACAGAATCATCAAGATTCTTTAAGTACAGACTTTGGTCCTTGTATTTTTCCTTGATCTCCTTCACGTTCTGTTCAATCCGTTGTTCAGTACCAACTCTTTTCTTTTTCTGGGCTTTACCAACACATTATCCTTTATCATCAAACTTTTGACTATTAAAGTCATTTACAGTTTTTGGTGCTTCATTAGCATTTCAAGATCTATCTGTAGTTCAAGATGTTTTTCAGAAACTTCACATTTGAAGTATGTAAGTCTTGGAGGTAGACGTTATATATTTACATATAACTTTTGAAGTAGAAACGCTGCGAGATTTCAAAATACAGATTGCTGATTCTCAGTAATTGGTATGACAATTATCGTTACAGGATGTAGGTGAGTACATGATGGGTTTTTAATGAATAAGTATAGTGACTTTTCAGAGAGGCTTAAGTCGAAGGTTAATGAAATTGTTGATAAGTTTACTGCTAATGTGGTGAGATATGAAAGTGTAACGACCCGGAAATTTCCGACCAAATTTAAACTCTAATCTCTATATGGTTCCGACACGATAAGCAAAAACCCTAAAGTTGACCCGCATTTTTTTTCGATCGTTCTATACTTATAAGATTAATATTTACATAAATTAAAACTTACCAACATGATAAGTAATCCAAATTGTCGAGATTTATATTTCCGAAAAGAGTTTTACACAACGTTTGACCGTCTAGTTTGACCGACGATATCACGAACTATACAATATATGATAATTATACGTTTGCGTATATATATGTATATATACATATTTAACATGGTTAATGAATGTTTTAATATCTCATTTTGTATTAATAACAATAAGTTATGAGTATATTTTGAAACTACTAACTTAAGTTTTCAAAATGATAACAATACGTAACGTTATTTGACATAAATACTTAAGACTTATAATATGTATACATATATCGTATAAGTAATGTATTTAATCACTTTTAAGAACTTAAATACATAAAACCATATAAGTGTATTCACAAAAGATAGCTATATTTGAATCCTCATTCCATTTTTCACAAAATTTCTATACGTATATTTAGAGTATTTGTACTCGTATCATACCTAGCTTCTATACGTATTTACTAATAGTAAATACACATCAAAATCACCACCTAACCAGCCATGTTCATGCCCTTAGGGCTAGGTAATTGTATTTGGAAACAATTAGGACTAGATACATAAAATGATTACTTAAAAATTTTGTCCATATACTCCTTATGCCACATTTTTTTGTAGTATTTATACATGATCATTTTGGTTCATTTTTACTTCAACTTTTTAGCCAAAACACACACAAACTTTGAAGCCTTAAACACCTTCAACAATCCAGCAAAGTTCCATGAAGATCTAGCTTCAAAAACCATACTAAAACACATTAAGAAAACCATACAAAAACACTTCAAGAAAACCTTCCAAGAACACCAACTTACTTCCAATCTTTCATCCACTTCCATCACCCTTTTGATTCTAGCTTCTTACTCCTCTTTTACAGCAAACTTATCCAAGGAACTTGAGGTAGAATCTATGTTCATAACCTTATTCGATTCATATATATATAGCTATCTTATTTTGTGGTACAAAAGTTTAACAACAAGAACATAGTTTGAATGTTTTCAAACTTGTTTGAAAACTAAATAGATCCTTCTAACTTAACTTTTAAAATACTTCAAGACCTGTAATATAACTTATGTATATGCTAATTTAACAAGGTAAAACTTGGTTTTTCAAAGTATAAGTATTTTTAGAAAAATGGTCATTAAATGATTTTGTTGTAGCAAAAATGTTTAACTTCATATGTTTCACTAATGTTTCACTTATGCCGTATGATTTTGAATACAAACCAAGGTATTTACAGTTCATAGTCTTAAAGAAGAACTCGATCCAAGAAGATGGCAATTTGAATCAACGAAAACGGATTTGTAACGAAGAAACTATGACCGAAACAAAATTGGTTATCCTAGATCATTTCAACTACGGGATCAATTGGAAAAAAATTATATAAATCACATATTTCTAAGATAACATGATATTTTATATATATGTACTCATAATTCAATTTCATATGGTTCAGGAACACCCGTAAGCAACACGAGAAGATTAATCATAAGATCCCATGTTTGTACGCAACACGTCATTTGACAACACCGGTACTTTATGTACGCAATACGTCATTTGACAACACCGGTACCGTGGGTCAAGATTAATCTCGACCAACACATATACGATGGGGTTTTATGGGAGTTTTATTTATTTCGTTGGGGGTTTATTTATTGCGGGTATATTAAACATCTAAAAATGAACCATTAAAATTGAATTACTAACATCGAAACGCTAACTACGGACTAAGGAATTATTCAAAGTATTAAAAGTATTATAAATATATATACGAGACGTTTGTTTAAAATGAAAATATATTGATATATTATATATGGATAGGTTCGTGATATCAACCGGAAGACCAAGTCAAAAATATATATATCTTCGAGACAACAGTGAGTATATAGTCCCACTTTTAAACTCTAAATATTTCGGGATGAGAATACATGTATTTTATGTTTTACATTATGGACACAAGTAACTGAAAAATATATTCTACGTTGAGTTGTACCACTGGCATACTTCCCTGTAGCTTGGTAACTAATATTTACAGCGGTATTGTAAACGCGAATCCTGTTGATAGATCTATCGGGCCTGACAACCCCAATCGGACTGGACGACCAGTATTCAACGGTTGCACAGTACTTCGTTTTGTGACTACACTTGGTACGGTGTAGTAAGATTTCATATTAAAGGGAATATGCGACGTGAAAATGTTAAGTATGGTTACCAAGTGCTCAACCACTTAGAATATTTTTATTGAAATGATTATATACGAAATCTTGTGGTCCATTGTTATAACGCTGCTAGCATCAAACCTATATATCTCACCAACTTTATGTTGACGTTTTAAAGCATGTTAATCTCAGGTACGAATTAAGTCTTCCGCTGTGCATTAGCTCATGTTAAGGATACTACTTGGGACCATTTAAGCTATGATACAAGGACGTTGCATTCGAGTCATTGAAGTTCATTAAAGACTATTGTTATGAAAATGGCAGATTAGATCATTTGGTTGTTATAAAATGTTAGGCTAATATGTCAACTCTCGATGTAATAATAGATTGCCTTTAAGAAATAAATGCAACGTTTGTAAAATGTATCATATAGAGGTCAAGTACCTCGCGATGTTATCAACTATTGTAATTCGTTTTTAATCTATATGGACGATGTCCGGATGATTAGTTTCGGATCCTTTCAGTTGGTATCAGAGCGTTGGTCTTAGCGAACCAGGCCTTGCATTAGTGTGTCTAACTAGTAGTTGTTAGGATACATTAAGTAAGTCTGGACTTTGACCGTGTCTGCCTGTCAAAAGTTTTGCTTATCAATCCTAGTCGGAAATCATCTGCTTATCATTCTTAGAGAACTGTCTGCTTATCATTCTTAAGTCTAGACACGTCTTATTGCATTTAAGTGCATCGATAGTGTATAGACAAAAATTCATATCCTAGCGTATCTGTTACTCTAGACATTGCCTGACGTATTTCAAAGATTCTCCGTAATTCATGGGATTTTGATATTATATATATACATATGTAAATTATGTATTGAAGAGTACCAAACCCAACTCCTATAATCTATTCCAAACCAAAAATTCATTTCTCCGACCATACAAGATGGATTCTTCATCCAGCTCAAATTCCTCCGACTTCGATAGCTTCGCCGATATGGATTTCCATTCGAGCTCCGAGAACAGCGTTACCGGAATGGATCAACCGATTTCCCATCATCTATTTTGGATGAATTGGGGATGGGTTCGTAATATACTAAATCTCTGGAGGCAAGAAGAAGGTGATCCATTCCATCCACCAAATTGTCCTCTTAACGATGAACCTGAAGCACTTACCGGCGAACCTATTCGAAACACCATTTTCTCGCTCATTTCTAGAGTATCTCGTCATGATTACATACTATCCCATATTTCAAATCTTGTTCATTCGCTCGTTCCAACCGTCAATCATCCCGGTATAATAGAAGAAGTCAACGAGCTTCGCGCTCGGGTAGTGGCTTTAGAAAATACGGTGCGAAGGTTACAAACACCAGCAGCAGCACCAGCAGCATAATCTATACCACCATCATCAACGCCGACAGTACTCTTGTCACCCCCAAAATCTCAACATCACAATCTGTATCTCGAATATCAACATCACACGACTCAATATCTGTACTTCGAGTATGATCTTCGTTCTATATATCGTTCTACATCGATTATCTTCGCTTTACGTATCGTATGACGATTATGTAATTTCTAAAGTCTTAGAGATTATGTAATCTAGAATTAACGATAAATCAAATGAGTTTATTATCTTATCGACTCATTAAATCTATGATTATCTCTGAAGAAAATATATATGCAAGTATATTTTCATAAAGATAGTAATTAAAAATTCCTTCGTACAAACTAATAATGATGAAAATATTTTAACGGGTGGGTAGTACCCGAGGAATATTTAGAATTCACATTAATAAGTTATATTGTACATTCTTGAATCTGATTCAACGGTCATTTGTTATTTTACTTACAACCATCGATATACGTATCCGTTCACCCCAGAATAACCATTTCCATTTAAATTTCATATTTGAATTTTTTTTTACCTATCCAAATCCAACAAGTGGCATAAAGAAGAAACATTGGACAATTAAAATGAAATAAAATGTTGATTATAACATATGAAACTAAACAATTCTTCAATTTTGCCACTTGATTTCATCCTAAACCTCATTTGTACTTCGACAATTATAATCCTCATTCAAATCTTTTCATGATTCTTGAAAACACCTCGATCGAGAAGTTGAACCAGCCGCACCTCGTTTACGGAAGAAAGATTTATGCATACAGTGATGCACCTGAAAAATTTTCGAAACCGAAGTTATAGTTAAAACGTATCCGCGTCGAATTCCTTATCATTCATTATCAAAAACAATCATACGATTCCTTTTCAAGAAGCTAATTTTGTCACAGCTCCACTTCGACTTCTCAGTGAGACTACTCCTATTATAATCTCGATATTTATACTTTGTCCTTTCGACGTTGTTACCGGAGAACCTTTTTCACAACATCATCAGCAGACGTACCAGCAACTCGTTATCTCTTTGGCGAAACCCGCAATCAGTATTTTGAAAATCTCGTAGAAATTCTCCCAGTTATACCGAGAACGACTATCCCTAAGAATTACATTTTTCGAATGTGAAGTTCTGAAAAACATCCTGGACTATGAAGTAGTTCTTGAAATGCTGAAGAAGCAGAAAAAAAAAAAAAAAAAAAAAAAAAAAAAAAAAAACTGTAAACGACTTTAACAGTCAAAAGTTTAATGATGAAGTACATTGTATTGGTAAAGCTTAGAAAAAGAGGAGAGTTGGAACTGGAAAACGGATTGAGCAAAGTATGAAGGAGGATGTAGATAAATCACAAGAACTGAATCTGCTTTCAAAGGATTCAAACGATTCAGTGCTTGCTGAAACCATTAGTAAAAAAAAAACCTACCCCTTATCCTAAACCTTTCCCGATGATATTCTTCATCATCATCTTATCTTAGATATTATAAGATATCTTCATATCTTTCGTTATACATATCCTCCATATTTCTGGAGATATTCTCACAACTGTTCTTATCCAAAATCATGTATTTCTCCGTAATATCTGCGTTACAATATAAAAGAAACTGTGTTAGTTTCTAAGTTCTAAAACCTTCAAGTTTAAAATAGGAATGTTTTGAAGTAGTGTTGGGAACTGATACATGAATTAGTATAATATAATGAAACTTGATCAACTTCATTATATTACAGTAAGTCATGTTAAGTTTCTAATGGAATGTGATGATTCACAGTACCGTCATCATGTGCCATGTTACACGGCTCTTACATTCTATCAAGTCTCCAAACATATTAGAACGTATCACCTTGATAGTTCTATTTTTCCGGAATATTCGAGTAATTTAACGAATCAAGATCGTGCCATTACAATTTTATTCTAAAACCAATAGCTAGGTTCATTCCAAATTTTATACCTACGAATTCCGAACTATTGATCGCTTGACTCAAGGACGGGAAGAAGAAACGAAGGGACAAAGTCCCAAAATAGAAATTGGGGTATAGATCACAGCAAATAGGAGAGAATATTAACTATGGATGACAATGATTATGGAAAACAGAAGCAGGAGCATCGAAGTATAAGGAAAGATATCAAACCCAACAACCACCCAGAAACTACAAACCGTGTATATCAATACGTATGGCGACGTAAAGACACGGGAGAATTAGAAACATTATAATTCCAAGAAAATCATAAAAGTGAATAGATTCTTCTGGCGGTAGATGGAAGAGAAGAATGAAAGATATAAAAGTTAGAAGTATAACAAAAATCAGAACGGGATGAAGCATTTCAAAGGATACCTTAAAGTAGGAATTAAGGAGAAAGAGTAGAAGATGCGAGTTGTGAAAAATAAGGAAACGAAGGGGTGGATTTATAGTGAAATATCCGACAGAGAAATCGAAACAGATTACCGCATTAAATCAAAGAAGATTCTGATCGCCGAATAACCAAATCTTATTACGTAAGATTTTTCCTAAATCCCTTAAATCCCGGAAATCAATTCTAAACCACGTCATCGATTAAAAACGATTCCATATTTACTCATTTCATTTTTTTTTTGTGATAGCTTCGCTCGTGCGTCTCACATAACCAAATCGT
Source organism: Rutidosis leptorrhynchoides (assembly GCF_046630445.1). NCBI lineage: Eukaryota > Viridiplantae > Streptophyta > Magnoliopsida > Asterales > Asteraceae > Rutidosis > Rutidosis leptorrhynchoides. Next base: position 193,710,141 of record NC_092338.1, read on the forward strand.
TTTATCTAAATCTTTCAATAATGATAAAATTTCATTATTACCTCATATTCGTCATGAAAACATTCCTATGGTTATTTATGACAACCTCTACCAAATTTCGAGGACGAAATTTCTTTAACGGATGGGTACTGTAACGACCCGGAAATTTCCGACCAAATTTAAACTCTAATCTCTATATGGTTCCGACACGATAAGCAAAAACCCTAAAGTTGACCCGCATTTTTTTTCGATCGTTCTATACTTATAAGATTAATATTTACATAAATTAAAACTTACCAACATGATAAGTAATCCAAATTGTCGAGATTTATATTTCCGAAAAGAGTTTTACACAACGTTTGACCGTCTAGTTTGACCGACGATATCACGAACTATACAATATATGATAATTATACGTTTGCGTATATATATGTATATATACATATTTAACATGGTTAATGAATGTTTTAATATCTCATTTTGTATTAATAACAATAAGTTATGAGTATATTTTGAAACTACTAACTTAAGTTTTCAAAATGATAACAATACGTAACGTTATTTGACATAAATACTTAAGACTTATAATATGTATACATATATCGTATAAGTAATGTATTTAATCACTTTTAAGAACTTAAATACATAAAACCATATAAGTGTATTCACAAAAGATAGCTATATTTGAATCCTCATTCCATTTTTCACAAAATTTCTATACGTATATTTAGAGTATTTGTACTCGTATCATACCTAGCTTCTATACGTATTTACTAATAGTAAATACACATCAAAATCACCACCTAACCAGCCATGTTCATGCCCTTAGGGCTAGGTAATTGTATTTGGAAACAATTAGGACTAGATACATAAAATGATTACTTAAAAATTTTGTCCATATACTCCTTATGCCACATTTTTTTGTAGTATTTATACATGATCATTTTGGTTCATTTTTACTTCAACTTTTTAGCCAAAACACACACAAACTTTGAAGCCTTAAACACCTTCAACAATCCAGCAAAGTTCCATGAAGATCTAGCTTCAAAAACCATACTAAAACACCATAAGAAAACCATACAAAAACACTTCAAGAAAACCTTCCAAGAACACCAACTTACTTCCAATCTTTCATCCACTTCCATCACCCTTTTGATTCTAGCTTCTTACTCCTCTTTTACAGCAAACTTATCCAAGGAACTTGAGGTAGAATCTATGTTCATAACCTTATTCGATTCATATATATATAGCTATCTTATTTTGTGGTACAAAAGTTTAACAACAAGAACATAGTTTGAATGTTTTCAAACTTGTTTGCAAACTAAATAGATCCTTCTAACTTAACTTTTAAAATACTTCAAGACCTGTAATATAACTTATGTATATGCTAATTTAACAAGGTAAAACTTGGTTTTTCAAAGTATAAGTATTTTTAGAAAAATGGTCATTAAATGATTTTGTTGTAGCAAAAATGTTTAACTTCATATGTTTCACTAATGTTTCACTTATGCCGTATGATTTTGAATACAAACCAAGGTATTTACAGTTCATAGTCTTAAAGAAGAACTCGATCCAAGAAGATGGCAATTTGAATCAACGAAAACGGATTTGTAACGAAGAAACTATGACCGAAACAAAATTGGTTATCCTAGATCATTTCAACTACGGGATCAATTGGAAAAAAATTATATAAATCACATATTTCTAAGATAACATGATATTTTATATATATGTACTCATAATTCAATTTCATATGGTTCAGGAACACCCGTAAGCAACACGAGAAGATTAATCATAAGATCCCATGTTTGTACGCAACACGTCATTTGACAACACCGGTACTTTATGTACGCAATACGTCATTTGACAACACCGGTACCGTGGGTCAAGATTAATCTCGACCAACACATATACGATGGGGTTTTATGGGAGTTTTATTTATTTCGTTGGGGGTTTATTTATTGCGGGTATATTAAACATCTAAAAATGAACCATTAAAATTGAATTACTAACATCGAAACGCTAACTACGGACTAAGGAATTATTCAAAGTATTAAAAGTATTATAAATATATATACGAGACGTTTGTTTAAAATGAAAATATATTGATATATTATATATGGATAGGTTCGTGATATCAACCGGAAGACCAAGTCAAAAATATATATATCTTCGAGACAACAGTGAGTATATAGTCCCACTTTTAAACTCTAAATATTTCGGGATGAGAATACATGTATTTTATGTTTTACATTATGGACACAAGTAACTGAAAAATATATTCTACGTTGAGTTGTACCACTGGCATACTTCCCTGTAGCTTGGTAACTAATATTTACAGCGGTATTGTAAACGCGAATCCTGTTGATAGATCTATCGGGCCTGACAACCCCAATCGGACTGGACGACCAGTATTCAACGGTTGCACAGTACTTCGTTTTGTGACTACACTTGGTACGGTGTAGTAAGATTTCATATTAAAGGGAATATGCGACGTGAAAATGTTAAGTATGGTTACCAAGTGCTCAACCACTTAGAATATTTTTATTGAAATGATTATATACGAAATCTTGTGGTCCATTGTTATAACGCTGCTAGCATCAAACCTATATATCTCACCAACTTTATGTTGACGTTTTAAAGCATGTTAATCTCAGGTACGAATTAAGTCTTCCGCTGTGCATTAGCTCATGTTAAGGATACTACTTGGGACCATTTAAGCTATGATACAAGGACGTTGCATTCGAGTCATTGAAGTTCATTAAAGACTATTGTTATGAAAATGGCAGATTAGATCATTTGGTTGTTATAAAATGTTAGGCTAATATGTCAACTCTCGATGTAATAATAGATTGCCTTTAAGAAATAAATGCAACGTTTGTAAAATGTATCATATAGAGGTCAAGTACCTCGCGATGTTATCAACTATTGTAATTCGTTTTTAATCTATATGGACGATGTCCGGATGATTAGTTTCGGATCCTTTCAGAAAGGTTCCCCAGTAACGATGGCAAAGGGCAACGTATCTATCGGGGTTATAGTAAGACTAGTTCGACTGAAAAAGTAAAAGTTGACTTGTTGGAGCTGTGACAAAACTGGCTAATTTGGAAAGGAATCGTAAGGTTGTTTTTGCTAATAAATGCTAAAGAATTCGACGCAGGTACGTGTTAAACTATGACTTTGGTTTCGAGAGTTTTTCAGGTACAATACTTCGGGTAGTGTGGGGTTAGATCATCATCTCAATTGTTCATTATTTGAAGTGTCTTCCGCAATTTCGAAGTGTTTTAAATGCAGCTTGTCATTGTCAATATCCAAGGAATGAAATCGTCATGAATCTCGATTGATTCTCATATCCTTCTGAGTGTTACAACTAAAAGTGATGTTCTACCATAGTTTTGAAGTCAAAGTATAGCTTTGAAAAATGTAAGGATCTCAGAGTGATGATTTTGATTATATTCTCGAGTTGCATTCTGAGATTTCAAAATCAGGATATGTAATTGAATTTGAATGAGTATGGTGGTTTTGATTTCTTATAAGAGAATATATACTGTTGTGAAAATAGGGAGTATAGTTGATGATTGTTGAATCAGAATCGAAGAATGTAACCTATTAATTGTGAATTTAAATATTTCTCTGGTATTACCTACCCGTAAAAAAAAATTCACAAGTAATGTTTTGTACTAGAGAATTTTATTTTTTTTTACAATCTTTATGAAAATATAAATATATTTCCTTCAGATGTAATATAGATTTAATGAGTTAATATCATATTAAGCTCATTTGATTTTTCAGCTTGAATTAGAAATGAATAATCTCTAAAACATTAGAGATTATATAATTTTCAGAGTGTTTCACTACTGTGATCAATACTTAAATATTCATTCTTATAGATTTTTCCTTAAAGAATCATGATGATGCTCATATAACTCTTACTAACGTCGCAAGATACGAATGTTGTTTTCCAGTAAGTTTCGAGTACATCGAAGATGAAAGTGTAAAATCAAACATGTTATTGAATGATACACTTGGTTTATTATGAAATCGAATTCATTTAATTGAAACAGATATTGTAGTTAACCATGATTAAGTCGCTGATGAAGGATGTACGTCATAGCATATTAGTAATATGAATTTAACCGAGTAGTATCTACCCTTTTTCAATTCATACTCAATAGCTTAGTACGAAAGATTTATTATAGTTTCAGAATTCATATATATAAAATATATAAATTCTTCAGAAGAATGAGTTAATACTTCATACCTTGTTGACACAAAATACTCGTTGTTGATTCAGTGATGATGTCCACGGCGATTCTTGAACTGGCAGAGCTCGGGATGTTATAGGTGCTGCTAGTGCTGATGATGCTGACAGTACTGGTGGTGTTGGTAGGGCTGACTATATTGTTGATGCTGATGATACTGCCGGTAACTGCTGGTGATGCTTATACAGCAAGTCTAGCGTGTAAATCTCTCACCATTCTTGTCAGAGTTTTGATTCTTCTCCCTATCATCTCTGTCCACTTATGTGATTTATGGTTAGGGCTGAAATACATAATCTCTAAGACTTTAGAGATTACATAATCACCGCAGAATTTTCTTTGATGAAGTTATGAATCAATACTTCATCGTTTGTTGTAATTGGTATTCCTTGGTGTCTATGGTGCGTATGATGTTGATATCCGAGGTACAGATCGTGATGTTAAGGCGTGTGATGCGGATGTTGAAATGTCCCGTTCTTATTGATTAAAAACGTTCCATATTAATTGATTTCGTTGCGAGGTTTTGACCTCTATATGAGACGTTTTTCAAAGACTGCATTCATTTTTAAACAAACCATAACCTTTATTTCATCAATAAAGGTTTAAAAAGCTTTACGTAGATTATCAAATAATGATAATCTAAAATATCCTGTTTACACACGACCATTACATAATGGTTTACAATACAAATATGTTACAACAAAACAAGTTTCTTGAATGCAGTTTTTACACAATATCATACAAGCATGGACTCCAAATCTTGTCCTTATTTAAGTACGCGACAGCAGAAGCTCTTAATAATCACCTGAGAATAAACATGCTTAAAACGTCAACAAAAATGTTGGTGAGTTATAGGTTTAACCTATATATATCAAATCGTAACAATAGACCACAAGATTTCATATTTCAATACACATCCCATACATAGAGATAAAAATCATTCATATGGTGAACACCTGGTAACCGACAATAACAAGATGCATATATAAGAATATCCCCATCATTCCGGGACACCCTTCGGATATGATATAAATTTCGAAGTACTAAAGCATCCGGTACTTTGGATGGGGTTTGTTAGGCCCAATAGATCTATCTTTAGGATTCGCGTCAATTAGGGTGTCTGTTCCCTAATTCTTAGATTACCAGACTTAATAAAAAGGGGCATATTCGATTTCGATAATTCAACCATAGAATGTAGTTTCACGTACTTGTGTCTATTTTGTAAATCATTTATAAAACCTGCATGTATTCTCATCCCAAAAATATTAGATTTTAAAAGTGGGACTATAACTCACTTTCACAGATTTTTACTTCGTCGGGAAGTAAGACTTGGCCACTGGTTGATTCACGAACCTATAACAATATATACATATATATCAAAGTTTGTTCAAAATATATTTACAACACTTTTAATATATTTTGATGTTTTAAGTTTATTAAGTCAGCTGTCCTCGTTAGTAACCTACAACTAGTTGTCCACAGTTAGATGTACAGAAATAAATCGATAAATATTATCTTGAATCAATCCACGACCCAGTGTATACGTATCTCAGTATTGATCACAACTCAAACTATATATATTTTGGAATCAACCTCAACCCTGTATAGCTAACTCCAACATTCACATATAGAGTGTCTATGGTTGTTCCGAAATATATATAGATGTGTCGACATGATAGGTCGAAACATTGTATACGTGTCTATGGTATCTCAAGATTACATAATATATAATACAAGTTGATTAAGTTATGGTTGGAATAGATTTGTTACCAATTTTCACGTAGCTAAAATGAGAAAAATTATCCAATCTTGTTTTACCCATAACTTCTTCATTTTAAATCCGTTTTGAGTGAATCAAATTGCTATGGTTTCATATTGAACTCTATTTTATGAATCTAAACAAAAAAAGTATAGGTTTCTAGTCGGAAAAATAAGTTACAAGTCGTTTTTGTAAAGGTAGTCATTTCAGTCGAAAGAACGACGTCTAGATGACCATTTTAGAAAACATACTTCCACTTTGAGTTTAACCATAATTTTTGGATATAGTTTCATGTTCATAATAAAAATCATTTTCTCAGAATAACAACTTTTAAATCAAAGTTTATCATAGTTTTTAATTAACTAACCCAAAACAGCCCGCGGTGTTACTACGACGGCGTAAATCCGGTTTTACGGTGTTTTTCGTGTTTCCAGGTTTTAAATCATTAAGTTAGCATATCATATAGATATAGAACATGTGTTTAGTTGATTTTAAAAGTCAAGTTAGAAGGATTAACTTTTGTTTGCGAACAAGTTTAGAATTAACTAAACTATGTTCTAGTGATTACAAGTTTAAACCTTCGAATAAGATAGCTTTATATGTATGAATCGAATGATGTTATGAACATCATTACTACCTTAAGTTCCTTGGATGAACCTACTGGAAAAGAGAAAAATGGATCTAGCTTCAATGGATCCTTGGATGGCTCAAAGTTTCTTGAAGCAAAATCATGACACGAAAACAAGTTCAAGTAAGATCATCACTTGAAATAAGATTGTTATAGTTATAGAAATTGAACCAAAGTTTGAATATGATTATTACCTTGTATTAGAATGATAACCTACTGTAAGAAACAAAGATTTCTTGAGGTTGGATGATCACCTTACAAGATTGGAAGTAAGCTAGCAAACTTGAAAGTATTCTTGATTTTATGAAACTAGAACTTTTGGAATTTATGAAGAACACTTAGAACTTGAAGATAGAACTTGAGAGAGTTCAATTAGATGAAGAAAATTGAAGAATGAAAGTGTTTGTAGGTGTTTTTGGTCGTTGGTGTATGGATTAGATATAAAGGATATGTAATTTTGTTTTCATGTAAATAAGTCATGAATGATTACTCATATTTTTGTAATCTTATGAGATATTTCATGCTAGTTGCCAAATGATGGTTCCCACATGTGTTAGGTGACTCACATAAGCTGCTAAGAGCTGATCATTGGAGTGTATATACCAATAGTACATACATCTAAAAGCTGTGTATTGTACGAGTACGAATACGGGTGCATACGAGTAGAATTGTTGATGAAACTGAACGAGAATGTAATTGTAAGCATTTTTGTTAAGTAGAAGTATTTTGATAAGTGTATTGAAGTCTTTCAAAAGTGTATAAATACATATTAAAACACTACATGTATATACATTTTAACTGAGTCGTTAAGTCATCGTTAGTCGTTACATGTAAGTGTTGTTTTGAAACCTTTAGGTTACCGATCTTGTTAAATGTTGTTAACCCAATGTTTATAATATCAAAAGAGATTTTAAATTATTATATTATCATGATATTATGATGTACGAATATCTCTTAATATGATATATATACATTAAATGTCGTTACAATGATAAACGTTACATATATGTCTCGTTTCAAAATCATTAAGTTAGTAGTCTTGTTTTTACATATGTAGTTCATTGTTAATATAATTAATGATATGTTTACTTATCATAATATCATGTTAACTATATATATAACCATATATATGTCATCATATAGTTTTTTTTACAAGTTTTAACGTTCGTGAATCACCGGTCAACTTGGGTGGTCAATTGTCTATATGAAACCTATTTCAATTAATCAAGTCTTAACAATTTTGATTGCTTAACATGTTGGAAACATTTAATCATGTAAACATCAATCTCAATTAATATATATAAACATGGAAAAGTTCGGGTCACTACAGTACCTACCCGTTAAATAAATTTCGTCCCGAAATTTTAAGCTGTTGAAGGTGTTGACGAATCTTCTGGAAATAGATGCGGGTATTTCTTCTTCATCTGATCTTCACGCTCCCAGGTGAACTCGGGTCCTCTACGAGCATTCCATCGAACCTTAACAATTGGTATCTTGTTTTGCTTAAATCTTTTAACCTCACGATCCATTATTTCGACGGGTTCTTCGATGAATTGGAGTTTTTCGTTGATTTGGATTTCATCTAACGGAATAGTGAGATCTTCTTTAGCAAAACATTTCTTCAAATTCGAGACGTGGAAAGTGTTATGTACAGCCGCGAGTTGTTGAGGTAACTCAAGTCGGTAAGCTACTGGTCCGACACGATCAATAATCTTGAATGGTCCAATATACCTTGGATTTAATTTCCCTCGTTTACCAAATCGAACAACGCCTTTCCAAGGTGAAACTTTAAGCATGACCATCTCTCCAATTTCAAATTCTATATCTTTTTTTTTAATGTCAGCGTAGCTCTTTTGTCGACTTTGGGCGGTTTTCAACCGTTGTTGAATTTGGATGATCTTCTCGGTAGTTTCTTGTATAATCTCCGGACCCGTAATCTGTCTATCCCCCACCTCACTCCAACAAATCGGAGACCTGCACTTTCTACCATAAAGTGCTTCAAACGGCGCCATCTCAATGCTTGAATGGTAGCTGTTGTTGTAGGAAAATTCTGCTAACGGTAGATGTCGATCCCAACTGTTTCCGAAATCAATAACACATGCTCGTAGCATGTCTTCAAGCGTTTGTATCGTCCTTTCGCTCTGCCCATCAGTTTGTGGATGATAGGCAGTACTCATGTCTAGACGAGTTCCTAATGCTTGCTGTAATGTCTGCCAGAATCTTGAAATAAATCTGCCATCCCTATCAGAGATAATAGAGATTGGTATTCCATGTCTGGAGACGACTTCCTTCAAATACAGTCGTGCTAACTTCTCCATCTTGTCATCTTCTCTTATTGGTAGGAAGTGTGCTGATTTGGTGAGACGATCAACTATTACCCAAATAGTATCAAAACCACTTGCAGTCCTTGGCAATTTAGTGATGAAATCCATGGTAATGTTTTCCCATTTCCATTCCGGGATTTCGGGTTGTTGAAGTAGACCTGATGGTTTCTGATGCTCAGCTTTGACCTTAGAACACGTCAAACATTCTCCTACGTATTTAGCAACATCGGCTTTCATACCCGGCCACCAAAAATGTTTCTTGAGATCCTTGTACATCTTCCCCGTTCCAGGATGTATTGAGTATCTGGTTTTATGAGCTTCTCTAAGTACCATTTCTCTCATATCTCCAAATTTTGGTACCCAAATCCTTTCAGCCCTATACCGGGTTCCGTCTTCCCGAATATTAAGATGCTTCTCCGATCCTTTGGGTATTTCATCCTTTAAATTTCCCTCTTTTAAAACTCCTTGTTGCGCCTCCTTTATTTGAGTAGTAATGTTATTATGAATCATTATATTCATAGATTTTACTCGAATGGGTTCTCTATCCTTCCTGCTCAAGGCATCGGCTACCACATTTGCCTTCCCCGGGTGGTAACGAATCTCAAAATCGTAATCATTCAATAATTCAATCCACCTACGCTGCCTCATATTCAGTTGTTTCTGATTAAATATGTGTTGAAGACTTTTGTGGTCGGTATATATAATACTTTTGACCCCATATAAGTAGTGCCTCCAAGTCTTTAATGCAAAAACAACCGCGCCTAATTCCAAATCATGCGTCGTATAATTTTGTTCGTGAATCTTCAATTGTCTAGACGCATAAGCAATCACCTTCGTTCGTTGCATTAATACACAACCGAGACCTTGCTTTGATGCGTCACAATAAATCACAAAATCATCATTCCCTTCAGGCAATGACAATATAGGTGCCGTAGTTAGCTTTTTCTTCAATAACTGAAACGCTTTCTCTTGTTCATCATTCCATTCAAATTTCTTCCCTTTATGCGTTAATGCAGTCAAGGGTTTTGCTATTCTGGAAAAGTCTTGGATGAACCTTCTGTAGTAACCAGCTAGTCCTAAAAACTGGCGTATGTGTTTCGGAGTTTTCGGGGTTTCCCACTTTTCAACAGTTTCTATCTTTGCCGGATCCACCTTAATACCTTCTTTGTTCACTATGTGACCGAGGAATTGAACTTCTTCCAACCAAAATGCACACTTTGAAAACTTAGCGTACAATTCTTCCTTCCTCAATACTTCTAACACCTTTCTCAAATGTTCACCGTGTTCTTGGTCATTCTTTGAGTAAATAAGTATGTCATCAATGAAAACAATGACAAACTTGTCAAGGTATGGTCCACACACTCGGTTCATAAGGTCCATGAACACAGCTGGTGCATTAGTTAAACCAAACGGCATGACCATAAACTCGTAATGACCGTAACGTGTTCTGAAAGCAGTCTTTGGAATATCATCTTCTTTCACCCGCATTTGATGATACCCGGAACGTAAGTCAATCTTTGAATAAACAGACGAGCCTTGTAGTTGATCAAATAAGTCGTCGATTCTCGGTAGTGGGTAGCGGTTCTTGATGGTAAGTTTGTTCAACTCTCGGTAGTCGATACACAACCTGAATGTACCATCTTTCTTCTTGACAAACAAAACAGGAGCTCCCCACGGTGATGTGCTTGGTCGAATGAAACCACGCTCTAAAAGTTCTTGTAATTGGCTTTGCAGTTCTTTCATCTCACTGGGTGCGAGTCTGTAAGGAGCACGAGCTATTGGTGCAGCTCCTGGTATAAGATCTATTTGAAATTCAACGGATCGATGTGGGGGTAATCCCGGTAATTCTTTCGGAAATACATCGGGAAATTCTTTTGCAATGGGAACATCATTGATGCTCTTTTCTTCAGTTTGTACTTTCTCGACGTGTGCTAGAACAGCATAGCAACCTTTTCTTATTAGTTTTTGTGCCTTCAAATTACTAATAAGATGTAGCTTCGTGTTGCCCTTTTCTCCGTATACCATTAAGGGTTTTCCTTTTTCTCGTATAATGCGAATTGCATTTTTGTAACAAACGATCTCCGCTTTCACTTCTTTCAACCAGTCCATACCGATTATCACATCAAAACTCCCTAACTCTACTGGTATCAAATCAATCTTAAATGTTTCGCTAACCAGTTTAATTTCTCGATTCCGACATATATTATCTGCTGAAATTAATTTACCATTTGCTAATTCGAGTAAAAATTTACTATCCAAAGGCGTCAATGGACAACTTAATTTAGCACAAAAATCTCTACTCATATAGCTTCTATCCGCACCCGAATCAAATAAAACGTAAGCAGATTTATTGTCAATAAGAAACGTACCCGTAACAAGCTCCGGGTCTTCCTGTGCCTCTACCGCATTAATATTGAAAACTCTTCCACGGCCTTGTCCATTCGTGTTCTCCTGGTTCGGGCAATTTCTAATAATGTGGCCTGGTTTTCCACATTTATAACAAACTACATTGGCATAACTTGCTCCGACACTACTTGATCCACCATTACTCGTTCCGAAACCATTTGTTCCTTTCGTTCTATTAACCCCTGGTCCGTAGACCTCACACTTCGCCGCGCTATGACCATTTCTTTTACACTTGTTGCAAAATTTGGTGCAGAACCCCGAGTGATTCTTTTCACACCTTTGGCATAGTTGCTTCTGATTGTTGTTGTTGTTGCGGTTATTATTGTTGTTGGGATGATTGTTGTAGTTGCTGTTGTTGTTGTTGTTGTTGTTGTTGTTGTTGTTGTTGTTGTTGGGCCGTTTGTTGTAGTTGCGATTGATGTTGCGATTGTTGGGATAATTGTTGCGATTATTGTTGTAATTGCTGTTGTTGTTGTATTGGTGATTCTTATCACCGTTTTCCTCCCACTTTCTTTTGACTTGCTTCACATTGGCCTCTTCAGCAGTCTGTTCTTTAATTCTTTCTTCAATCTGGTTCACTAGTTTGTGAGCCATTCTACATTCCTGTTGTATGGAGGCGGGCTCGTGTGAACTTATATCTTCTTGGATTCTTTCCGGTAATCCTTTCACAAACGCGTCGATCTTCTCTTCCTCATCTTCGAATGCTCCCGGACACAATAGGCACAATTCTGTGAATCGTCTTTCGTATGTGGTAATATCAAATCCTTGGGTTCGTAACCCTCTAAGTTCTGTCTTGAGCTTATTGACCTCGGTTCTGGGACGGTACTTCTCGTTCATCAAGTGCTTGAATGCTGACCACGGTAGTGCGTACGCATCATCTTGTCCCACTTGCTCTAGATAGGTATTCCACCATGTTAACGCAGAACCTGTGAAGGTATGCGTAGCGTACTTCACTTTGTCCTCTTCAGTACACTTACTTATGGCAAACACCGATTCAACCTTCTCGGTCCACCGTTTCAATCCGATCGGTCCTTCGGTTCCATCAAATTCCAAAGGTTTGCAGGCAGTGAATTCTTTGTAGGTGCATCCTACACGATTTCCTGTACTGCTAGATCCAAGGTTATTGTTGGTATGTAGCGCAGCCTGTACTGCGGCTATGTTTGAAGCTAGAAAAGTACGGAATTCCTCTTCATTCATATTCACGGTGTGTCGAGTAGTCGGTGCCATTTCCTTCAAAATAGTTAAATGGAACAAGTTAATCATACAGAATATTAAGAGTAGTTAATAGTATTTCGTAGCATAATATGAACTCATTTATAAAAGCTTTTTCTTCATATTAGCGTTTTATAAGTTTAAATTCGGGTAGTACCTACCCGTTAAGTTCATACTTAGTAGCTAATATACAATTCAACTACTACAATTCTATATGAAAAACTGATTATAATAATATTTCGCGTTCAAACTTTTATACAATATTTTACAAACTTACAATACCGCTTATTTTACATAAAGCATGAAATATAGCACACAATAACTTTGATACAAGATAGTTGTGAAGACAATTCTAGCTAGTACACAAGTCGTTCAGCAAAGGCAATAAAGACACGTAATTCATACGTCCAGAAACAAGTCATGCATTCTGGTTTTACTAGGACTACTTCCCATCCTTGGTCTTGTGCAACATAACCGTTATGGCCGTTGATAAGACAGCGTGTTGTAACGTCATCAAAGGGACGAGGGTTACGTAATGTCCAACAGTCCCGTAATAATCTAAAAACCTCATTTCTTACCCCAATTACCGACTCCGTCACTTGTGGAAACGTTTTGTTTAATAGTTGTAGCCCGATGTTCTTGTTCTCACTTTGGTGAGAAGCGAACATTACTAATCCGTAAGCATAACATGCTTCTTTATGTTGCATGTTAGCCGCTTTTTCTAAATCACGAAGTCCAATATTCGGATATATTGAGTCAAAATAATTTCTTAACCCGTTGCGTAAAATAGCATTTGGGTTCCCCGCAATATATGCGTCAAAGTAAACACATCGTAACTTATGGGTTTCCCAATGTGATATCCCCCATCTTTCAAACGAAAGTCTCTTATAAACCAAGACATTCTTGGAACGTTCTTCGAATGTCTTACAAACTGATCTCGCCTTAAATAGTTGTGCCGAAGAATTCTGGCCGACTCTAGACAAGATTTCATCAATCATGTCTCCGGGTAGGTCTCTTAAAATATTGGGTTGTCTATCCATTTTGTGTTTTTAAACTGTAAAATAGACAAGAGTTAGATTCATAAAAAAAAATACTTATTAATACAAGCAATTTTTACATATATCATAAAGCATAAGAACACTATATTCCATATATTACACCACACGAATACAACTATCTTATTCCGACTCGCTCGTTTCTTCTTCTTCGGTTTTGGTTCGTTTTGCCAAGTTTCTAGGGATATATGATGTTCCCCTAATACGAGCCGTCGTTGTCCACATTGGTTTAGAAAAACCTGGTGGTTTAGAGGTTCCCGGGTCATTGTTACAACTTAAGGACTTCGGGGGTTGACGATACATATAAAGTTCATCGGGGTTGGAATTAGATTTCTCTATTTTTATGCCCTTTCCCTTATTATTTTCTTTTGCCTTTTTAAATTCAGTTGGGGTAATTTCTATAACATCATCGGAATTCTCGTCGGAATCCGATTCATCGGAGAATTGGTAATCCTCCCAATATTTTGCTTCCTTGGCGGAAACACCATTGACCATAATTAACTTTGGTCGGTTGGTTGAGGATTTTCTTTTACTTAACCGTTTTATTATTTCCCCCACCGGTTCTATTTCTTCATCCGGTTCCGATTCTTCTTCCGGTTCCGATTCTTCTTCCGGTTCCGACTCTTCTTCCGGTTCCTCTTCGGGAACTTGTGAATCAGTCCACAAATCATTCCAATTTACATTTGACTCTTCATTATTATTAGGTGAGTCAATGGGACTTGTTCTAGAGGTAGACATCTATCACATAATATCAAACACGTTAAGAGATTAATATATCACATAATATTCATATGTTAAAAATATATAGTTTCCAACAAAAATGTTAAGCAATCATTTTTAAAGAAAACACGGTCGAAGTCCAGACTCACTAATGCATCCTAACAAACTCGATAAGACACACTAATGCAAATTTTCTGGTTCTCTAAGACCAACGCTCGGATACCAACTGAAATGTCCCGTTCTTATTGATTAAAAACGTTCCATATTAATTGATTTCGTTGCGAGGTTTTGACCTCTATATGAGACGTTTTTCAAAGACTGCATTCATTTTTAAACAAACCATAACCTTTATTTCATCAATAAAGGTTTAAAAAGCTTTACGTAGATTATCAAATAATGATAATCTAAAATATCCTGTTTACACACGACCATTACATAATGGTTTACAATACAAATATGTTACAACAAAACAAGTTTCTTGAATGCAGTTTTTACACAATATCATACAAGCATGGACTCCAAATCTTGTCCTTATTTAAGTATGCGACAGCGGAAGCTCTTAATAATCACCTGAGAATAAACATGCTTAAAACGTCAACAAAAATGTTGGTGAGTTATAGGTTTAACCTATATATATCAAATCGTAACAATAGACCACAAGATTTCATATTTCAATACACATCCCATACATAGAGATAAAAATCATTCATATGGTGAACACCTGGTAACCGACAATAACAAGATGCATATATAAGAATATCCCCATCATTCCGGGACACCCTTCGGATATGATATAAATTTCGAAGTACTAAAGCATCCGGTACTTTGGATGGGGTTTGTTAGGCCCAATAGATCTATCTTTAGGATTCGCGTCAATTAGGGTGTCTGTTCCCTAATTCTTAGATTACCAGACTTAATAAAAAGGGGCATATTCGATTTCGATAATTCAACCATAGAATGTAGTTTCACGTACTTGTGTCTATTTTGTAAATCATTTATAAAACCTGCATGTATTCTCATCCCAAAAATATTAGATTTTAAAAGTGGGACTATAACTCACTTTCACAGATTTTTACTTCGTCGGGAAATAAGACTTGGCCACTGGTTGATTCACGAACCTATAACAATATATACATATATATCAAAGTTTGTTCAAAATATATTTACAACACTTTTAATATATTTTGATGTTTTAAGTTTATTAAGTCAGCTGTCCTCGTTAGTAACCTACAACTAGTTGTCCACAGTTAGATGTACAGAAATAAATCGATAAATATTATCTTGAATCAATCCACGACCCAGTGTATACGTATCTCAGTATTGATCACAACTCAAACTATATATATTTTGGAATCAACCTCAACCCTGTATAGCTAACTCCAACATTCACATATAGAGTGTCTATGGTTGTTCCGAAATATATATAGATGTGTCGACATGATAGGTCGAAACATTGTATACGTGTCTATGGTATCTCAAGATTACATAATATATAATACAAGTTGATTAAGTTATGGTTGGAATAGATTTGTTACCAATTTTCACGTAGCTAAAATGAGAAAAATTATCCAATCTTGTTTTACCCATAACTTCTTCATTTTAAATCCGTTTTGAGTGAATCAAATTGCTATGGTTTCATATTGAACTCTATTTTATGAATCTAAACAAAAAAAGTATAGGTTTCTAGTCGGAAAAATAAGTTACAAGTCGTTTTTGTAAAGGTAGTCATTTCAGTCGAAAGAACGACGTCTAGATGACCATTTTAGAAAACATACTTCCACTTTGAGTTTAACCATAATTTTTGGATATAGTTTCATGTTCATAATAAAAATCATTTTCTCAGAATAACAACTTTTAAATCAAAGTTTATCATAGTTTTTAATTAACTAACCCAAAACAGCCCGCGGTGTTACTACGACGGCGTAAATCCGGTTTTACGGTGTTTTTCGTGTTTCCAGGTTTTAAATCATTAAGTTAGCATATCATATAGATATAGAACATGTGTTTAGTTGATTTTAAAAGTCAAGTTAGAAGGATTAACTTTTGTTTGCGAACAAGTTTAGAATTAACTAAACTATGTTCTAGTGATTACAAGTTTAAACCTTCGAATAAGATAGCTTTATATGTATGAATCGAATGATGTTATGAACATCATTACTACCTTAAGTCCCTTGGATGAACCTACTGGAAAAGAGAAAAATGGATCTAGCTTCAATGGATCCTTGGATGGCTCAAAGTTTCTTGAAGCAAAATCATGACACGAAAACAAGTTCAAGTAAGATCATCACTTGAAATAAGATTGTTATAGTTATAGAAATTGAACCAAAGTTTGAATATGATTATTACCTTGTATTAGAATGATAACCTACTGTAAGAAACAAAGATTTCTTGAGGTTGGATGATCACCTTACAAGATTGGAAGTAAGCTAGCAAACTTGAAAGTATTCTTGATTTTATGAAACTAGAACTTTTGGAATTTATGAAGAACACTTAGAACTTGAAGATAGAACTTGAGAGAGTTCAATTAGATGAAGAAAATTGAAGAATGAAAGTGTTTGTAGGTGTTTTTGGTCGTTGGTGTATGGATTAGATATAAAGGATATGTAATTTTGTTTTCATGTAAATAAGTCATGAATGATTACTCATATTTTTGTAATCTTATGAGATATTTCATGCTAGTTGCCAAATGATGGTTCCCACATGTGTTAGGTGACTCACATGAGCTGCTAAGAGCTGATCATTAGAGTGTATATACCAATAGTACATACATCTAAAAGCTGTGTATTGTACGAGTACGAATACGGGTGCATACGAGTAGAATTGTTGATGAAACTGAACGAGAATGTAATTGTAAGCATTTTTGTTAAGTAGAAGTATTTTGATAAGTGTATTGAAGTCTTTCAAAAGTGTATAAATACATATTAAAACACTACATGTATATACATTTTAACTGAGTCGTTAAGTCATCGTTAGTCGTTACATGTAAGTGTTGTTTTGAAACCTTTAGGTTACCGATCTTGTTAAATGTTGTTAACCCAATGTTTATAATATCAAAAGAGATTTTAAATTATTATATTATCATGATATTATGATGTACGAATATCTCTTAATATGATATATATACATTAAATGTCGTTACAATGATAAACGTTACATATATGTCTCGTTTCAAAATCATTAAGTTAGTAGTCTTGTTTTTACATATGTAGTTCATTGTTAATATAATTAATGATATGTTTACTTATCATAATATCATGTTAACTATATATATAACCATATATATGTCATCATATAGTTTTTTTTACAAGTTTTAACGTTCGTGAATCACCGGTCAACTTGGGTGGTCAATTGTCTATATGAAACCTATTTCAATTAATCAAGTCTTAACAATTTTGATTGCTTAACATGTTGGAAACATTTAATCATGTAAACATCAATCTCAATTAATATATATAAACATGGAAAAGTTCGGGTCACTACAGATGTGATTGTTGGTGGTGGTAATGGTACTGTTGAGGTGGATGATGGTGGTACCGTTGATGCCGGTGTTGCTGCTGGTGCTTATGGTATTGAGACTTGCGATGTTAATGTTAATGGCGGTATTGGTTATGCTGCTGGTGCTGCTGATGGTGTTTGTAATCCTTGCACCATAATCTCCAAAACCGTCACGCGAGCGCGAAGTTTGTTAATTTCTGTTTGTATACCGGGATGATTGGCGGTTGGAACGAGCGGGTGAATAAGATTTGTAATATGGGATATTATATAATCGTGATGAGATACTCTAGCAATGAGTGAGAAAATGGTGTCTCGAACGGGTTCGCCGATAAGTGCTTCAGGTTCATCGCCAAGAGGTGATTGTGGTGGGTGGAAGGGATCGCCTTCTTCTTGTCTCCAATGATTTAGTATATTACGAACCCATCCCCAATTCATCCAGAATAGATGATGGGAAATTGGTTGATCCATTCCAGTCACGCTGCTTTCGGAGCTCGTATGGAAGTCCATATCAGCATAGCTGTCGAAATCTGAGGAGTTCGAACTACTTGAGGGATCCATCTTGTATAATCGGGGAAGATGAAATTTGGGTATGAAATAGATTGTAGAATTTAGTTTTGGTATTCTTCAATACATAATTTACATATGTATATATATAATACCAAAATCCCCTAAATTACGAAGAATCTTTGAAAAGTGTTACTCAAAGTTCACAGTAACAGATACGCTAAGATATTAATTCGTCTATACACTATTTTGCAATAAATGCAGGAAAATGCATCTAGACTTATGAATGATAAGCAGGTAATTTATTAAGGATGATAAGCAGATAATTTTTGACAAAATGATAAGCAAAACTTTTGACTTGCAGACACGGTCAAAGTCCAGACTTACTAATGCATCTTAACGACTATCTGTTAGACACACTAATGCAAGACCTGGTTCGCTAAGACCACCGCTCTGATACCACATGAAGCGACCCGTCCCAATCCATAGGAACAAATACAACAACATATGATTACATCGCGGGGTACTTGACCTTTAAATGATACATTTTACAAACATTGCATTCGTTTTTATAAGACAACCTTTCATTACATCGAAAGTTGACAGGTATGCATACCATTTCATAATATCCAAACTATAAATGACCTAATCTGTCATTTACTTAATAATAATCTCTAAAGAACTTCAATGACTCGAATGCAACGTCTTTTGAAATATGTCATGAGTGACTCCCAGTAATATCTTTAAAATGAGCTAATGCACAGTGGAAGATTTCTTTCAAACCTGAGAATAAACATGCTTTAAAGTGTCAACCAAAAGGTTGGTGAGTTCATTAGTTTATCATAAAGAATCACTTCATAATTTTAATAGACTACAAGATTTCATATTTCCAATTCTCATAAACATACGTCCCATGCATAGAGACAAAAAATCATTCATATGGTGAACACCTGGTAACCGACATTCACAATATGCATATAAGAATATCCCCATCATTCCGGGATCCTCCTTCGGACATGATATAAATTTCGAAGTACTAAAGCATCCGGTACTTTGGATGGGTCTTGTTGGGCCCGATAGATCTATCTTTAGGATTCACGTCAATTAGGGTGTCTGTTCCCTAATTCTTAGATTACCAGACTTAATAAAAAGGGGCATATTCGATTTCAATAATTCAACCATATAATGTAGTTTCAATTACTTGTGTCTATTTCGTAAAATATTTATAAAAATTGCGCATGTATTCTCAGCCCAAAAATATAAAGGGTAAAAAGGCAAATGAAACTCACCATACTGTATTTCGTAGTAAAAATACATATAACATCATTGAACAAGTGTAAGGTTGGCCTCGGATTCACGAACCAATATTAATTATATATATATTTATATGTCTTTCAATATTTGTCTAACAATTTAAGTCAAGTCATAGTGTACCACAATCCTAATGCTCGAGACTAATATGCAAAAGTTAACAAAAGTCAATTTGACTCAAAATGATTTCCAAAATGATTATTATATAGATTAAATGTCGTCGTTTTATATTTTAAATAATTTTAAAAGATTTATTAGAGTAAATAATATAATTCATTTATTAATAAATAAAACTTTTTATATAAAAATATACTTTTTATATATCTTGGATAATAAAATTTATAAAGTTCATTGAATATCATAAAAATGTTATGATAGGTTTTATTAATGTAATTATATTATTTGTATTACATTTTTATCTTGATAAAATAACATCGATAATAATAATAAGTAAATGTTGTATTATTTTGTAATAATAATTATTATTATTCTATTAATAAAAATATCAATGTTTATATTTAATAAAAATGATATTATGATAAAATGATAATTCTAGTTATGATAACTTCAATATTTACGATACTTTAAAATAATAATAATAATGATAAAAATAACAAGAACGATAATTTTATCTAAATCAATATCTTACAATATTTTAATTTCATCAAGATACTCATACTCATTATTTCCTAATTAATTTGTTAATAGTTTTTAAGTCGTCTTTTATATCTCGTTCATTTTGATGATAATAATAGTAATCATAATAATTACGTGTTACTAATATTAGTTTTAATTATAATAATACTAATAATAATAATTATTATAATAATGTTAATAACGATAGTAATAAAAATAACAATGTTTAATGATAATACTTTTTATTGAAAATAATAATAATAATAATAATAATAATAATAATAATAATAATAATAATAATAATAATAATAATAATAATAATAATAATAATAATAATAATAATAATAATAAGATTAGAACGACGATAATAACGACGATAATAATAATCATTTTTAATAATAATACAAAAATTCAATTGACAATAACTTCTAATCCGTTCAACGAATCAATTTGATATCTAAATGAAAAGTTTATAGTTTTTCACTAGCTTTCCAAGGACATGCATATCTTATACCTTATCTCAACCGTAGGTGTAACTAATTTAGGATTCAACATAACCTACCTAATGGCAATATCAAAAGTACAAGCATGCATAATCCTATTTTCTCGAACACTAGTCAGGGATACACTATTAGTATGTAAAAATTAAATTATGAGTACTCTATCAATATTGAGATTCAATATTGCAGGAAAGGTACGTAAACGCAACGGAGATGATAAACACTAATTTAACCTCACGAGCATAACCCCCGAACATTACGCATAACCTTCATAGCTATAACCCATAATTTCCTTAGCTCTATCCCGCTCAAAAAATTCATTTTGAGAGCACGCGGGCAGAACCTCGTCGTAGTATTTTATGTATAATACTAATAATATCACTCCTAAATAATACTAATAATAATAATAATACTAATACTAATATTAATAATATTATTAATAATATTATTAATCTTAATAATATAAATAATATAATTAATAATAATATGGATATAATTATAGAGAGCGGAGATTGAGAAGTGTGTGCAACATGAACCGAAATCGTCGAGCTTTTAAAGAAATTTGCCACCAACTCCCACCATGTGATTGCATGGGGTTTGAGAGTTGTAACCATGCAATCGCATGGCTTATAATTTCAGCCCATGTTCCATTAATTTTGACTACCGACATCATTTTATTATTATTATATATTTATTATATTTAATTTATATAATTACTTATATATTATATTATATTTACGTTCATGGTAAAAATATACTTTTTGCAAAAATGACACGTACATGGTCTCACGACTCATGTACCACTTTCGGTTTTTCAAGCGCACTCTTGTACGTTTGGGAAACTAGCCTTTTACGTTACGCGACGCGTACCCTTATTAATAATTTGACTTTCTCATCAACAAATTACTTTATAAAAAATGTTACTTATATAATTGAGTGTTGTGGTCATTTACTTCTATAAATCAGTGGCTCGTTGTTTGTCAAAATATTTTATTTTAAATAAGGACGTTTTATGAATAGTTAAAATATATATTTTTAATTAAAATTGTAAATTTGTACCATATATATGTTTGAAATATTTATATAATAGTACTAAATCTAGATTTTTGAAACTAACTATATTACAAAGTATAATTTAAAGTTGTTTACCAAATCGAAAGTAACGTTTACGCTTTAAACTTAATTTGAAATAATTCCTTTATACACCAACGTTTATTTTAATTACCTTAAACTTTCTAAATAATATATCTTAATATCGATCGAATCAAATAAAGATGCTTCTATCGTTTACACAACTAATTTGAAATCATATATATATATATATATATATTTAATATTCAATAACACGTTTTAAATACACGTTGCAAGTTTAATTAAATCACGGACCGTTATCGTTTGAAATTTGTCAAAAGGTTTCTAGAAAGATTCTAACTTTTAAGATAACGTTAAAACCTTTATTCTTATTAAAATGACTCGTTAATAATTTGTCAAAAGTGGTTTCAGATATTTGTAAAGTTATATTCCGTTATAAAGAAGGCGTGACAATTAAATCATATTACGTAATTTCTAAAATTCCTAATAATAAAAGATAACAATATTTAACTTAATAATTACACTTTGACATGTTGTAAAATATAATAAAATTTCGAAATATATCATAGTACGTTTGAAATTAAATAACTATTATAGAGCTTATCCTTCTAAAACTAATTATATTCAGATCGCATAATTTATTACCAGAACTTATTTTTATCTTAAATCCTTATAAGTTTGTGTTAACTTGTTTAATAAAAATCAAGTGTTACTATATCTATTAATTGTTTTCAAAATCGCTCAATATATAAGTTCAATATACTTTGTCTATATATCTATATACACAATTCACATAACACGTTTTGTCACGTAATCGTTTATCTATAACGAATAGGTATAACATCATACGTTTAATATTTCACTAACCTTTACAAGTCATAAAATAGATTTCTTAATATATTTACATGTCAATCAAACCGTTTAATGTTTTGTTAATACTTCTCAAATTAACAATCATATATATGTATATATTCATACATATCTATTTATACATAATTGTTCGTGAATCGTCAGGCATAGTCAAAGGGTAATTGATTACATGGATATAGATTTCAAAACTTTCGAGACTCAACATTACAGATTTTGCTTATCGTGTCGGAATCATATAAAGATTAAAGTTTAAATTTGATCGGAAATTTCCGGGTCATCACACCACACGAGTGACAGGTCACTCGTACGAGTGACCACACTTTTGAGAGTCAACCACGCATGTGAGGGCTCAATCGCACGAGTGAGGCCTCAGTCACACGTGTGAGCACAGGGTCCGGTTTGTGGAAACTTGTTTTGGTCATAACTTTCAAACCGTAACTCCGTTTTTGATGAATCAAATATCTTTGGAATCGTAATGAAAAATCCTGTTAAATGGTAAAATTTTTAGAAGCTATATCAGAATATATTTGGGTCAGAAATAGAGGTATTAGCGTGTGTGTCTAGTGTGCATGCGTTAATTTGTTATTATGGTATGAATTCTTGATATAGGCTTATGAATGATTGATTATATGATCAATATAGGTTGGAAAATGTTATTACATGTTACTATTGATGATCCTTTTCACTCACACGAGTGAGATTTCACTCGTACGGTTGAGGTGGTCAACCGCATGGTGAACCGCACGACTGAGTGGATACTTGAACTAGTATATTTGAAAGTTGGATTGTACGGTTGAGATGTGACTCGTATGAGTCATATGTCACTCGTGTGGTCAATCGTACGGATCCACTGTTGTTTAATTAGGAATTTGGCCAAGGACCAAAGGTACGAGTGAGGTGTCAACCGCACAGTTGAGGTTCCTCAGACGTGCGGGTGAGTGTCACTCGTACAGTTGACATGTCAGATTTGTTAAGTGTTCAAGTATTTATATATTGATGTTATTGTCTTGTTGCTGGGATGATATCAAGACATTATTACTGACTTGGTTATGTTTATTCTCAGGTGAAAAGGATAAAGAGAAAGCTCAGTAGTTAGAATCTGAGCCGTTGCTGGTAATTGGTGGGTGGGTCTATCTCCGGATAGAGTATTAAGTAGCTGCTACGCTACTTGTTCAGACTCTTTATACTATGTTTATGTTCTGTATGATTACCATGCGTAGTTAGATATTGTCATGCTAGTTAGGACAATTGCATGACTGTTTATCTGTGATCTTATGTGTGCACTGTTAGTTTGACACCAACCGAGGCAGCTAGATTGGGAACCCTCTGAGGCAGTAAGGTAGGGTTGATGTGTGGTCGACAGTGGTAGCCTGGTCGGGTCATGAGTTACTGATTGTTCAGCATAGCATAGAAGGACGCATTTGTTTCGTCTGGACGGTTATGCAGTAGAATCAGTAAAGCGGACTATCGGTAGACTGTATCTTGATCAACTAAGTCGTGTGCTCGTACAAGCCGCCGATCCTCATATTATCATTTATTGTTATATGCTAGTTCAGGACGTTAGCATAATTGTGATCCCTTGTATGTTCAGTTACTTATGCTTGGTCTGTTAGATAGTATCCATTCACTTAGATGTGTGCTAATTCCCCCACATTTTCCACCCTTGCAGGTTTAGGTACTGCTGATTAGGATGGGTGTTACGGAAGGGCTGAAGACATGTTTGACTATTAGCCGAACTCTGATGTTGTCAAATTTTGAAATGTTTTACGTAACATCATTGTTTTGCAAAGCTGTATTGAATATTAACTAAGGGTATTTCGATAAATTCAGTCTTCCGCTGTGATTTAAAAAAAAATCAGGGTGTTACAAGTTGGTATCAGAGCATATGTTTGACAGCAAGTACATGCGTGTATCTTGTTCTCAAACCTTGAGTGTAGTCAAACATGTCCGTGGGTGGGGTTAAGTGAATGCAGGATAGTATGCGCGTTAGTTGTGATTGAACTAACCTATTATCTACTAAGTTTTGTTTGAAGTGATGTGATAAGACAAGTATGAAGATCGATCAACTCCTGCAGATTGCCCGTTGACCCTCAGCATTGTCAGAGATCCGTTGATGACATCAAGATTGATTTTGATTAGCCAGGAGTGTCACATTAAAGTATCAAGTGGATAAAGATGAATATGAGTTTCTGTGATAAAGGAAGTTACGAGATACAAAAGAAAAAAATAAATGCGATGGAACAATGAAAATCAAAATTGATTCTGGCTACCATTGCTACGGTGATTGTAATCAATAGTGGAGTGGGTCCGGGGTGCAGGTGGGATCGATGTGTTGATAGATAAGAAGATGTCTTCTTTCTTATGAAGGTGCGTTCTCATTACATTATTATAATTAGTAGTGTAATATTGGAGTGTATACATGTGGTTATGTGTGCTTATAATCTATTGTAATTAGTAGGGATCATGGTAATATAATTGTTATTTTTATAACAGAAATAGTCGATGGTTTGACGGCTCCAGTTACATTAGATATGTCTGGAGCTACCATCAACATTATTGGGATCTTGTTCCCTTTGACGTGGTTCCATGCTTTTTGTGATTGACATGTTCTCTGAGGCTTGTCAGATATGATTGCATTAGATATGCTTGCCATGATTAGTGATAACTGTTGGTTTCATATTGGGTATGAAACTCTATGTGATATTTTTGTGTAAGGTTGATATGAGTTATATTTCCTTTTGATAGACAAGACACACATAGTGGCCTGTAGAGTTCAGAATTGGGGATAGAGTATTTGTTATGGATGAATAACTTGAACATGGCGTTCTATTGTCATGTTTTATGTGATTTCATGATATGTAAGTCGAAACTAAAATGCGATATGTGATAAGTGCCATGTTGTGTAGTTATGCATGGGATCTAATTTAAGTGATATGTTGCCATGCTTTTAGTAAATTCTCCATTAGTCTAAACCTGACATATTGTTATGATAGGGCTTATATGAGGTGTTGTTCCGTTACAATTGACTGGCGGGATGTACGTAGTGACTTGTAGGGACTGATTAGGGTAGTAGTCCCCTTAATTATTGACCAGTGATTGGGATTCTATTGAGTGACTTTATGAGGCGATTAGTCTCTATGCTTAATAGACCGTGACTGAATCACTGAGTGTGACTAGTTTAGTGATATCATAGTATGATTGGACTTATTGTGTAGGATCTGTAGGGTTATCTAAAGGATCTGTCTTCCTTTCATAGCCTGATATGACCTTTCATGTGGTTCTTAGAATAAATGTGGGCGACTTTGTTGAATTGGTCTCTTGGGAAAATAGAGACGAACTTTGACCTGACTGAGGACCGAATTTTTTGGGTATGTGTTGACCTTGAGTCTCGGGCGTGAGTTTGACTAAGATTGGGATTTGTGAGTAGTGT
This sequence comes from Rutidosis leptorrhynchoides, assembly GCF_046630445.1. Lineage (NCBI taxonomy): Eukaryota > Viridiplantae > Streptophyta > Magnoliopsida > Asterales > Asteraceae > Rutidosis > Rutidosis leptorrhynchoides. The sequence continues at coordinate 193,736,321 of NC_092338.1, forward strand.
TCTGTGGGTTATCTTTAGATAACAGGGAAAACCCTTATTTTAAATGGGGGTTGGTATTGGGTAAATGCCAAGACCCGAAGATAATGTCGAGTGTTCGACCCCGTTTGGAATTGTGATAAGTATGTCAATAAGATGGAATGATTTGACATGATAAATTCTTATGTTATGGGAGTCGTGTAACAGCTTCAATTGATGATTGAAATCTTTTGGGAAATTAACTTGTAGTAACTGGTTAATTGTTGCATTAAGGAACCTTAAAAATCAGTAAATCTAGGTTCAACGATCATGGAATTATTAATGTGAGCATGAGTCTGCGAATAATAATTAAACCTATATTGAGATAGTATATGTTTATGGGTTGATTGTGTTTTGAACTGAGAGTTCTTACAAATTGTCATATGTTGTCAGAGTGACCGATTCATTATTGAAGTTAACCAAAGAAAGATTTGACCTTAGGTGGAACTTGAAACAGAGATTGACTCTTCCAATACTGTATAGCTAAAAGTGATTTAAGACTGAGTTCTTGGGAACTGTTGGATGTTATCAGAACTGGTTATTATACAGTTGAGTTAGAAAGTGATGTTAGATATTTAATCTTCAGGATAATTCATAGTTCAGAAAACCTGAGGTTGTAAGAGGCACTACATTGGGATTTTGTAATGACCCGGAATTTTCCGACCAAATTATACTTATGAGATTAATATTTACATAAATTAAACCATACCAACATGATAAGCAATCCAAATTGTTGAGACTTGTGTTTTTGAAAAGAGTTTTACACAACTTTTGACCGTCCAATATGACCGATGATATCACGAACTATATAACATACGATAATTATACATTTGTGTATATATATGTATTTATATATATTTAACATGATCTAAGGATGGTTTAACATCTCATTGTGTACTAATGACAATGAGTTATAAGTATATTTTGAAACTACTAACTTAAGTTTTCAAAACGATAACTATACGTAACATTCTTTGATATATATACTTATAATCTATAATGCTTATACATATATCGTATATATAATGTATTTAATCACTTTTAAGGACTTAAATACATAAAACAATATAAGTATATTCACAAAAGATAGCTATATTTGAATTCTCGTTCCGTTTCCTCAAGATTTCTATACGTATATCTAGGCTATATGTACCCGTATCATACCCAGCTTCTATACATATTTACTATTGGTATATACACATCAAAACAACATCCTAATCAACATTATTACTGCCCTAGATATGAGGTAACTAGAATTTGTCAAGTAGTATGAATTATTAGTAAGAAAACAAAATTAGGAATCCTTTTCTTTTTCTTTATTAACTAAAAACGTTTTTATAAATGAACACCATTTCTTCACTCCATTTTCTCATAACTACACCCTCATTTCTCTCTCAAAATACTCCTAACTTCATACTTGATCATCTCCAAGCATTTTCCCCATCATTTAGCTTCAATTACAAGCCTTAAACACCATAAGAAAACTCTTTCAAGAACATATCAAAATAACCACCCATTTGAAGAAGTTTACTTCCAACCTTTTGATCTAACTCCACCACTCTTTGATTCCAAGATTATTTCTTATCTTTCGTAGTAACTTTTTCCAAGTAACTTGAGGTAGTAACCTTGTTCATAATCTTATTCAATTCATATTCATATAGCTATCTTATTTTGTGCTATAAAATTTTAACAACAAGAACATAGTTTGAATGATTTCAAACTTATTCTCAAACTAAATAGATCCTTCTAACTTAACTTTTAAAACACTTCAATACCTGTAATATATCATAATGATATACTAACCTAACAAGTTATAACTTGGTTTTACAAAGAACATCTTAAAAACTGAATCTACGTCGTCGGAGTGCAACCGGGGGCTGTTTTGTGTTGGATAATTAAAAACCATCTTGAACTTTGAATTGGAAGTTCATGTTCTGGAAAAATGATATTTCTTATGAATATGTTAACACATAAAAATTTCATGGTTTAACTCAAAGTGTAAGTATTTTTAGAAAAATGATCATTAAATGTTGTTTTTATGATGCAAAATGATATCTTTCATAAGTTTCACCAAAGTTTGACCTATAACCTATGATTTCGAATAAAAATTAAGGCATTTTCTGTTCATATTCTTAAAATTTGACTCGATCCAAGGAAGTGGCAAGTTGAACCAACAAAAACGGAGTTTTAATGAAGAAACTACGACTAAAACAAGATTGGGTATCCGAAGCTAGTTTAGCTAAGAAAATATTTGGAGAAAAAGTAAATTAATCATATCTTTTCTAATTAATATGATATTTTATATATGATTACTTATGATTTGATTTTATATATTTCAGGACGACCCGTAAACAACACGAGAAGATTAATCATAAGACCTCATGATTGTACGCAACACGTCATTTGACAACACGGTACTTTATGTACGCAACACGTCATTTGACAACATGGTACCATGGGTCGAGATTAATTCTGATCAATTCGAATACGATGGGGTCTTTATTTATTTTATTTAAGCAACTAATTGTGGACCACTAACATCGGACTGCTAACTACGAACTAAGAAAATATTAAAAGTATTAAAAGTGTATATATATATATATATATATATATATATATATATATATATATATATATATGTAACGATTACTTAAAAAGAAAATATGTTGATATATTATATATATGGTTAGGTTCGTGATATCTATCGGAGACCAAGTCGAATTAAATACCTTCAAGGCAAAAGTGAGTTTCATTTGCTCCCTTTTTAATTGCTTTTGCAGTATATATTTTTGGGCTGAGAATACATGCGCTGCTTTTATAAATGTTTACAAAATAGACACAAGTACTTAAAAATATATTCTACGTTGAGTTGTACCACTGGCATATTTCCCTGTAGCTTGGTAACTACTATTTACATGGGTATTGTAAACGCGAATCCTGTTGATAGATCTATCGGGCCTGACAACCCCAACCAGACTGGACGACCAGTATTCAACGATTGCACAGTACTTCGTTTTGGTGACTACACTTGGTACGGTGTAGTGAGATTTCATAATAAATGGAATATGCGACATTGATTAAATTTTAAGTATGGTTACCAAGTGCTCAACAACTTAGAATGCTTTACATACACTTGCGAGTGTATTATGTTTATGATTATGAAATCTTGTGGTCTATTAACATATTGAAATGATTGTTATGATAAACCTATGAACTCACCAACCTTTTGGTTGACACTTTAAAGCATGTTTATTCTCAGGTACGAATTAAGTCTTCCGCTGTGCATTTGCTCAATATAAGGACATTACTTGGAGCCGATCATCGCAATGGGACCAAATGTTGATGACTTCGTCCAGGTGGATTAGGACGGGTCCTTTCAGATTTTCAGTATGAAACCAGAACGGTGTGATAGTGGATGAGGTGTCGACAAACAGTAAGTGTTATAATTGTTTGTTAAAGGATAGGTCTGTCAACCTTGTGTTCTTTGGAATTGTTTATTGTTAGTGGGTTGTAACTAACAGTGACTCATGAACGTAGTAATGGATAGACTGATGAACATGACTAGGATCTTGCTCCGAGATATTTGAAATGAAAGTATGATTTGAGACAATGTATTGCGTCTGGCCAACGAAAATACATTGTAGTGAATCATATAGTAGTTTTGAAAGTCGGAGAAGATACAGTAGGTGATGGATATGATGTTGATTGACAATGTTGTATGTTGTGACCAGGTGGGATTGGATATATTAATTGGAAAACATTGTTTCAATGGGTTGAAAATTTTAAGTTACATTGAGATCAATATTATCTTCTGGAGGAAAACTTGATAGGAAGTTAACCTTTCAGACATGGTAATGATTGTTGTGTTGGATCTAGATGTTGATTTATTATTGGTTAATAAGGGTTAAATTGCGAGATGTGATGAGAGTATTGTGTTTGTAATAATTAGTACCATTGACGATATGATTAGAAGCATATGCTAGTCGATGGAATATTTAGTAGATAACGATATGGTTGCAGGAAATATGATAAAATTCTCAAATACCGGGTTGAGAATGGGTATTTGATTATAGATTTGGGTAATTTCAATGAAATTAGTACTGTTATTGTGAGGAAATTAGTGTTGATATTGTGTTTTCATGTGAGACGATGGCAACAAATTGATGACATGGAACAATAGAAATGGAAAATTTTATGGAGTCATTTTATGGGTAATCTTAAGAACCTGACTGAAAGGTTTGGTTAGATGGTTGATAGGTGGATTACCAATGGTATCTACGAGAATTGGTATGCAATGTCAGTTTTGACGTGGACTTTTCATAAAACACCATAGAAACCAGATTGTTGTTATAAATTGATGGGCTAAATAATGGACAGTTACCTATGATTCTAGAATTTAGTAGGTAAATAGAAACTAGATATGACTCACTTTGTGGAAATTTATTAGATTGATGACGGGTCGATGTATTGTTTATGAGTTTTCTCATGTTAAAATGGTGCTAATCGTAATTGAAGTAGAATTGATGGATCGTTATCCTTTTTAACTTAAACACTCGGGTAGAAAATGACTTTCGTAGTTTTTGGTATACGTCTGATTGTTGGTATGTGGTTACTTCGAAAAAGGACGAGTGTGATACTGTAGGCAATCATGTGATAGATTGTCTGACTGTTGTGTTGGGTAAATGGAAATAGTGGACCAACTTACGTCACAATTGACCATTTGATGGTAATCGTAATTGAAAAGTTGGTGTTTGACTCGGTGACAATAAGAGTTCAATTTGATAAATTTGGATGTTGAGTTGCCAATTGAGAAGACTTGTTGAGTAATGAACCTACTTAGGTAGTGCATGTAGCAGTAATATGTGTTTTGATTTAGTTCTCGATGTGACCATTGATGAGGATGGTTGTTACCTTTGATCCTTGTGACTATGAATGACCAGATTCCGAGGACGGAATCTCTTTAAGGGGGTGGATTTGTAACAGACTGAAACCGGGGTTAGAAGTAAGATTACTTAATTGCCCCGAGATTTATATTTGTGTTTAAAATATGCTTTTATTTTAATAATATGTTTATTATTAATTGATTATGTAGTTAAGACCAGTTTGTGACAAGGGTCGCAGAACAGGTTCGTTTGTTTAATTTGGACTCCGTTAGGACCTCCTAACGAAGTACGAAAGATATTAGATAACTGGTAAATACCCGTGTGTTATGGGGTATGGGTTTTAACCCATTTATAAGCCTGCTTCCAGACTTTTCTTGCATTTTCCCCAAATTAGAAAATCTAGCTCGTACCTAAACTCTTACTCCCTTGAAACCCTAACTTGATCCAAGCTTGAAATCAGTTTGTGGAGCTTTAGGAACTAATTTATATTATCTTTGTGATCATCAAACCAGGTTTGTTTGCTTAAATTCGTGTGTTAATTCTTAAAGAAATGGGTATGAGTGTAAAGTGGGTTTTAGGAATTTTTGAGCTTGAATCTTCATGTTTTGTGTTTGCATATGTTAATTGATGTTAGAAATAGTTGTTATATGATTTATATGATGTTTTTCAAGTGGTTTTGAGGATAGAACTTGCAAAAATCGAGTTTTTGGGACAAAAACGCGAAAATCAGCGTGCTGAAGCTGTTCTTCAGCTCCCACACAAGTGACAGGTCACTCGTACGAGTGACCACACTTTTGAGGGTTAACCACGCGTGTGAGGGCTCACTCGCACGAGTGAGGCCTCAGTCTCACGTGTGAGCATAGGGTCTGGTTTGTGGAAACTTGTTTTGGTCATAACTTTCAAACCGTAACTCCGTTTTTTATGAATCAAGTATCGTTGGAATCGTAATGAAAAACCCTATCCAATGGTAAACTTTTTAGAAGCTATATCAGAATATATTTGGGTCAGAAATAGAGGTATTAGCGTGTGTGTCTAGTGTGCATGCGTTAATTTGTTATTATGGGTTGAATTCTTGATATAGGCTTATGAATGATTGATTATATGATGAATATAGGTTGTAAAATGTTATTACATGTTACTATTGATGATCCTTTTCACTCGCACGAGTGAGATTTCACTTGTACGGTTGAGGTGGTCAACCGCATGTTGAACCGCACGAGTGAGTGGATACTTGAACTAGTATATTTAAAAGTTGGATCGTACGATTGAGATGTGACTCGTACGAGTCATATGTCACTCATGTGGTCAACTCTACGGGTCCATTGTTGTTTAGTTAGGTATTTAGCCAAGGACCAAAGGTACGAGTGAGGTGTCAACCGCACGGTTGAGGTTCCTCAGACGTGCGGGAAAGTGTCACTCGTACGGTTGACATGTCAGATTTGTTAAGTGTTCAAGTGTTTATATATTGATGTTATTGTCTTGTTGCTGGGATGACATCAAGACATTATTACTGACTTGGTTATGTTTATTCTCAGGTGAAAAGGATAAAGAGAAAGCTCACTAGTTAGAATCTGAGCCGTTGCTGGTAATTGGTGAGTGGGTCTATCTCTGGATAAAGTATTAAGTAGCTGCCACGCTACTTGTTCAGACTCTTTATATTATGTTTATGTTCTGTATGATTACCATGCGTAGTTAGATATTGTCATGCTAGTTAGGACAATTGCATGACTGTTTATCTGTGATCTTATGTGCGCACTGTTAGTTTGACACCAACCTAGGCAGCAAGGTTGGGAACCCTCCGAGGCAGCGAGGTAGGGTTGATGTGAGGTCGATAGTGGTAGCCTGGTCGGGTCATGATTTACTGATTGTTCAGTATAGCATAGAAGGACGCATGTGTTGCGTCTGGACGGTTATGCAGTGGAATCAGTAAAGCGGACTATCGGTAGACTGTAGCTTGATCAACTAAGTCGTGTGCTCGTACAAGCCGCCGACCCTCATATTGTCATTTATTGTTATATGCTAGTTCAGGACGTTAGCATAATTGTGATCCCTTGCATGTTCAGTTACTTATGCTTGGTCTGTTAGATAGTATCCATTCACTTAGCTGTGTGCTAATTCCCCCACATTTTTCACCCTTGCAGGTTTAGGTACTGCTGATTAGGATGGGTGTTACGGACGGGCTGAAGACATGTTTGACTATTAGCCGAACTCTGATGTTGTCAGATTTTGAAATGTTTTACGTAACACCGTAGTTTTGCAAAACTGTATTGAATATTAACTAAGGGTATTTAGGTAAATTCAGTCTTCCGCTGTGATTTAAAAAAAAAAATAAAAAATCAGGGTGTTACATTTGCAGGCAGTGAATTCTTTGTAGGAGCATCCTACACGATTTCTTGTGGAATTAGTTCCACTGCTAGATCCAGAGTTATTGTTATTTTGTATCGCAGCCTGTACTGCGGCTATGTTCGCAGCAAGGAAAATACGGAAGTCTTTCTCACTCATGTTCAAATTCTGACGAGTTGCTGGTGCCATTTCCTTCAAAAATAGCCCAAAAGAATTAAGTTAATCATATACAATTTATTTTAACAGTAGTCAATAGTATTTCGTAGCATAGTATGAACTCATTTATAAAAGCTTTTTATTCATATTAGCGTTTTATAGTTTTAATTCGGGTAGTACCTACCCGTTAAGTTCATACTTAGTAGCTAATATACAATTCAACTACTATAATTCTATATGAAAAAACTGATTATAATAATATTTCGCATTCAAATTTATACAATATTTTACAAATTTACAATACCGCTATTATACATATAGGATGAAATATAGTACATAATAACTTTGCTACTCGGTAGCTATAAAGGCAATTCTAGTTAATACGCAAGTCGTTCAGCAAAAGAAATAAAGACACGTAATTCATAAGTCCAGAAACAAGTCATGCATTCTGGTTTTACTAAGATGACAACCGTTATGACCATTGGCTAGGCAGCATGTTGTAATGTTGTCAAAAGGACGAGGGTTTCGTAATGTTCAACAGCCCCGTAATAATCTAAAAACCCTGTTTCTCACCTCAACTACTGAATCCGTCACTTGTGGAAAGGTTTTATTTAAAAGTTGTAATTCGATGTTCTTTTTCTCACTTTGGTAAGAAGCGAACATCACTAACCCGTAAGCATAACATGCTTCTTTATGTTGCATGTTAGAAGCTCTTTCTAACTCACGAAATCCTATGTTGGGATATGTTGAGTCAAAATAGGTTCTTAACCCGTAGCATAAAATTGCATTTGGGTTACCCACATTTAACACTTTAAAGAAAAAACGGCATAACTTACGGTCTCCCCAATGTGATATACCCCACCTATCAAAGGAAAGCCTTTTATAAACTAAGGCATTTCTGGAAAGTCTTTCAAATGTTTGACAAGTTAATTTCGCCATAACTAATTGTGCTGATAAATTCTGACCGACTTTAGACAATATTTCCTCAATCATATCCTCTGGTAGGTCTTCTAAAATATTCGGTTGTCTACCCTTAACGTCCATTTTATTTTTATACTGTAAAATAGATAAGGATTAGATTCATAAAAGATAATTAACAAACAATACAAGCAATTTTTACATAGAACATAAAAGTACAAGCACACTACAATACATATAATACACAACATGATTACAACTCCCTAATCTGAATCACTTGTTTCTTCTTCTTCGGACTTGGTTCGCTTTCCTAATTTTCTAGGGATATATGGTGTTCCTCTAATACGAGCCGTTGTTTTCCACAATGGTTTAGAAAAACCTGGTGGTTTAGAGGTTCCCGGGTTATTGTTACACTATAGGAAATACGGATGTTGCCGATACATATAAAGCTCATCGGGGTTGGAATCAGGATTCTCTATTTTTATACCTTTTCCCTTATTATTTTCTTTTGCTATATTAAATTGAGTCGAGGTAATTTCTATAACATCATCGGGATCCGATTCATCGAAAAATTGGTAATCTTCCCAATATTTTGCTTCCTCGGCGGAAACACCGTTGACCATTTTTAACTTTGGTCCGTTGGTTGAGGATTTTCTTTTATTTAAACGATTTACAGTAGGTATCAATATTTCTACCTCCGGAACCTCTTCTTCTTCTAGTTCCTCCTCTTCTGGTTCCTCTTCTTCCGGTTCCTCCTCTGCTGGTTCCTCTTCTTCCGGTTCCTCCTCTTCCGGTTCCTCTTCGGGAATTTGTGAATCTTTCCAAAGTATATTCGGCTCTTCATTATTATTAGGTGAGTCGATGGAATTTGTACTAGAGGTAGACATCTATCACATAATATCAAACACGTTAAGAGATTAATATATTTATATGTTAATAATATATAGTTTCCAACAAAAAATGTTAAGCAATCGTTTTTGAAGAAAAACACGGTCGAAGTCCAGACTCACTAATGCATCCTAACAAACTCAGTAAGACACACTAATGCAAAAATTCTGGTTCTCTAAGACCAACGCTCGGATACCAACTGAAATTTCCCGTCATATTGATTATAAACGTTCCATATTAATTGATTTTGTCGCGAGGTTTTGACCTCTATATGAGACGTTTTTCAAAGACTGCATTCATTTTTAAAACAACCATAACCTTTATTTTATCGATAAAGGTTTAAAAAGCATTATGTAGATTATCAAATAATGATAATCTAAAATATACCGTTTACACACGACCATTACATAATGGTTTACAATAAGAATATATTACATCAAAAATAAGTTTCTTGAATGCAGTTTTTATACAATATCATACAAGCATGGACTCCAAATCTTGTCCTTATTTTAATATGCAACAGCGGAAGTTCTTAATAATCACCTGAGAATAAACATGCTTAAAACGTCAACAAAAATGTTGGTGAGTTATAGGTTTAAACTATATATTATCAAATCATAATAATAGACCACAAGATTTCATATTTAAATATACATCCCATACATAGAGATAAAAATCATTCATATGGTGAAAACCTGGTAACCGACATTAACAAGATGCATATCGAATATCCCCATCATTCTGGGACATCCATCGGATATGATAATATCGAAGTACTAAAGCATTCTAAATTCCAGAATGGGGCTTGTTGAGCCCGATAGAACTATCTTTAGGATTCGCGTCAATTTGGGGGTCTGTTCCCAAATTCTTAGGCTACCAAGCTAAAAAGGGGCATATTCGGCTTCGATCTTTCACCCATATAATGTAGTTTCATTTACTTGTGTCTATTTCGTAAAACATTTATAAAATTGCATGTATTCTCATCTCAAAATATTAGATTTTAAAAGTGGGACTATAACTCACTTTCACAGATTTTTTTACTTCGTCGGGAAGTAAAACTTGGCCACTGGTCGATTCACGAACCTATAACAAATATGTACATATATATCAAAGTATGTTCAAAATACATTTACAATATTTTAAATACGTTTTAATGTTTTAAGTTTATTAAATCAGCTGTCCTCGTTAGTAACCTACAACTAGTTGTCCATAGTTAGATGTATAGAAATAAATCGATATAAATTATCTTGAATCAATCCACGACCCAGTGTATACACGTCTCAGGCTAGATTACAACTCAAAGTATATATATTTTTAGAATCAACCTCAACCCTGTATAGCTAACTCCAACATTACTGCATATAGAGTGTCTATGGTTGTTCCAAATAATATATATAGATGGGTCGATATGATATGTCAAAACATTTGCATACGTGTCTATGGTATCCCAAGATTACATAATATATTAGAATACATGTATAATACAATATAATTTAGCTAGGATATGATTAATATAGATTGTTACCAATTTTCACGTAGCTACAACAAGAAAAATTATCCAATTTTGTTTTACCCATAACTTCTTCATTTTAAATCCGTTTTGAGTGTTTCAAGTTGATATGGTTTCATATTGAGCTTAAGTTTATGAATCTAAACATAAAAAGTATAAGTTTATAGTCGTAAATACAGGTTACAAGTCATTTTTGTAAAGGTAGTCATTTCAGTTGAAAGAACGACGTCTAGATGACCATTTTGAAAAACATACTTCCAATTTGAGTTTAACCATGATTTTTGGATATAGTTTCATGTTCATAAGAATAATTATTTTCCCAGAAGAACAACTTTTAAATCAAATTTTATCATAGTTTTTAATTAACTAACCCAAAACATCCCGCGGTGTTACTACGACTGGTGTTTTTCGTATTTTTCAGTTTTAAATCATTAAGTTAGCATATCATATAGATATAGAACATGGGTTTAGTTGATTTTAAAAGTCAAGTTAGAAGGATTAACTTTTGTTTGCGAACAAGTTTAGAATTGACTAAACTATGTTCTAGTGATTACGAGTTTAAACCTTCAAATAAGATAGTTTTATATATATGAATCGAATGATGTTATGAATATCATTACTACCTCAAGTTTAGTAGATAAACCTACTGGAATTGACAAGAAATGATCTAGCTTCAAAGGATCTTGGATGGCTTGAAAGTTCTTGAAGTAGGATCATGACACAAAAACAAGTTCAAATAAGGTTTTTACTCGAATTAAGATAGTTTATAGTTATAGAAATTGAATCAAAGTTTGAATATGAATATTACCTTGAACAAGAAAGATAACCTACTGTAAATAACAAAGGTTTCTTGATCTTAGATGATTACTTGGAATGGATTAGAAAGCTTGGAAGTAAACTATTAAACTTGAAAGGATTTTCGAAGTGTTCTTGAAGTGTTCTTCCTAAGATGATTAAATCTTGATTCTTGAAGTAATTTTTGATGAAGATGATGATTAGCTACTGGAAAAATTCGTTCATAAGTGTGTGTGTGCGTGTATGTGTGTGTTGAGAGAGAATTAGAAAGAGAATTGGAAGTGAAATGGAGTGAATGACGTGTAGTAAGTGGTGAGTGGTGAGTGGGTTTAAAAGGAGTTCTAGTTAGTTGAATAGTTCATGGTAGAAGTTAAAATTGATTTTTCATGCATGACATAATCAAGAGTGGAATCCCATGCTAGTTCCTATTGGTATATACCCATAGTAAGTACGTCTAGAAGTTGTGTATAATACGGGTATGAATACGACTAGAATTCTTGATGAAAAAAGAATGGGAATGTAACTGTAACCATTTTCGTTAAGTATGAGTGTTTTGATATATTCCTTGAAGTCTTCCAAAAGTATATTAATACATCTAAATACACTACATGTATATACATTTTAACTGAGTCGTTAAGTCATCGTTAGTCATTACATGTAAGTGTTATTTTGAAACCTTTAAGTTAACAATCTCATTTAATGTTGTTAACCCATTGTTTATTATATCTAATAAGATGTTAAATTATTATATTATCATGATATTATGATATATTAATATATCTTAATATGATATATATACATTTAAATGTCATTACAACGATAATCGTTACATATATGTCTCGTTTCAAAATCCTTAAGTTAGTAGTCTTGTTTTTATGTATGTTACTCATTGTTAAAATACTTATGGAGATACTTAATTATCATAATCTCATGTTAACTATATGTATATCCATATATATATCGTCATGTCATTTTTACATGTTTTAACGTTCGTGAATCGCCGGTCAACTTGGGTGGTCAATTGTCTACACGAAACTCATTTCAAATAATCAAGTCTTAACAAGTTTGATTGCTTAACATGTTGGAAACACTTAATCATGTAAAAATCTATTTCATTTAATATAAATAAGCATGGAAAAGTTCGGGTCACTACATTATTATTATTATTATTATTATTATTATTATTATTATTATTATTATTATTATTATTATTATTATTATTATTATTATTATTATTATTATTATTATTATTATTATTATTATTATTATTATTATTATTATTATTATTATTATCCTTCTTATTTATCATTTTTATTATCATATTTACTTAAGGTATCATTATTACTAAATTCTCATAATTATTAAAACTACCATTTTTATTAAAATTATCATTATCATTATTATTATCATATTATAACAAATAGAGATTTTGTACATAAAATATATTTATATTAACTATAATTATATATTAAACAAATTAACAAATATATATATATATATATATATATATATATATATATATATATAATAAACATATATAGTATATAATTTAAGATATAATATATAGACAAAATTTAGTACAAGTTCCATATAAACTACAACACTAAATATATAAATATTATATAATTATTTGATTACCATTATATGTGTTAATATATATAAATGATATAGGTTCGTGAATCCGAGGTAAACTCTGCACTTGTTCAGTACCGTCATACGCATAATTACTACGAAATATCGTATCGTTAGTTTTCATAGCTCCCTTTTTAATTGCTTTTGTAATATATATTTTTAGGCTGAGAATAAATGCGCTACTTTTATAACTGCTTTACGTTTAGACACAAGTACTCAAATGTTATATTGCTGTCTTGCTTTGTCATGCAAATCCTCACCGTAATATCGTTAATTTCTTGGTATAACGCAAACTTAATTATTTTGAATAGATCTATTGAGAGTAACGTCTCTAATAATTCGACCGTTGGTCTTTGGTTACATAATAATGATTTAACGACACTGACAGTACAAGGTGTCACGGGGTAACTTTTGTTTAGTCACGATATTACAAACTACATCAACACTTTTAGATTGATATTTAAATATCAATCACTTTAAACTAAATCTTATGGTCTATTACTATTACTGAAATCATTGTTTATGATAAACCTATGAACTCACCAACCTTTTGGTTGACACTTTTTAGCATGTTTATTCTCAGGTATTAAATAATGCTTCCGCAGTGTATTTGATAATTGAAAAAGACATTACATGGAGTCATTCATGGCATATTTTTGAAAGATGTTGCATTCAAAATCATCTCCGTGTATCATATAGATGTCAATACCTCGTAATGGGACCAGAGATAACGTACCGCGTCAATGGCAATTTTGGCGGGTCGTTATAACATCTTACTAACAAAGGTGTTTTTCGTGTCACAAGTTATAATCCTAACTTGAATTACAAGTCTGTATGGGTTCCTAAGTCCACGACTAAGAAAGTATAAAATCAAACCAAGAAATCTGCTAGACGACCTTTGAAGTCATCGCATGTTTTTCAATTCTCTTGTGTGAACAAAATATCTACCTGGAATAAATTATGTGTAAAGACTTCTGATGATGATGTAAAACTTGATATCACTTATGATGCTTCATGTAATGTGGCTTTAAATGATGCTTTAATGTCTAAATTGCATGTTTCTTTACGTGATACATTAATCTGTGATCCAAAGTTTTTTGTTGGTACTAACCGTAGAGGACCTAAGAAACTTTGGGTACCTAAACTCTAGGAAAATTAACTTTGATAGGGTTTCGACATCTGTGTGGTACATCGACTCCAGTAGTTCTCGACACATGATGGGCGATAAAACCTTGCTTGTCAATTTTGTTGACAAATTCCTAGGAACGGTTACTTTTGGAAATGACGAGATTGCAGCGATAACGGGTTATAGAGATTTTTTGAAAAATGGCATAACGATCAAACGGGTCTCATATGTTGAGGGTTTGAGGTGCAGTTTGTTTAGTGTCAGCCAATTTTGCGACGGAGATATCAAAGTTCTGTTTGAACGTCGTCAATGCTCGGTGCAATCCACAGACAGAAATGATCTCCTTGTTGGTAAACGTTGTGCTTCACTATATACTATTGACCTCAATGATGCATCATCACATGGAAACATGTGTTTGGCTACCCGTTCTACAAAAGAAATTCGTGGTTATGGCATCACCGGATGTCACACTTGAATTACAAGGGTATTAATCAACTAGTCTCTAAAGACTTAGTTGATGGTATTCTCAGCTTTCAATATGATAAGCGTCATGTGTGTCCATCATGTGCGATGGGTAAGCTAAAACGGTCTAGTCATCTGCTTAAGCAACACCCAGTACTTCATCATCTTTGCAATTATTGCATATGAACTTGTGTGGACCCATGAGAGTTTCTAGCCTCGTTGACCGGAAACATGTGCTTGTCATTGTAGATGACTATACACGTTTTACATGTATTTTTCATTTGAGGACTAAATCTGAAATTCCCACCATTATCATTGAGTTCATCAAAAAGACTCAACGCTCTTTTAATAAACATGTTAAGAGCATCCGAACTGATAATGGAACGGAATTTAAGAATGACCTGCTTGATAGTTATTTGAAAAACCAAAGCATTGGACATCAGTTCTCTGCTGCAAGAACCCCTAAACAGAATGGAGTAGTCGAATGACGTAATCGTACGTTGTGCGAGGCAGCCCGAATGATGCTTTCCTACTCTAAACTACCTCCAAAAATGTGGGGGGATGCCATTTCAACTGCATGTTATACCCAAAATCGTTGTATCATTAATAAACGTTTTGACAAAACTTCTTATGAGTTACTATATGGTAGATGACCGAGTGTCAAATATTTCCGTGTGTTTGGTTGTATATGCTATGTGCTTAACGATTTTGATAGCCTCAGAAAGTTTGATCCTCATGGTGATCAATCCATATTTCTTGGTTATTCTTCGAACAAAGTTGCTTATCGTGTATATCACAAAAAAACAAAGACGATCAAGGAAAGCATTAATGTTAAGTTCGATGAGTTATCGGGGATGGCTTTTGAACAACTCGGTTCAAAACCTGATCCTAACCTGCCTACTACTTCTTCCCCGCAACATTCAATTTTCTTGAAGAAGGGTGTTCCGACGGTTACTACAGAGGAACTCGACATCTTATTTGATAGTCTTTATGCTCCTCAATGGAATTCAGATGTTCAAGCCGTAACGGTTACACCGTCACAGTCAACTATTGTGGAGACACAACCAAGTCTCTATGATGAAGATACAATACCAACTGATTCACCTATTGCTTCTTTATCCTCCCTCCCACCTCCTGATGATCATCTTGAACCAATTCAAGATACATCCGTTGATACAATTCCAGCTATTTCTCCAGATACTCAAATGAATCCATTAGATAATGCTACATCAGCACAAGAGGATCATGGCTCGACGTCAACAATGGTTGATGTTTCAATGGATACCACTGATGTATAACCTCTTCCACATAACAACCAATGGACTAAAAGTCATCTAATTGATCTTATTATTGGTGATGCATCTGCTCCAGTTTCAACTCGAAGGGCTACTCAGAATATGTGTTTATACACTGCCTTTCTTAGTAAGATTGAACCAACAACGATTACTCAAGCTTTACTTGATCCGAACTGGGTGGTAGTAATGCAAGAGGATATCAATCAATTTAAACGTTTAAAAGTATGGCGATTAGTTCCAAGACCAGCGGGTCAACGAACAATAGGGGTTAAGTGGATTTTCAAGAACAAGAAGGATTCTGATGGAATTATGGTTAGAAATAAGGCACATCTTGTGGCTAAGGGATATCGACAACAAGGCAGTATTGATTATGACGAAATGTTTGCTTCGGTTGCTAAGATTGAGGCTATTCGTCTATTCCTTGCATTTGCTTCTTATATGAAGTTCACGGTGTTTCAAATGGATGTCAAAAATGATTTTTTGAATGGTCATCTTCCAGAGGAAGTGTATGTTGATCAACCAGAAGGCTTTGTCGATCCCATTCATCCAAACCACGTATACTACTTAAAGAAAGCTTTGTATGGTTTGAAGCAAGCACCGCATGCATGGTACGAGACCTTGACAAAGTACTTGCTAGATAATGGCTTCTCTCGTGGAATAATTGATACAACGCTCTTCATCCGTAAAAACCACGGTCACATTCTCTTGGTTCAAATTTACGTTGATGATATTATTTATGGTTCCACGTCCCCGGCCTTATGCAAAGAATTTAGTGACCTTATGGCCAACAAATTCGAAATGAGCATGCTTGACCAGCTCAATTTCTTCTTGGGTTTACAAGTAAAACAATTACCAAACGGGATATTTATAAATCAAACAAAGTATATCAATGATATGCTAAAATATTTTAAAATGACTGCTTTAACACCAATGACAACCCCAATGAGAACATTACTGGATGTTGATACTAATGGGGAACCCTTTAACATTATGCTTTATCGAAGCATGGTTGGTTCTTTAATGTATCTGACTGCAAGTAGACCACACATTACACTTGCTGTAACTGTCTGTGTCCGCTTTCAGTCAAACCCTAAGAACTCCCACTCCAAAGTTGTGGTTAGGATTTTCCAGTACCTAAAAGGTACTCCTAGTCTTGAAATCTGGTATCGACATTGTAATACCCCGTCAGAATCCACTAACGGTGTATTAACTCTGGTCCCAATGATTGGCTTGACTTCTATATAACAGCAATGTTCTACAGCGGAAGCAACTAATACCAGAGATAAAACATGCAAAACGGATTAACATAAAGTTGAGTGAGTCTACAGGATTGAGTAATAGAATCCTGAGAAGTCAAACTTCACTAGCATATCTGCCCTCTCATCCCTCGTGCTTATCCATTATCGCCATAACTCTATCTCCAATAGACATTCATTTCCATAAATCTTTTGTCGAAAATCATTTCTTAAAATCGTTTATCTGAATAAACCGCTAAGGTTTAATCTCAAAAGTTTGCGTATAGCAAATGCTAAGTAATAAACTATTTTTAAGATGTCAAGTTCAACTGTGAGTGACATCAAAAAGTTCTTTTCGTTTCATCTGTTCGTAGACATTACCATGTCTAGTTTCAAGTTTTTAAGAATGATGTTTAAGTAGCATTCATCGTAAGTTAGGACACTAGATTTCTGAAAAGCTTCGTAATAATATACACTCATCATGAGCACTTGATTATAAAGCTTTAACATTTGCGTATAGCCGAGCTACACGTCTCCAGTTTACCCTATCTAAGTGATACACTGATCAAGTGTACGAGTAACAACAAAATAAGCACTAGTTATGTTGCGGTGAGGTTTGTCAAACCTAACGGTACCGTCCCTATAAGTCGAGCTTACAAAGTAACTAATATAATCAAGCTAAGGGATTTTTGATCTGAACTCATATGTATATTCTGGTAAGTTACTCGTGCCTAATATGTAAAATAGTTGTAAAAACAGTTTAAGAAATAGTTTCAAAAGCAGCATGTATCTCATCCCAAAAATGTTAATAAAAAAGGGACTGTAGACTCACCTTAGCAAGAGCACCTGAAATATCTTAGCAAAACGTACTGTAGTTGAACAATCTCGATCGAACAACGTAACCTAATTATGTAAGTCACCTTAAGTATACACATATAGGCCATACTATGTCAATCCATAGTGTACCCAAAGTCCTAGTGCTCAGACTGACTCAACAAGTAAAAGTCAACTAGTCCAAGCAAGTCAATAAAAGTCAACCAAAGTCAAACCAAAAGTCAACTCTGTCAAAGTGGTTAACTAAATTCAAACATCTCAGTAGGTCATGCAAATATGGTCAACATGTCAAACCTAGGTCAAGTATCACTTTACAACTTATAGTTAAGAAAATTTGCACATTCGCAGTTTAAAGCATGCCTTCGAAATACGTACATCGTAGAAAGATCCAACTATAGCTCATAGCACATAAATCATAAAATTATGACCAACTCCAGATCACATATATACTTAAAATCGATTCCAAAAAGTCTGACTAAAACCTCATACAATAATTAAAAGTCAGAAGTCATAAGGGGTCTAGTTATGGTTTACTAAATCAGTTTCAGCACACACATCAGTTTTGAAATATTTCTCAGAAAATATAGAAAATAGATTTTGACGAACGACCAATTGGAGTCAACTCAAAACATTCCAAAATTTTAGTGGTAATATAATCAAAGATATCTCTTTAGCCAATTCGTACTAATGGTGTATCCTAGGAGATACACGCATAAAAACACCATTTTCATACAGAAAAATGGATCAAAAAGCACAAAAGATAACAAAATTTAGCGGTGTTCAGTATTTACCGCCCAGCGTAGAGCAGGCCGCCCAGCGTCAAGCGTAAGCCCTACAGGCAGCTTCTATGCATAATCCATTTAACTCAGCGCGTGAACGGCACGCAGCCACGTCAGCACACGCCACCGACATTCTGGATACTTCACGTAACAGAACCATTCAGTGATTAACACGTGTATCTCGTGAATTTCGGACATTCTGTGCCTATAAATAGACCCCCTGGGTCACCACATTTCACGTCATTCAGATCTGAACTTCAGTAAGAGAGAAGTACACTTTCTCTCTCACACAGTTCTTTCTCACTCTAAAATAACATTAGTCGCTTAGCAGCAGTACGCTAGACGGATCATTACAGATTGATCCACAAATTGATTGAGGCTACCCCACAGATCTTACATCTGTGTTCCGGGTCTACAGAGAATATTTCTCGAGGGCAAACAACAATTAACAGTATACACCACATGCTGAGCAGCTATTGTTTTGTACTGGTACCTTACAGTCGCTATACGGAAAATCGTACCAACACGTATAGTTTAATGAATCTTTACAGACCTTCCAGTTTTGTTCATCAAACAGACATGTCACTTAGACGAGCATATATCTCATGGCAAATCCTGTTTTCGTAAGTTCGCATACAAATTAAATATGTCAAGTAACATATAAACTAACATATTCCAGAAGATCAAAGTCTCATTCAACTCCTAGTTCACTCTAGTAATTTTTGTTTAACATTCAAATCAGTTTCAGCTCACTTAACAGTACGAATCTTCGTTTTAACATATCGGAAGCATTACAAAAGGGTTTAACGTAAATCTTAAGTCTAACATGGTTTTTCACAAGGAATACAATAGTACACTTTTCATTAACCAAATCGTAAAGCATACAAGTCAGAAAATTCGGATATCATGTAAACCCTAACGAAAACTTCGATTAATCGTAACTTAAGCATCTGGTAATGAAATCATGCGAAATCAAAGTCCAAAATTATTAATTTTTCGATATATATCCATATAGATAAATTATATGATCAGTACATAAACTCATTTAATCAGATTCATGACCAATCAATTCGTGTTTCACAAAACATACAACAATCACGCAAATTAACGACTAACAACGACTATAATTGCAATCAATTGAGCACTAGACCCTTGTACACCATGTAATTGAACAAAATCAGATATAGAAAATTATTGTTAGTGATTTTATACCTCTAGAGATCAAATTGTTTATATCAATGCGTAGAGGACGATAAAAGCAACAACGTTCGTGTTGATTGCAAGAGCAAACGAGCAAAATTGATGGGGTTATGATATGGATGATGATCGACGATGAAGATAGGAATGGTAGGTTGTAAATTTCATGGATTTAGGGTATGAGGGAGTGAATGAGTATGTTTTTCTAATTAGGGGTTTTAAGGGTTAGCTTTAGGGCCTAATTATAACCCACTAGTAACCATTTAGCCCAAAATAAATCAAGGAAGGCGCTACCCTTGTAAATTTTGACCAAGGGTTGTAAAAAGGGAGTTAATAGCCTCACCAATGTTGTTAGATAAATTCCCTAAGTGTATTCACTAAGTGTCCTTAGCCCAAAACGCAAACCGGATCGATAAACGTTAATTTCTCGCGTTCTTAATCTATATAAATTCTAATAAATTGAAAGTATGTTTAAAACATAAAAATTACATAAAATAATTATTAAAAGTGAAATACTATTCATTTCGTTATTTTCTTGTACGCGCGTGCTCCGTTTCGAGTGCCGTTAACCGTACCGGATCTTCGGAACGTTAACTAGTCGTTGAAACGAATTCACCGGATTTAATTTACTAAATAAATAATAAATTAAATAAGTTTTTCATAAAGTCAATAATTATTAAAATAATTATTTTATCATTTTTCAGAGTTCCGTAAATTGAAAAGCTTTCTAGGCGATTAACTTAATCGTGTCGTTTTCTAATTATTTCGCTATCTGAAATAAGTTCATAAATTAGTGATGTGTGCAGCGGTGTATACGAAATACTTATATTTTTTATTACAAAATACTATTAAATACGATATAATTTTACACAAGTTATTTATTTATTTATAGAATGGATATACCTAAACCTTGCTACAACACTAATAGGCAGTGTACCTAATCGTAGAGTAGTGTAGTTTTTAGTAAGTCCGGTACGTTCCACAGGGATTCACTTATTGCGTACACTATATTTTTAAACAATTATATATATATATATATATATATATATATATATATATATATATATATATATATATATATATATATATATATATATATATATATATTATAAAAGGGGGATTTTACCGTTTAATGACCGGTTTGTCGATTTTAAGTGCTAATGCAAAATATTAAAAATAAATATAACTTAATTTAAAGCGTAAAGTAAATGACGATAAATAAAAGTGCGATAAAATAAAAGTACGATAATTAAAAGTGTGATAATTTAAATTGACGATAAATAAAAGTACGATGAGATATAAAATAAAAGAATTATGCTTATTTAAATTTCCGTAATCATGATGTTTGACATGTTGATATTAATTTATAACCAAGGGTTAATTGTCCTTTGTCCTGGATGATTTGATATGTCCATCTGGTTTTGTCCATAATAGTCCATCGGTCATAATTATAAAGTGCGAGAGTCTTCGCTAAATTAACCTTATACCCGAAGTCAAATATTCCAACTAATTGGGGACTTCAACTGTACCAAGGTCTTAATACTTTGTTAATAATTACACCAGGTTATCGACTGCGTGTAATCCAAGGTTTTAATACTTTGTTAACAATTACACAAATTACCCTTGAATGTAATCCACCCCTGTTTTAATGAGTCCATTGACTATTAATCCATCCCCGTGTCCGGTCAAATGAACAATTATTAGTATTTATAAATTTCCCACCTACCGTACACAGTCAAGCGTATGTGGTTATATATAAATACGTCAAATTATAAATCTTTATATTAAATTAACGAGATATCATTTAGTTAATATAAAGCCCATTAATAGCCCATAGTCCAATTTCCACAAGTGTCGGTCTTTTGTCCAAATCCCAATTATGGTCCAAAGCCGAATAACCCCATCTTGAATATTTAGTCCAACATCACGATTACTTCGGCTTAAATAAGCATAATAATAACTTAGCAACGAGACATTAATTTAAAAAGGTTGAACATAACTTACAATGAGTATTTATCGCGTAGTGTTACATTGACAGAATTTCAACTTACAAACCTTAAAACATTCGCTATAATAACCTTATTATTATTAACTTAATATTAAAATTATAATTATAAAATATAAATATATATAATTGAGAGAGAGTGCAGATGATATTGATGATAATATTGTGTGTATTACTTCGTCGAATTCGCTGGCTATTTATAGGACCTGGCCTGAACTTTATGCCCATGCGATCGCATGGCAGTTATTTCCTGGTCACTTATCATTTAAAAAGTGGGCTGCTTGCGAATAATATATTATATAATATAATATATAATTTTATATAATTATATATATATATATTATATTATATTCATGTGCATAGTAAACTTATAATTTCAGGTCCGTTGACTAGCACGTAGATGCTCGGTTCATGTCTCGGTTCCGGATTTTCGAACGTCCTTTCGTACGCTTTGAAATCTTGTACTTTGCGTTTCGCGGCTTGTACTATTGTAATTTTTAGACGTTTTTCGTCAATAAATTGAACCACTTGGATTGTATCTTGTACATTTGAGCTTTTTGGTCATTTTCATCTTCAAATCGTCGTATCTGTTTTTTTTCTTCACCTTTTAATATTTAAACGAATATTACTTGTAAATAGAACAATTGCAACTAAAAGCTTATCTTTCTTGAAGGATAATGCTATGAAATATATGTTCGTTTTTAGCATTATCAAATTTTCTCACACTTGAGCATTGCTTGTCCTCAAGCAATATAGAACTTGAATATAACTTTACTAGAATCACTTCTTTATTCTTCACACTTTGTACATCAGTGATTTTGATACGGCGGTATGAACAATGATAGTAACGATGTGGTTTACCGTCCCACATGACTATAAAAATTTAGATCCTTAAGGAAATTGGATCTTTATGAAAATATTTGATCTTTTGAAAATTCATTCTAGCTTTTACCCTAAATAAGTTTTTCGGATTAACCCTTCACGGTGTTTGCAAAATGAATTTGTGAGTTTTGTGGGTTTCAGATTTGAAAATTTAAGCTCAAAACTTATGGTTTTGTGTCACCCACTTGCTAACATTGTATTAGGAAAGCAACACGTCCAGTATACTTGCTCCGTATATTACCTTTCGGTAAACTACCGTCCGGTTGTAAAGGAAAGCGTTGAACAAGAAACTGTTAAGGCAATATCTATTGACATGCTTTTGATTATGGTCCACAACGTGTCGGATGCAATTACTATCCTTTGTAGGAGAAATAGCAAAGATCACCCTATAATTTTTCGGTCTGGCACAAGGTCCTATCTTTAACCATGCTATGAAACCACCGTTCTTACGGTTGACACCCGATTTGGTTCAGGTGACCTAATGAATTCCGGTGAATTCTTAGGGTTTTACGTTCAATGGTAATGAACGCATTGAAAATAGGTTTTCATAAAACAAATTGGTTTTAATTTGATCACAATATTTTCTCGTTCAAGCTCGAGTTTAGATATCATCGAATTCCATGAGTTTGTAATTCTCAATCTTTAAAGTCAATCTCAAGGATTGAGTAATATCAGGCTTAAATGTTGATTTTTAATCTTTAAGGAGATTATCCTTTCTGGGGGTCTGATTCATTAGTCTTATCAAGCTAATTTGCATGGCGCCCTCCCCATTTTACGAGACAGATCCTCTCATGGTTAGAATAAGTCTGACCACATGGCGACCCTGTTTGATGCTGAGGTCCGTGGATTTCCTGCTGATTTTCGAGAAAACTTTTTAAGGTTTTTCGTAGACTCTACAACTGGTCTGGACGACAACTTCCTGACCTGAATCAAGAAGCGCGTGTCTTTTTCGGAAGACTTTACTTCCTTCATTTCTTTTTTCAGAAGACTTTACTTCCTTTTAAATCAAGTGGCACATTTCTTTAAAATATATTATAAGAAATTGGGTAAAACTGATAAAAATCGTCCAAAACAAAAGTACTTTCAATTATTTGTACAAAAATATGTGATATGTGTTTTAAATAACTTGGCAAATTTTTCCCACACTTGGCTTTTATATTTCTTTCTTTGCCTTTTTATTCTCTTCTATTCCATTTTAAATGAATTCAAGCGTTTTAGGTTGTTTCTCAATTTATGTCCTTTTCGAGGCAATAATAATTTCGGTATTAACACCTAGTTTTATCGTTCTTAAAAATGTATAAACATGATTTTAAATTCATTTATTTGAAAATTTTTAAAATTTTTACTAGAAGTGTGTAGTCAGTATATAAGACTAGGGATGTTCTTTATTATCAGAGAGCACTAGATTCTAATACAACCACTGCTTTACTAGAAAAATTTAGCGGTGGCTATTAAACCAAGTGTATATGTCAAATGTTTAAAATCCGAAAGAATTTAATCCCTTCCTACACTTAAGATCTTGCAATGCCCTCATTTGCAAGAAATCAGTAACAATTTAAATTATTGAGGGTGATTAGCGTAAAAAGATGATTAAAATTTTACCAAAGTTTCCAACATATTTTTGTTTGTTTGAATGATAAATGGTGCACATCATTTGTTCATTCCCGCAGTTGTTATATCACATTTGTTTTTCGTATTTTCGTTAAAATTAATAGCTTTTGCTGAACTTAATGCCAGTCTTTGAAAGTTCGCTATTTTACCCAGTTGTGTACAATTCACAATATACATACAATACAAATATAAACATGCATGGTAATTTGAAATGGGACTTAGTATCCCACTTTCAAATTATAAATATGAAATATTAGTAACAAAATAATAAAAATGTTAAAAATTAGATAAAAGTATCAAAATATTAAATGTTTAAACATAAATAGATAAAAATAATAAAAAGATACGAATTCACCAATGGAACACTATCAATCTAGATATGGATTCTAGTTCATGTTATCGTTCGGGTTCCATGGCTCGTTGTAGGTGTTCTGATAGGCTTGGTTGGGGTCGTATATGTTATAGGCAGTTGCATATCGGGCTGATATGGCGGATAGTATGCAGGTTGAGTCGGAATGTAGTTTTGTGGTACCTGATATGATAGATGGCTCATGATTTGGTGCTGATGAATGTTCCATCTATCGTGTTGGCGTTGCCTGGATTGTTCGTACTCATCCATAGATCTCCACTGCTCATACTGATGATGTCGAGCTTCGTTAACCATATACACCTCATCTATACGCTGATAAACATCTGTATAACTATCCTTAATGACATCCCTAATGTCATCTGCTTCCTCCATCTCCTCATCTGAACCCCTTTCTACCCGTGGATGGGTGCCCTGATATGGTATTGGCCTATTGTGTCTCAGAGTTAGTACCTGTTCACATTGATAAACCTGCAATCCTATACTCTCGGCTTGTTCCACAATCTCGACCATCGGACCCCCTCTATATTTATCTACACCTAAATACTCTCTAATGAGAGTAACAAAAATGCCTCCTCCTATTATTCTCCCTCCTGTATACCTTCCACCATTTTGGACAAATAATACCCGACACAATAGGGGATGTTAACAAAGCCTCTAGGGTCTCGAATGCACTTAAGGTAGAATAAATCATTTAGGGTCATTTTCTCCTTGTTTCTACCTCGTTGTGTAATCGAGTTCGCTAAAAACCTATGAATTACGCGAATCTATGCCCGGTCAATATCCAAATAGGAGTGTTTTCCAACCCGCCTAAATACATTAAATTTTGACATACGCCTCCATATGGCATTAGCGTCAAAATCTCTATCTTCCCTCTCACCTTCATAAATCAAAGCTGTACAATCAGGTGATAATAATTCAGCGGGGGTGTAAATCTATAAAGCCCTAGCCATGTCTATCATGGACATCCTGTACTTCCTACCACTAAGTAAAAATCTAAGAAAAGTCCTATCGTCTAACATAGATACATCCTTATTTAGTGCTATAGTACTCATTAATTCAACACACCACTCCTTATAAAAAGGCCTACGAGTGGTAAACAAACGTTCCCAATCAGGAAAAGCAGAGTTCCCATACCTTTGGATTAGTAATTGCCTAACTGAGTTAGCTAGGTTGACTTCTTCCAAAGGTCTCCAATCTATTACCCTTGGTACTTCCACATTTTTGGTGTAAAGCTTAAATTTGTTACGTTGGTACGTCGGGTAATCTATCCAGTTTCGCTCAAATCTAAGATTGGGATGTAATTCCTGTTCATGAACTCTTGAGTTTATTATTAACTGATGAGGCGGATATTGTATGTAGGCAGTAAAAAATTGTAGTTTTGGTTCATAATATAGCACGTGTTGATCATAATGTTGTTGCTCTTATTGTGGCTCAGGTGGCATCTCTGGCTGTGGCTCTATATCAGCTTGTCAAGACGATGATGCACTGTCAGTATCTGTATTTCTCTGCAAAACAGACACAAAATTGTGCATTCAAATATGCATTAGTGTTAGCAAAATAACAGATTAACACAATTATAATAACATGTTTAATCAAAATTAAACTTATACACATTTTCATAAATTTAACAATTCTACACTTTTTCAATAAGCATATATGAAAATGTATACAATGTTCATAAGCATTCTGCTCAAATAACATGTCAAAATAACCATTACTAGCAATTAAAGATGTAACGACCCTGGTTTTTCCAACGTTATTTATTAATAATTATTATTATTAATACGTGTGATTAATCGAATGTATGTTATTACATTTACATGTTGCTTTGATTGCCCGTACTTGAACTTTAAATGCCCGAAACGTCTTTGTGACACCCGGAACTTGCACGAATAATATTTTAAGATATTATTTACATTCATGATTAATTTTATTAATCATTTTAATTAACTAAGGCTTTTAGTTAGTTACTTGGGCTTAAGATGGACTTTTATTGGATTACTTGCTAACTACTTGCAACTTGGGCCTTTTAAGTGTTAATGGACTAGTGTAAGCCCACCCTACTTATATTATGGATTAATCTAGCCCATGTTTACATGTAAGTATGATACTTGAACTTAAACTAGATGGTTAGCTTGGAAATGGAATCTAGTTGCCATAATCCCCATGTAACCCCACTCTTTAACCAACTTTTAAACTCTTTACATGCTAGTGACCATCAAATACTTCCATCCACTCCCCAAATGCTGCTGGCCGAAAGTTTGAGGCCTTTAGAGAGGTCTTTTGCTTTCATTTTTTTCATTACACTCATCCTTGTTTCATTCTCTCAAAACACACACAATTTCCTCTCAAGTTTCTCTCCTTTTTCTCTCTAATTTGTAAGCAACTTGAAGAGTTTTTCTCTCTTTTTTTTTCTCTTACAAACCGTAGCCTAGTCCCCAATTATCATCATCAATCTTTGTTGTTATTACTTGTTCATGTTAAAGATTAATTACTTGTCTTGTTACTTGTTATTATTACTTAATTACATGTCTTTCTTTACTAAGTTACAAGAACAAACTTTTTAGTTTGATTCTCCATTTATATCTTGTATTTTACAAGAACATCAAGAACATAAGCTATCTAGTTATGTTCTACATATTTTGTTTCAAAGATTTAAAGTTCATAGTTGTAGAAACTCATTACTTGTAAGTTCTTGAAGTAACTTTAAAGTTACTTCACTTAAAGATCAACTTGGGTTGAATCTTTAAAAGTATGAGCAACTACGAACCATTTTCTTATTTAGTTAGTTTTCTACTTTATTTGTTTCAAAGATTACAAGTTCTTGTTGTTTAAAATCATACTTGCAAGTCATGGAAGTGAACTTCAAGTTTACTTTCCTTAAAGATCAAGACTTAGGCTTGAATCTTTAAAGTATGAACAACACTTGGACTAGCAACTTGTTTACTTAACTTGTTTACTTCATTTTATGCACCTTATTTACATATTGTTAGTTTGTTTGGTCAAGAACTACAAGTTAGTCTTGATCTCATTTCTCTTGAACAAAAGTTAACTTTATTTAAGTTTCAAGAACAAGGAAGTGTAACTTACTAGTTATGACTTCATAAACTTGCAAAGGATCTAAGTTATCTAGCTTATGGTCTTCTAAATTTGTCATAAACAAAAGCTATAAAGCTTACATACACTTTACTAGTTGTTGATTTAAGTTTATAACTTGTTTTTTTTCTACTAAAGTTCATGTAAGTGTTGAAACTAAGCCTTGATGTAACCTTGGTTCATCAACACACTTACAACACTTGCACTTGAGTTATGATGGACAAACCTTGTTCAAGATGATGTTAACACATCAACGAGTTGTACACTTGAAGCTATACGCATCAAGGATGAGAACCGTGATGAACATCAAGCACCGAGACAACCGGAACTCTTCAAAACCCCACTGTTCTGTCCAAATGTTTCTGTCCAGCTGTTTCTGGAACAGGTCCGAAGGTTTGGGCTGGTCCCACCTTGATTTTTGGATAGAACTTTTCGAGTAGATAATTTTTCATTTAGGACTCGTCTTCATCCGAGTTACGGTTTAGGATTTATGGCCCTCCGATCGTCACTATGTCCGTTTAACGTTGTGCAGAAATTTCAGACCTACTCGCACTTAAACCGTTGCCACGGTCAAACGAAGACGAATTAGCTTCTGTAAATTTAACCACACTTAAACGACTCATAAACGGAGCCATAGCCACTGGCCTCACCTCTGTTCGGTTTGTGTGGAGGCCGTAGTGACTGACCGAAGTCAGCCTTTGTTTTAAACGACTTTCATAAAATAGTCTTACTTGTTACCTTTTGTTTAATGATGATTGATGATGACCCTTATGACCTTAATTACGTACTTGTAAACCTTTTGAGACGGCTTATTGACTTAGTGCTATTTGACTTAGGTTGAGGACGTTTGGACCGTTAGTTGCACACCACTTTCCGACTACTACCTTACCATTACTACTAATCATCGTGAGTTATAGCATTCCCTTTTTACTTTAACTTATTTTGGGAACTGAGAATACATGCGGATTTTACGTTTTACATACTAGGCACGAGTACTTAAACTTTATATATGTGTGGGTTATATAACGGCAGAAACATTCCCTTTAGCTCGGTAACGTTTAATCATTGGTTTTTGAACCGTGAACGCGAATCTTAGATATGGATCCATAGGGTTTGACATCCCCACTCGGGCTAGTAGCGCTAGCATTTAACGAGTGTTTAATACTTCGAGGTTATACGCACTTGCCAAGTGCACTTTCAGGGGGTACATAAAACGTTAAGTTAGTTACCGGGTGCCCATGGTTAAGCATATACTTTTACATACTTTTGAAACGCTCGTTGAGCACTGAAATCTCGTGGCCTACTTACATTACTGTTATACTTAAACTATAGCTCACCAACCTCTGTGTTGACCTTTTTAAGCATGTATTTCTCAGGTGTTTGAAGTCGTTTCCGCTAGCTTACCAGTCGTGCTGTAGAACCCGTTGCTAGAGTTGTATTCGCATGACTACTTTATCTTGCATTCAAACCTAATTACTTTTGAACTTATGTTATGTAACGACCATTATGGTCACGTACACTTATTTAATGCTTCTACTTAGTGAAGCATGCTTTTGGATTTGTAAAACAATTGACGTATGTTATGACGTCACTTTTATTAATGAATGCAACCTCTGTTTTGAAAACGCATATAGTACATAACCTTGTAATGATCCTGTTGATGATGGTCCGTACATGATGATTTAGTACGGGGCGTCACATTTGGTATCAGAGCATTGGTTGTAGGGAATTAGGATGCATTAGTGAGTCTAAGACCGACCCGAGTAGGATTCACTAATAGGGCTAATCTACAACTTGTTAGTTTACTTGTTTCCGC
This sequence comes from Rutidosis leptorrhynchoides, assembly GCF_046630445.1. Classification (NCBI taxonomy): domain Eukaryota; kingdom Viridiplantae; phylum Streptophyta; class Magnoliopsida; order Asterales; family Asteraceae; genus Rutidosis; species Rutidosis leptorrhynchoides. The sequence continues at coordinate 193,766,169 of NC_092338.1, forward strand.
TGAACTTACTGCATGCTGCTGCTTACTGTTACTGCTATATGCCGTATGCTACTACGTGATATCACTACTGCATGCTATTACTTGCTTTCGATTGCATGCTAGTTTCGTACGATTACTGATATTGCCATGCTACTTATTGTTATACATGATTTAAACTGTTGGCCTATTATTTGCTTGCTTTATGACATACTGACATGGAAAATTTATTTTTCCTTGTTCAGATGTCGGACGTTCCACCTGCTGACATCCCGAGCGGCTCAGGCCCTGTTGTTCCACCCACTGCTGCACCTGTTGCTGCTGCTGCTGCCGACATTCCGGCCCCGACACCCACTGGCGACCCCGGCGCCTCTAGTTCTGGAGCTAGCTCTAGTGTGCCTATCCCGGCGTCTTCTTCCAGACCCCCGAGGCAACTGGCTCGCATTGGTGGCATGGAGATCCCCGCGGAGTTCGGGGAAAGTCCCTTCCGTAATCACTGGCGCACACCTTGCCGACGCACTGCCGACGGCCGCTTAGCCGTGATTACGCCAGGCCGACACCGACAGATGTTGGCCGCTTTCGGATATGTTGAGCCACCCGCGCCACCACCGCATGATTCAGACGACAGTTCTTCCACCGATGCTTCTTCAGACGACACCTCATCTGACGACTCCAGTGATGAGGAGGATCCCGCTGACCGACCGATTCAGGCACCTTCTACCCCGCCGAAGAAGCGGTATCGCTTCGCTGGCATAATTCCTGGTCGTACTGTCACTGACGCTTATGGTCGGCGTCGTAGGATCACTGCACGTAAACGGCTGGTGCCGTACCCCGCCGACCCACAGATATTACCGTCTCCACCCAGAGCCGGACCATCCACTTCAGCACCACCGGCTCCACCTGCACCGCCAGCACCACCTGCCCCATCATCTTCCTCTAATGAGGAAATGAGGCGGGAGATTGAGATTCTCCAGACTCGAGTTACTGAGCTCGAGGAGCAGTTGGCTCATGTTTTGGACATCTTGTACCCACCATCGCCGTAGGACTTTGTACTAGATTCTGTATTGTAATCTCTTTTGTAATTTCATATTTCACTTATGTAATGTACGAACTTATTGTAATGTATGAACTTATTATCATTAATGAATGGAATTTGTGTTGCTTACTTCTTGCGCAAGTGTTCTATTTACGTTATCATCTCATGGTTTTGTGGTACCTATATCTGCTTGCGTTATTTAATCAACATGTGTTGTACTGTTTTCATGTTGGTTGTTATATAATGTACTATTATTATTTGCATAATGGATTTTGACTTGAGTCAAAATGTTTGTATAGAACATCATGGCCAACGGGAGATCTATCCCCACCGCGGCACAAATTGAGGAAATGATTAACGAGCGAGTCGCTGCTGCACTAGCTGAAAGACAACCCCAAGCTCCACCACCACCGCCTGTCAATCCACCTGTCGTCCGAGATGGGTGTACTTACAAGAAATTCCAAAACTGCAAGCCACACTACTTCAGTGGCACTGAGGGACTCGTCGGTCTCACCAGATGGTTCGAAAAGTTGGAATCGGTATTCAGGGTTAGCAATTGTTCTGAGGCTAACAAAACGAAATTTGCATCTTGCACACTTTCTGATGGCGCGCTTACATGGTGGAATACCATGGCCCAAGCGCAAGGAATTGATGAGGCGTATGCTACGCCTTGGGAAGAATTTAAATGTGCTATGATCGAAGAATACTGTCCGAGAACCGAGATTCAAAAGATGGAAATCGAATTTATGCAATTGAAAACTGTAGGGAACGACCTTAACAGCTACAACCGTAGGTTTTTGGAATTGGCTCTTATGTGTCCAACCATGGTCACCCCCGAATTTAAGCGTTTGGAGAAATACTTCTCGGGACTCCCTAAGTCCATCAAAGGAAATGTCACCTCATCCAAACCACCGAATGTTCCCGAAGCAATGCGCATGGCGCATACCCTCATGAATCAGATCCTTATTGATGAGCCGGAGAAGGCTAAGTTTGAAACTGGTAGTGGTGAAAAGAGGAAATGGGACAACAACCACAACAACAACAGGGGCAGGAACTATGATCAAAACCCGGCAAAACGACATGAAGGGTTCAGGCAAAACAACAACATGCACAACAACAACAACACCAACCCCAACAACAACAACCGCACCAATCCGAACTACAAGGGAACCTTACCACAATGCAATAGGTGCTACAAGCACCACACTGGGTATTGCAATGTTATCTGTGAGAAGTGCCAACGATCTGGACATATTGGCAAGGATTGCAAGGTTACCACTTTGAATGTGAAGCCAAACCACAACAACAATGGGCCTAAGAAGTGTTATGAATGTGGAAAGACGGGCCATTTCAGAATCGAGTGTCCTAACAAGCGTAAGGATGGCGGACCACCACGTGCTAGAGCCTTCAATGTTAATGCAAGGGACGCTCGCGACAACCCCGACTTGGTGACAGGTATATTCAAAATCAACAATCTTTTAGCTTCTGTCCTATTTGATACTGGTGCCGATAGGAGCTATGTGTGTAGACATTTTTGTGATAAGTTAGATTGGTCGTTAGTTCCTTTGAAGGAAAGTATGCTTGTCGAGGTCGCCAATGGAAAACTTGAAAAGGTCGACCATATTAGTCGTGGAGCTATTATCAACATAGCTGGTGCAGATTTCGAAATTGATTTGATACCTATCAAACTGGGAAGTTTTGACGTGATCGTCGGTATGGATTGGTTGAGCAAGATAAAGGCCGATGTTATCTGTGGAGATAAAGCACTTCGCATACCACAAGGAGATGGCGAACCACTGGTTATCTATGGAGAGAGATGTACCTTGAAGTTGAACCTCATTAGTTGCGTGAAAGCGCAAAAGATTATGAAGAAGGGACGCTTTGCTGTCCTAGCACATGTGAAAGCGGTAGAAATTGAGGTGAAGAACGTGAACGACGTTCGAATTGTGAACGAATTTTCTGATGTCTTCCCAGAGGAATTGCCTGGATTACCGCCGCAGAGAGCAGTAGAGTTTCAGATTGACTTAGTGCCAGGAGCTGCACCTGTAGCTCGCGCACCTTATAGACTCGCACCTTCCGAGATGCAAGAATTACAGAGTCAACTACAAGAGCTATTAGATCGAGGGTTTATCCAACCAAGCTTCTCGCCTTGGGGCGCACCTGTGTTGTTTGTAAAGAAGAAGGATGGATCCTTCCGTATGTGTATCGACTACCGTGAACTCAACAAATTGACTATCAAGAATCGATATCCTCTTCCACGAATTGATGATCTTTTTGATCAACTACAAGGATCGAGCGTTTATTCAAAGATCGATTTGCGATCCGGATATCACCAGCTGAGGGTGAAGGAAAGTGACGTGATGAAAACTGCATTCAGGACCCGTTATGGTCATTATGAGTTCCTCGTGATGCCATTCGGTTTGACAAATGCCCCTGCCGTGTTCATGGATCTCATGAATCGTGTCTGCAAGCCTTACTTGGATAAGTTTGTTATCGTCTTCATAGATGATATCCTCATCTACTCTAAGAGCGAAGAAGAACATGAGCAACACCTTCAGCTAGTGCTTGAACTCTTAAGACAAGAGCAACTTTACGCCAAATTCTCCAAGTGCGAATTTTGGTTGAAGGAAGTACAGTTTTTGGGTCATGTTGTGAGCGACCAGGGTATCAAAGTTGATCCCGCCAAGATTGAAGCCATCAGCAAGTGGGAGACCCCCACTACTCCAACGCATATTCGCCAATTTCTAGGTCTCGCCGGTTATTATCGAAGGTTTATCGAAGGATTTTCTCTGATTGCGCGTCCTTTGACCGCACTGACTCACAAGGGCAAGAAGTTCATTTGGGAACCCACACACGAATCAGCATTCCAAACTTTGAAGAAGAAGTTAACCTCCGCACCTATCCTATCACTTCCTGAAGGCAGTGACGACTTTGTTGTTTATTGCGACGCATCGAAGAGTGGTTTTGGTTGTGTACTGATGCAACGATCAAAGGTCATTGCCTATGCCTCCCGCCAATTGAAGATTCACGAGCGGAACTACACTACACATGATCTTGAACTTGGAGCCGTTGTCTTTGCACTCAAATTGTGGAGACATTATTTGTATGGAACTAAGAGCACTATCTTCACCGATCACAAGAGTCTCCAGCACATCTTCGATCAGAAGCAATTGAATATGAGACAGCGTCGATGGATCGAGACGCTCAACGACTACGATTGTGAACTCCGTTATCACCCTGGCAAGGCCAATGTGGTAGCTGACGCTTTAAGCCGAAAGGAGAGGACGGCACCTCTCCGTGTTAGGGCTCTGAACATCACCATCCATTCGAACCTCAACAACCAGATCAGAGTAGCCCAAGTTGAGGCTCTCAAGGAGGAGAACATATCTCACGAGCATTTGAACATACTTGTCTCTCGATTCGAGGTTAGAGAGTCTGGACTCCGATGTTATGCCGGAAGAATTTGGGTACCTTACTATGGAGATCTACGAAGCCTGATACTTGATGAAGCACACAAATCGAGATATTCGATTCACCCCGGTGCAGGTAAGATGTACCATGACCTTAAAGAACAGTATTGGTGGCCGAATCTTAAGAAGGACGTTGCGACTTATGTTGGTAAGTGTTTGACTTGCTCGAAGGTTAAAGCCGAGCATCAGAGACCTTCTGGGTTACTTCAACAGCCGGAAATCCCGCAATGGAAGTGGGAGATGATAACTATGGACTTTATCACCAAGCTGCCAAAGACGGTGGGCGGATACGACACCATTTGGGTTATTGTTGATCGTCTTACAAAATCTGCACACTTCTTAGCAATGAAAGAGACCGATACAATGGAGAGGCTTGCTCAACTTTATATCAAAGAGGTCGTATCACGACACGGTATACCTATATCAATCATCTCCGACCGCGACCCTCGTTTTGCTTCTAGATTTTGGCGTTCTCTACAAGAAGCCATGGGAACTCGTCTCGACATGAGCACTGCATATCACCCTCAGACTGACGGGCAAAGTGAACGAACAATTCAAACCTTGGAGGACATGCTACGTGCATGTGTTGTTGATTTTGGAAAGGCCTGGGAAAGGCATTTGCCACTCGCCGAATTCTCGTACAACAACAGTTATCACTCGAGCATTAAAGCTGCACCTTTTGAAGCGTTGTATGGCTGCAAGTGCCGTTCTCCTCTCTGTTGGGCCGAGCTAGGTGAAGTGCAACTCACCGGGCCCGAGATAGTCCATGAAACATCAGAAAAGATTGCTCAGATTCAAAACAGACTCAAGGTAGCCCGTGATCGCCAAAAGAGTTATGCTGATCTTAAACGTAAAGACTTTGAATTCAACATCGGTGATCGTGTTATGTTGAAGGTTGCACCTTGGAAGGGTGTGATCCGTTTTGGGAAGCGCGGAAAGTTAAACCCGCGGTACATTGGTCCATTTGAAATTTTGGAACGTGTTGGACCCGTTGCTTATCGTCTTGATCTTCCAGCACAATTGAGTTCAGTTCATCCTACCTTCCACGTGTCAAACTTGAAGAAGTGCCTTGCACCACCTGAACTTATCATACCATTGGAGGAACTTACTATCGATGACAAACTCCACTTTGTGGAAGAGCCCGTTGAAATCATGGAAAAAGAAGTCAAGGAGTTGAAACACAATAGGATTCCGATCGTCTGAGTTCGATGGAATTCCAAACGAGGACCTGAGTTTACTTGGGAACGAGAGGACCGCATGAGACAGAAGTATCCTCACCTTTTCCCACCTCCTCCATCACCTTCAGTTTCAGCCTAAAATTTCGGGACGAAATTTTCTTTAACAGGTGGGTAATGTAACGACCCTGGTTTTTCCAACGTTATTTATTAATAATTATTATTATTAATACGTGTGATTAATCGAATGTATGTTATTACATTTACATGTTGCTTTGATTGCCCGTACTTGAACTTTAAATGCCCGAAACGTCTTTGTGACACCCGGAACTTGCACGAATAATATTTTAAGATATTATTTACATTCATGATTAATTTTATTAATCATTTTAATTAACTAAGGCTTTTAGTTAGTTACTTGGGCTTAAGATGGACTTTTATTGGATTACTTGCTAACTACTTGCAACTTGGGCCTTTTAAGTGTTAATGGACTAGTGTAAGCCCACCCTACTTATATTATGGATTAATCTAGCCCATGTTTACATGTAAGTATGATACTTGAACTTAAACTAGATGGTTAGCTTGGAAATGTAATCTAGTTGCCATAATCCCCATGTAACCCCACTCTTTAACCAACTTTTAAACTCTTTACATGCTAGTGACCATCAAATACTTCCATCCACTCCCCAAATGCTGCTGGCCGAAAGTTTGAGGCCTTTAGAGAGGTCTTTTGCTTTCATTTTTTTCATTACACTCATCCTTGTTTCATTCTCTCAAAACACACACAATTTCCTCTCAAGTTTCTCTCCTTTTTCTCTCTAATTTGTAAGCAACTTGAAGAGTTTTTCTCTCTTTTTTTTTCTCTTACAAACCGTAGCCTAGTCCCCAATTATCATCATCAATCTTTGTTGTTATTACTTGTTCATGTTAAAGATTAATTACTTGTCTTGTTACTTGTTATTATTACTTAATTACATGTCTTTCTTTACTAAGTTACAAGAACAAACTTTTTAGTTTGATTCTCCATTTATATCTTGTATTTTACAAGAACATCAAGAACATAAGCTATCTAGTTATGTTCTACATATTTTGTTTCAAAGATTTAAAGTTCATAGTTGTAGAAACTCATTACTTGTAAGTTCTTGAAGTAACTTTAAAGTTACTTCACTTAAAGATCAACTTGGGTTGAATCTTTAAAAGTATGAGCAACTACGAACCATTTTCTTATTTAGTTAGTTTTCTACTTTATTTGTTTCAAAGATTACAAGTTCTTGTTGTTTAAAATCATACTTGCAAGTCATGGAAGTGAACTTCAAGTTTACTTTCCTTAAAGATCAAGACTTAGGCTTGAATCTTTAAAGTATGAACAACACTTGGACTAGCAACTTGTTTACTTAACTTGTTTACTTCATTTTATGCACCTTATTTACATATTGTTAGTTTGTTTGGTTAAGAACTACAAGTTAGTCTTGATCTCATTTCTCTTGAACAAAAGTTAACTTTATTTAAGTTTCAAGAACAAGGAAGTGTAACTTACTAGTTATGACTTCATAAACTTGCAAAGGATCTAAGTTATCTAGCTTATGGTCTTCTAAATTTGTCATAAACAAAAGCTATAAAGCTTACATACACTTTACTAGTTGTTGATTTAAGTTTATAACTTGTTTTTTTTCTACTAAAGTTCATGTAAGTGTTGAAACTAAGCCTTGATGTAACCTTGGTTCATCAACACACTTACAACACTTGCACTTGAGTTATGATGGACAAACCTTGGTCAAGATGATGTTAACACATCAACGAGTTGTACACTTGAAGCTATACGCATCAAGGATGAGAACCGTGATGAACATCAAGCACCGAGACAACCGGAACTCTTCAAAACCCCACTGTTCTGTCCAAATGTTTCTGTCCAGCTGTTTCTGGAACAGGTCCGAAGGTTTGGGCTGGTCCCACCTTGATTTTTGGATAGAACTTTTCGAGTAGATAATTTTTCATTTAGGACTCGTCTTCATCCGAGTTACGGTTTAGGATTTATGGCCCTCCGATCGTCACTATGTCCGTTTAACGTTGTGCAGAAATTTCAGACCTACTCGCACTTAAACCGTTGCCACGGTCAAACGAAGACGAGTTAGATTCTGTAAATTTAACCACACTTAAACGACTCATAAACGGAGCCATAGCCACTGGCCTCACCTCTGTTCGGTTTGTGTGGAGGCCGTGGTGACTGACCGAAATCAGCCTTTGTTTTAAACGACTTTCATAAACTAGTCTTACTTGTTACCTTTTGTTTAATGATGATTGATGATGACCCTTATGACCTTAATTATGTACTTGTAAACCTTTTGAGACGGCTTATTGACTTAGTGCTATTTGACTTAGGTTGAGGACGTTTGGACCGTTACTTGCACACCACTTTCCGACTACTACCTTACCATTACTACTAATCATCGTGAGTTATAGCATTCCCTTTTTACTTTAACTTATTTTGGGAACTGAGAATACATGCGGATTTTACGTTTTACATACTAGGCACGAGTACTTAAACTTTATATATGTGTGGGTTATATAACGGCAGAAACATTCCCTTTAGCTCGGTAACGTTTAATCATTGGTTTTTGAACCGTGAACGCGAATCTTAGATATGGATCCATAGGGTTTGACATCCCCACTCGGGCTAGTAGCGCTAGCATTTAACGAGTGTTTAATACTTCGAGGTTATACGCACTTGCCAAGTGCACTTTCAGGGGGTACATAAAACGTTAAGTTAGTTACCGGGTGCCCATGGTTAAGCATATACTTTTACATACTTTTGAAACGCTCGTTGAGCACTGAAATCTCGTGGCCTACTTACATTACTGTTATACTTAAACTATAGCTCACCAACCTCTGTGTTGACCTTTTTAAGCATGTATTTCTCAGGTGTTTGAAGTCGTTTCCGCTAGCTTACCAGTCGTGCTGTAGAACCCGTTGCTAGAGTTGTATTCGCATGACTACTTTATCTTGCATTCAAACCTAATTACTTTTGAACTTATGTTATGTAACGACCATTATGGTCACGTACACTTATTTAATGCTTCTACTTAGTGAAGCATGCTTTTGGATTTGTAAAACAATTGACGTATGTTATGACGTCACTTTTATTAATGAATGCAACCTCTGTTTTGAAAACGCATATAGTACATAACCTTGTAATGATCCTGTTGATGATGGTCCGTACATGATGATTTAGTACGGGGCGTCACAAAAGAAGTTTCAAATGGCATTTATATCAAAATAATCAAGTTCATTAATTTTAGACTTAAAAAGTCCACTTTGATGTTCAAAAATCATGTTTAGGATCAAAGTTTGGATCATTTAGCAACCTAAACATGTTACACTACTTAATTTAGCACTAATGCATAACAAAAATTAGCCATAACCTGTTTATATCAAAAAGCCCCAAATTGCTCAAGAACACAAACCCTAGATTTCTAAAAATTTTGAAGTTTAAGGCTTCAAATCATAACAAATAGCATCAATCTAGGTTATACAAGCATAATATACTAACAATTTAACTATAACTAAGCTAGAAATCATTAAAATTAAATTAGGTAAAAATTTGCTCAAGAACACTATAAATTCGAAATTAAAGAGTGTTTTGGGGTGGAATCGTTACCATCTTTGAAAAACTTCTTCATTGTGATTTTAGTGAAGATTTGGTGAAATTTGGTGAAAAATTGGTGATTTTAGGCGATTTTGTGTGTGTATGCTAGTGTGTTTGTGTGTGTAAAAATGGAGAGACGGAAGCAGCTCGCTGGTTTTTATGATCCTGTCCAGTTTTTTAGGCTCATGCGATCGCATGGCTTTACAGTGTAAACCCCATGCGATCGCATGGGGTGTATTTTTTTTTTTTATATATAAAAACCTTTAACTTGTAAAACAATTAATTTATTTTTAAAATTTTGTTTCTTCTTAGATTGAGGTCGTTTCGGTATGTTTACCTAGTTTGTCCCTCTACAAAATTTAAAATTTTCCATTTCAAAGCGATTGTTTTTTAAAAGCAAAGATTTTTGAGTTTTTAAATGTTTTTGACATACTTTAAATCAATAAGATTAAAAATAATGATAACAAAATTTGTCGCCCCGCCCTCGGGTAAAGCAATTTCGGTTCAACGACCTAGTGTTTAACTTACGACGAATTTTAGAAATCAATTTTTAACTTAATGAAATAAAGTAAATTTTGTTTTTAAATTCACACCAAACTTAAATTTAAAATGCATAAAATTTCATATAAATAGTAATAATATACATTAATTTTACAAATTTACATTTAAAATAATATAGTTATATATTAATTTTAAAAACAAGGTAAAAATAAAAATAAATTTTTTTTGGTCTTTTATCCCACTTTAATCAATCAAATATTAATAAAAATATATGTCCCTCTTTTGTGTAAAGTAATTTTGGCTATATTACCTAGTTCTACTTCTGACGAATTTCTGAAATATTTTGAATTGATTGATTAAAGGTATTTATACCTTATGAATAAACAATAAATTTCGCAGTGATGAATTAAATTTTTGTCTGATATCAATAATTTCGGTTTATTATACCTAATTTTATTTAATATCATTTTAATACTTTATAGCGAACGATTCAGCGTTTATTAACAAAAGGTTAAAAGCAATAAATAAAAATAAAAAAAAACTGTACATACTTACCTATGAGATAGAATTCTTAGAGACATGCTTTAGTTGACTCATAGGAGAGTCGTTCGATTTGGTTTTCCATTGCTACATAAGCGTATCCACGAGTTTTCAATAACTTTTCTTCTAAACATATGAACGGTCCTTCTCTGCATAAAGTAACGAATTCAGAATTGGAATGTGTCTGATTGTTCGAGAATTTCCCTTCGTGTGACCATTTCCCTCATTTATGACATTCTTCAAGGTGTCGTGCTCTTCTTTTTGGTGTGGATTTTAATTTTCCTTTACCAAAATGTGTCTTATGATGATCTTTCCTGAGTTCTTTCCTCACTTTGTCCATTTTGCCTCTTATGAATGATACCAGTTCACTCGGGAAAGTGTTAATACGTTTAGTAATCATAGCATGTAGTAGTAGACCATAGTTCAAATCAAAGGAATTCTTCATCTCGTAAAACCTAAAAACACAAAAATTCAGAATGGAGGGAGAAGACTAGTTCTTTAGGGTCTGCTTGGGAAAGACCATTCGGATTCCATTCTCGAGAACTACACGAAAACAAAAAATCTAACTCTAGACAACATTATATTATCCTTAAAAGATTCGAATCTCCCCACACTTAGTTAGCTGTGGTGTCGAATTTGTGATTGACTTCATTATTAATTTCAATTGGATCATCAACAACGTGCATATCTCTGACTTTTGCTTCAAGCCATTTGTTGATTTCCTCTGTAACATTCACAAATTTAACTTACATCGTCTTTTCTTTAGGCGACAAGTTGGATACTAATCGGTTACATAACTTAAAGTTCCCCTTAATCCTAGCATCTTGAATCCGTTTATAAAGTTTCTTCGTTGAACTGTTAAAAACGGGTTCATCTAATTTCATATTAACAACGGGGTTCTTTGTTATCGGGTCATCATTTGGTGTTTCCTCATCTTCCCCACACTTAGGCATTTTTATTGGTTCAACAGTTTTGGTTGGTGGAGATTTAAACTTTTGGTTCACAAAGGTGACCGATTTGTCACCATCCCTAAGTGTCATTCTACCTTCTCTTACATTAAAGAACACCTCGATGGTTGCTAAAAATGGGCGAACTAAAATTAGAGGAATATCAAGGTCTTCCTCCATATTAATTACTATGAAATCTGCAACAAAGGTCAAACTTCCCACTTTAACAAGTAAATTGTTGGATATTCCAATCGGGTGTTTAATGGTTTGGTCAAATGATTGAACATATATGATGGTTGGTCTTAATTTACCCACACCTAATCTTTTGTATAAGGAAAGAGGCATAATATTCTCACTTGCTCCTAAATCTGCGAGCCCATTATACATAGCACCATCTTTAAGCAAGCAAGAAATGATAAATTCACCTGGGTCTCCCACTTTAGTAAGTGGAGTTGATTTGTTAATCTTTTCCAGATGCTCTTTTCTTGGTTCTTTCACTTCTACTTGAACTTCTTGTTCATATTTTTCTTCGTTTCTTGGAATGGGAGGTTTATATAGAAATTCTTCTTCATCGCTCCAATTTGAAACCTCCCCATCTTCCAATTTTGGCTTTTCATATGTCGTTGAAAACATATTTATGTTTCATTTTGAGGGTTTTCTTTGGTGGCAAAATTATGATTAACTTCATTGTCAACTTCCATCGGACCATGTATGTAATGTTTAACTCTGTGACCATTAACTTTAAATTCAATCCCATTTGAATTTATCAACTTTATTGTTCCGTATGGGAAAACTCTTTTGACTATGAATGGTCCGGACCATCTTGATTTCAATTTTCCAGGAAATAGCTTGAATCGTGAATTGAAAAGAAGGACTCGGTCTCCTTCCTTAAATTCTTTTGTACTTCTGATTCTTTTATCATGCCATTTCTCCGTTCTTTCCTTATAGATTAACGAATTTTCATATGCATCATGCCTTAATCCTTCTAATTCGTTTAGTTAACTTAACTGTAGACATCCAGCTTCATGTAAATTAAGATTACATGTCTTTAAAGCCCAAAATGCTTTGTGCTCAATTTCTACTGGAAGGTGACATGCTTTTCCGTAAACGAGTTTAAAAGGTGTGGTGCCAATTGGAGTTTTGTAGGCTATTCTAAAAGCCCAAATTGCATCCTCCAATTTTATGGACCATTCCTTCGGATTTGATCCTACAGTTTTCTCTAGAATACGTTTTAAAGCTCGGTTGGTATTTTCAACTTGTCCACTTGTTTGTGGATGATAAGCGGTTGAGATTTTATGAGTTACTCCATATCTTTTGAGAACTTTCTCAAGTTGATTATTACAGAAATGAGTACCCCGATCACTTATTAAAGCTTTCGGTGTTCCAAACCTTGCAAAAAGACGTTTTAAGAAGTTGACTACAACTCGTGCATCGTTAGTTGGGAGAGCTTGTGCTTCCACCCATTTAGATACATAATCAATGGCAACGAGAATGTAGAGATTATTATGAGATTTTGGAAATGGACTCATAAAGTCAATACCCTAAACGTCGAATACTTCACATACTTGAATGACATTTTGTGGCATTTCATCACGTTGACTTATTTTTCAGCCCTTTGACATGCATCACAGAATTTAAAAAAAAGGTGTGCGTCTTTGAAAATTGTAGGCCAATAGAATCTGTGATGCCCCGTACAAAACCATCGTGTACGAATCATCAACAACAGGATCATTACAAGGTCAAATACTATATGCTGTTTCAAAATAAGTTGCATTCAGAAAATGAAGTGGCGTTTTAACCAACGTCAAATGTTTAACAACTAAAAGTATGCTTCTACGAATAGCAAGCAGTAATAGTACGTGACGCATAGGTCGTTACAAATACATCTTTTCAAAAGTAATATTGTTTGAATGCAAAATAAACGTTTTATGCGGTGACATCTCTATTAAGCGCAGCGGGTGTCTACAAAGCATGACTAGTACAGCGAAAGTAAGCAAACCTTAAGCACCTGAGAAAAACATGCTTAAAAATGTCAACAAAAAGGTTGGTGAGCTATAGTTTAAGTATAAAAGTAATTTAAGGTAGGCCACGAGATTTCAGTGCTTCAAACAGCGTTTCAAAATAGTATGAAAAATATATGTATAACCGTGGGCACTTGGTAACTAACTTAACGTTTATCACCCCCTAAAAGTACACTTGGCGAGTGCGTATGTTTTTCGAAGTATTAAACACCCGTTAAATGCTAGCGCTACTAGCCCGAGTAGGGATGTCAAACCCTATGGATCCATATCTAAGATTCGCGTTCACCGGTTCAAAGACCAATAACTAAACGTTACAGAGCTAAGGGGAAAGTTTATGCCGTTGTATAACCCACACATATACAAAGTTTAAGTACTCGTGCCTAGTATGTAAAACATAAAATGTGCATGTATTCTTTGTTCCCAAAATAGTTAAAGTAAAAAGGGATGCTATAACTCACAGTGGAAAGTAGTAAAAGTCGACAAGCGGGAATAGTAAGCAAGTAGTTTGGTTCGGAAGGTCCTCAACCTAAGTCAAAAGTTACTAAGTCAGTAAATCATTCCCAAACGTTTAAAAGTATGTAAATTAGGTCTTAAGTATCATCATCATTCATCATTAAACAAAAAGTGTAAAGTAAGTTTTAAGTCAAGACTAGGGTTTGAAATAAAGGCTAAATTCGTTCAGTCACCACGACCTCTATACAAACTGAAATGAGGTAAGACCAGTGGCCATGGCTCCGTGTATGAGTCCCCTAGAGGCTGACCAATTTTCAGAACAAAACTCATCTTCGTTTAACCGTGGTGATGGTTTAAGTAAGAGTAGGTCAGAAATTTTAGGACAACGTTAAAAGGGTGTAATGGCTTTCGGGAGGCCATAGATCCTAAACCGTAACTCGGATTAAGATGAGGTCTGAATAGAAAATCATCTAATCGAACCGAACTAACTGAAAATCAACTTTACAGTAGCCCAGGTAATATGATCAGTTCTAGAAACAGTAAGTAAAGGTGTTCCGGTGGGTTCTCGGTGCTTGATGCTCATCACGGTTCTCATCCTTGATGCGTATAGCTTCAAGTGTACAACTTGTTGATGGTTTTGCATCATCTTAACCAAGGTTTGAACATCATAACACTAGTGTAAGTCTAAGATAAGTTGCAAAACTCACTTAAGAGTTGTATGTAGTTTGATGAACCAAAGTTACATCAAGATCTTAGATCCGACACATACATGAGTTATAAAAGTAATATTAAGCTACAAACTTGAAAGTAAACTAAATAATCAAGATCATAAGTTGTAGAACATAGTTCTTAGTTAGATCTTGAAGTTCCTAGACCCAAAAGTCTAGATCTAAAATTCTTAAGTTAGATCCTAATCTATAATACTTGGATCTTTACTTTAATGAAACCATAAGTTATGAAACTTAGATTTTTATCATGAAAAGTGTATGTAAGCTCATAAGCTCTTGTTTACAACAAAATTAAAAGACCATAAGCTATAGAAACTTAGATCCAACACAAGTATATGAAGTTATAACTAGAAAGTTATACTTCCATGTTCTTAAACTTACAAAGTTAACTTTGGTTCAAGAAAAATGAGATCAAGATTAACTAGTAACACTTGACCAAAATAACAACATCACAAACTTTAAAGAACTTACAAAAGAAGGAAATAAACTAAAGTTCAAGTATTATGTTCATGTTTTGTTTCATACTGAGGAAGATTCAAATCAAAGTTTGAATCTAAGGATTTAAGTCTACAAACATGAACACAAGTATGAATATGAAACTTATGAACTTTAAATCTTGAAAACATTTAAGTGTAGAACCATAAACTAGAAAGTTTAGATTCCTTGTTCTTGACTTCATCAAATAAAGATGGAAGTAACAAGATTTCATGAAGATACTGTAATGACCCATAATTTTCCGACCAAATTATACTTATGAGATTAATATTTACATAAATTAAACCATACCAACATGATAAGCAATCCAAATTGTTGAGACTTGTGTTTTTGAAAAGAGTTTTACACAACGTTTGACCGTCCAATATGACCGATGATATCACGAACTATATAACATACGATAATTATACGTTTGTGTATATATATGTATTTATATATATTTAACATGATCTAAGGATGGTTTAACATCTCATTGTGTACTAATAACAATGAGTTATAAGTATATTTTGAAACTACTAACTTAAGTTTTCAAAACGATAACTATACGTAACATTCTTTGATATATATACTTATAATCTATAATGCTTATACATGTATCGTATATATAATGTATTTAATCACTTTTTAAAGACTAAAATACATAAAACAATATAAGTATATTCACAAAAGATAGCTATATTTGAATTCTCGTTCCGTTTCCTCAATATTTCTATACGTATATCTAGGGTATATGTACCCGTATCATACCCAGCTTCTATACGTATTTACTATTGGTATATACACATTAAATCAACATCCTAATCAACATTATTACTGCCCTAGATATGAGGTAACTAGGATTTGTCAAGTAGTATGAATTATTAGTAAGAAAACAAAATTAGGAATCCTTTTCTTTCTTTATAAACTAAAAACGTTTTTATAAATGAACACCATTTCTTCACTCCATTTTCTCATACCTACACCCTCATTTCTCTCTCAAAATACTCCTAACTTCATACTTGATCATCTCCAAGTATTTTCCCCATCATTTAGCTTCAATTATAAGCCTTAAACACCATAAGAAAACTCTTTCAAGAACATATCAAAATAACCACCCATTTGAAGAAGTTTACTTCCAACCTTTTGATCTAACTCCACCACTCTTTGATTCCAAGATTATTTCTTATCTTTTGCAGTAACTTTGTCCAAGTAACTTGAGGTAGTAACCTTGTTCATAATCTTATTCAATTCATATTCATATAGCTATCTTATTTTGTGGTATAAAATTTTAACAACAAGAACATAGTTTGAATGATTTCAAACTTGTTCACAAACTAAATAGATCCTTCTAACTTGACTTTTAAAACACTTCAAGACCTGTAATATATCATAATGATATACTAACCTAACAAGATATAACTTAGTTTTACAAAGAACATCTTAAAAACTGAATCTACGTCGTCGGAGTGCAACCGGGGGCTGTTTTGGGTTGGATAATTAAAAACCATCTTGAACTTTGAATTGGAAGTTCATGTTCTGGAAAAAAGATATTTCTTATGAATATGTTAACACATAAAAATTTCATGGTTTAACTCAAAGTGTAAGTATTTTTAGAAAAATGATCATTAAATGTTGTTTTTATGATGAAAAATGATTTCTTTCATAAGTTTCACCAAAGTTTGACCTATAACCTATGATTTTGAATACAAACTAAGGTATTTTTAGTTCATATTCTTCAAATTTGACTCGATCCAAGGAAGTGGCAAGTTGAACCAACAAAAACGGAGTTGTAATGAAGAAATTACGACTAAAACAAGATTGGGTATTCGAAGCTAGTTTAGCTACGAAAATATTTGAAGAAAAAGTAAATTAATCATATCTTTTCTAATTAATATGATATTTTATATATAATTACTTATGATTTGATTTTATATATTTCAGGACCACCCGTAAATAACACGAGAAGATTAATCATAAGACCTCATGATTGTACGCAACACGTCATTTGACAACACGGTACTTTATGTACGCAACACGTCATTTGACAACATGGTACCATGGGTCGAGATTAATTCTGATCAATACGAATATGATGGGGTCTTTATTTATTTTATTTAAGCAACTAATTGTGGACCACTAATGAAATGTCCCGTTCTTATTGATTAAAAACGTTCCATATTAATTGATTTCGTTGCGAGGTTTTGACCTCTATATGAGACGTTTTTCAAAGACTGCATTCATTTTAAAACAAACCATAACCTTTATTTCATCAATAAAGGTTTAAAAAGCTTTACGTAGATTATCAAATAATGATAATCTAAAATATCCTGTTTACACACGACCATTACATAATGGTTTACAATACAAATATGTTACAACAAAATAAGTTTCTTGAATGCAGTTTTTACACAATATCATACAAGCATGGACTCCAAATCTCGTCCTTATTTAAGTATGCGACAGCGGAAGCTCTTAATAATCACCTGAGAATAAACATGCTTAAAACGTCAACAAAAATGTTGGTGAGTTATAGGTTTAACCTATATATATCAAATCGTAACAATAGACCACAAGATTTCATATTTCAATACACATCCCATACATAGAGATAAAAATCATTCATATGGTGAACACCTGGTAACCGACATTAACAAGATGCATATATATAAGAATATCCCCATCATTCCCGTACTTTGGATGGGGTTTGTTAGGCCCAATAGATCTATCTTTAGGATTCACGTCAATTAGGGTGTCTATTCCCTAATTCTTAGATTACCAGACTTAATAAAAAGGGGCATATTCGATTTCGATAATTCAACCATAGAATGTAGTTTCACGTACTTGTGTCTATTTTTTAAATCATTTATAAAACCTGCATGTATTCTCATCCCAAAAATATTAGATTTTAAAAGTGGGACTATAACTCACTTTCACAGATTTTTACTTCGTCGGGAAGTAAGACTTGGCCACTGGTTGATTCACGAACCTATAACAATATATACATATATATCAAAGTATGTTCAAAATATATTTACAACACTTTTAATATATTTTGATGTTTTAAGTTTATTAAGTCAGCTGTCCTCGTTAGTAACCTACAACTAGTTGTCCACAGTTAGATGTACAGAAATAAATTGATAAATATTATCTTGAATCAATCCACGACCCAGTGTATACGTATCTCAGTATTGATCACAACTCAAACTATATATATTTTGGAATCAACCTCAACCCTGTATAGCTAACTCCAACATTCACATATAGAGAGTCTATGGTTGTTCCGAAATATATATAGATGTGTCGACATGATAGGTCGAAACATTGTATACGTGTCTATGGTATCTCAAGATTACATAATATACAATACAAGTTGATTAAGTTATGGTTGGAATAGATTTGTTACCAATTTTCACGTAGCTAAAATGAGAAAAATTATCCAATCTTGTTTTACCCATAACTTCTTCATTTTAAATCCGTTTTGAGTGAATCAAATTGCTATGGTTTCATATTGAACTCTATTTTATGAATCTAAACAGAAAAAATATAGGTTTATAGTCGGAAAAATAAGTTACAAGTCGTTTTTGTAAAGGTAGTCATTTCAGTCGAAAGAACGACGTCTAGATGACCATTTTAGAAAACATACTTCCACTTTGAGTTTAACCATAATTTTTGGATATAGTTTCATGTTCATAATAAAAATCATTTTCTCAGAATAATAACTTTTAAATCAAAGTTTATCATAGTTTTTAATTAACTAACCCAAAACAGCCCGCGGTGTTACTACGACGGCGTAAATCCGGTTTTACGGTGTTTTTCGTGTTTTCAGGTTTTAAATCATTAAGTTAGCATATCATATAGATATAGAAAATGTGTTTAGTTGATTTTAAAAGTCAAGTTAGAAGGATTAACTTTTGTTTGCGAACAAGTTTAGAATTAACTAAACTATGTTCTAGTGATTACAAGTTTAAACCTTCGAATAAGATAGCTTTATATGTATGAATCGAATGATGTTATGAACATCATTACTACCTTAAGTTCCTTGGATAAACCTACTGGAAAAGAGAAAAATGGATCTAGCTTCAATGGATCCTTGGATGGCTCGAAGTTCTTGAAGCAGAATCATGACACGAAAACAAGTTCAAGTAAGATCATCACTTGAAATAAGATTGTTATAGTTATAGAAATTGAACCAAAGTTTGAATATGATTATTACCTTGTATTAGAATGATAACCTACTGTAAGAAACAAAGATTTCTTGAGGTTGGATGATCACCTTACAAGATTGGAAGTGAGCTAGCAAACTTGAAAGTATTCTTGATTTTATGAAACTAGAACTTTTGGAATTTATGAAGAACACTTAGAACTTGAAGATAGAACTTGAGAGAGATCAATTAGATGAAGAAAATTGAAGAATGAAAGTGTTTGTAGGTGTTTTTGGTCGTTGGTGTATGGATTAGATATAAAGGATATGTAATTTTGTTTTCATGTAAATAAGTCATGAATGATTACTCATATTTTTGTAATTTTATGAGATATTTCATGCTAGTTGCCAAATGATGGTTCCCACATGTGTTATGTGACTCACATGGGCTGCTAAGAGCTGATCATTGGAGTGTATATACCAATAGTACATACATCTAAAAGCTGTGTATTGTACGAGTACGAATACGGGTGCATACGAGTAGAATTGTTGATGAAACTGAACGAGGATGTAATTGTAAGCATTTTTGTTAAGTAGAAGTATTTTGATAAGTGTATTGAAGTCTTTCAAAAGTTTATAAATACATATTAAAACACTACATGTATATACATTTTAACTGAGTCGTTAAGTCATCGTTAGTCGTTACATGTAAGTGTTGTTTTGAAACCTTTAGGTTAACGATCTTGTTAAATGTTATTAACCCAATGTTTATAATATCAAATGAGATTTTAAATTATTATATTATCATGATATTATCATGTATGAATATCTCTTAATATGATATATATACATTAAATGTCTTTACAACGATAATCGTTACATATATGTCTCTTTTAAAAATCATTAAGTTAGTAGTCTTGTTTTTACATATGTAGTTCATTGTTAATATACTTAATGATATGTTTACTTATCATAGTATCATGTTAACTATATATATATCCATATATATGTCATCATATAGTTTTTACAAGTTTTAACGTTCGTGAATCACCGGTCAACTTGGGTGGTCAATTGTCTATATGAAACATATTTCAATTAATCAAGTCTTAACAAGTTTGATTGCTTAACATGTTGGAAACATTTAATCATGTAAATATCAATCTCAATTAATATATATAAACATGGAAAAGTTCGGGTCACTACAGTACCTACCCGTTAAATAAATTTCGTCCCGAAATTTTAAGCTGTTGAAGGTGTTGATGAATCTTCTGGAAATAGATGCGGGTATTTCTTCTTCATCTGATCTTCACGCTCCCAGGTGAACTCGGGTCCTCTACGAGCATTCCATCGAACCTTAACAATTGGTATCTTGTTTTGCTTAAGTCTTTTAACCTCACGATCCATTATTTCGACGGGTTCTTCGATGAATTGAAGTTTTTCGTTGATTTGGATTTCATCTAACGGAATAGTGAGATCTTCTTTAGCAAAACATTTCTTCAAATTCGAGACGTGGAAAGTGTTATGTACAGCCGCGAGTTGTTGAGGTAACTCAAGTCGGTATGCTACTGGTCCGACACGATCAATAATCTTGAATGGTCCAATATACCTTGGATTTAATTTCCCTCGTTTACCAAATCGAACAAAGCCTTTCCAAGGTGCAACTTTAAGCATGACCATCTCTCCAATTTCAAATTCTATATCTTTTCTTTTAATGTCAGCGTAGCTCTTTTGTCAACTTTGGGCGGTTTTCAACCGTTGTTGAATTTGGATGATCTTCTCGGTAGTTTCTTGTATAATCTCCGGACCCGTAATCTATCTATCCCCCACTTCACTCCAACAAATCGGAGACCTGCACTTTCTACCATAAAGTGCTTCAAACGGTGCCATCTCAATGCTTGAATGGTAGCTGTTGTTGTAGGAAAATTCTGCTAACGGTAGATGTCGATCCCAACTGTTTCTGAAATCAATAACACATGCTCGTAGCATGTCTTCAAGCGTTTGTATCGTCCTTTCGCTCTGCCCATCAGTTTGTGGATGATAGGCAGTACTCATGTCTAGACGAGTTCCTAATGCTTGCTGTAATGTCTGCCAGAATCTTGAAATAAATCTGCCATCCCTATCAGAGATAATAGAGATTGGTATTCCATGTCTGGAGACGACTTCCTTCAAATACAGTCGTGCTAACTTCTCCATCTTGTCATCTTCTCTTATTGGCAGGAAGTGTGCTGATTTGGTGAGACGATCAACTATTACCCAAATAGTATCAAAACCACTTGCAGTCCTTGGCAATTTAGTGATGAAATCCATGGTAATGTTTTCCCATTTCCATTCTGGGATTTCGGGTTGTTGAAGTAGACCTGATGGTTTCTGATGCTCAGCTTTGACCTTAGAACACGTCAAACATTCTCCTACGTATTTAGCAACATCGGCTTTCATACCCGGCCACCAAAAATGTTTCTTGAGATCCTTGTACATCTTCCCCGTTCCAGGATGTATTGAGTATCTGGTTTTATGAGCTTCTCTAAGTACCATGACTCTCATATCTCCAAATTTTGGTACCCAAATCCTTTCAGCCCTATACCGGGTTCCGTCTTCCCGAATATTAAGATGCTTCTCCGATCCTTTGGGTATTTCATCCTTTAAATTTCCCTCTTTTAAAACTCCTTGTTGCGCCTCCTTTATTTGAGTAGTAAGGTTATTATGAATCATTATATTCATAGATTTTACTCGAATGGGTTCTCTGTCCTTCCTGCTCAAGGCATCGACTACCACATTTGCCTTCCCCGGGTGGTAACGAATCTCAAAGTCGTAATCATTCAACAATTCAATCCACCTACGCTGCCTCATATTCAGTTGTTTCTGATTAAATATGTGTTGAAGACTTTTGTGGTCAGTATATATAATACTTTTGACCCCATATAAGTAGTGCCTCCAAGTCTTTAATGCAAAAACAACCGCGCCTAATTACAAATCATGCGTCGTATAATTTTGCTCGTGAATCTTCAATTGTCTAGAGGCATAAGCAATCACCTTCGTTCGTTGCATTAATACACAACCGAGACCTTGCTTTGATGCGTCACAATAAATCACAAAATCATCATTCCCTTCAGGCAATGACAATATAGGTGCCGTAGTTAGCTTTTTCTTCAATAACTGAAATGCTTTCTCTTATTCATCCTTCCATTCAAATTTCTTCCCTTTATGCGTTAATGCAGTCAAGGGTTTTGCTATTCTGGAAAAGTCTTGGATGAACCTTCTGTAGTAACCAGCTAGTCCTAAAAACTGGCGTATGTGTTTCGGAGTTTTCGGGGTTTCCCACTTTTCAACAGTTTCTATCTTTGCCGGATCCACCTTAATACCTTCTTTGTTCACTATGTGACCGAGGAATTGAACTTCTTCCAACCAAAATGCACACTTTGAAAACTTATCGTATAATTCTTCCTTCCTCAATACTTCTAACACCTTTCTCAAATGTTCACCGTGTTCTTGGTCATTCTTTGAGTAAATAAGTATGTCATCAATGAAAACAATGACAAACTTGTCAAGGTATGGTCCACACACTCAGTTCATAAGGTCCATGAACACAGCTGGTGCATTAGTTAAACCAAACGGCATGACCATAAACTCGTAATGACCGTAACGTGTTCTGAAAGCAGTCTTTGGAATATCATCTTCTTTCACCCGCATTTGATGATACCCGGAACGTAAGTCAATCTTTGAATAAACAGACGAGCCTTGTAGTTGATCAAATAAGTCATCGATTCTCGGTAGTGGGTAGCGGTTCTTGATGGTAAGTTTGTTCAACTCTCGTTAGTCGATACACAACCTGAATGTACCATCTTTCTTCTTGACAAACAAAACAGGAGCTCCCCACGGTGATGTGCTTGGTCGAATGAAACCACGCTCTAAAAGTTCTTGTAATTGGCTTTGTAGTTCTTTCATCTCGCTGGGTGCGAGTCTGTAAGGAGCACGAGCTATTGGTGCAGCTCCTGGTACAAGATCTATTTGAAATTCAACGGATCGATGTGGGGGTAATCCCGGTAATTCTTTCGAAAATACATCAGGAAATTCTTTTGCGACGGGAACATCATTGATGCTCTTTTCTTCAGTTTGTACTTTCTCGACGTGTGCTAGAACAACATAGCAACCTTTTCTTATTAGTTTTTGTGCCTTCAAATTACTAATAAGATGTAGCTTCGTGTTGCCCTTTTCTTCGTGTTGTAACAAACGATCTCCGCTTTCACTTCTTTCAACCAGTCCATACCGATTATCACATCAAAACTCCCTAACTCTACTGGTATCAAATCAATCTTAAATGTTTCGCTAACCAGTTTAATTTCTCAATTCCGACATATATTATCTGCTGAAATTAATTTACCATTTGATAATTCGAGTAAAAATTTACTATCCAAAGGCGTCAATGGACAACTTAATTTAGCACAAAAATCTCTACTCATATAGCTTCTATCCGCACCCGAATCAAATAAAACGTAAGCAGATTTATTGTCAATAAGAAACGTACCCGTAACAAGCTCCGGGTCTTCCTGTGCCTCTGCCGCATTAATATTGAAAACTCTTCCGCGGCCTTGTCCATTCGTGTTCTCCTGGTTTGGGCAATTTCTAATAATGTGGCCCGGTTTTCCACATTTATAACAAACTACATTGGCATAACTTGCTCCGACACTACTTGCTCCGCCATTACTCGTTCCGACACCATTTGTTCCTTTCGTTCTATTAACCCCTGGTCCGTAGACCTCACACTTCGCCGCGCTATGACCATTTCTTTTACACTTGTTGCAAAATTTGGTGCAGAACCCCGAGTGATTCTTTTCACACCTTTGGCATAGCTGCTTCTGATTGTTGTTGTTGTTGCGGTTATTATTGTTGTTGAGATGATTGTTGTAGTTGCTGTTGTTGTTGTTGTTGTTGTTGTTGGGACGTTTGTTGTAGTTGCGATTGATGTTGCGATTGTTGGGATAATTGTTGCGATTATTGTTGTAATTGCTGTTGTTGTTGTATTGGTGATTCTTATCACCGTTTTCCTCCCACTTTCTTTTGACTTGCTTCACATTGGCCTCTTCAGCAGTCTGTTCTTTAATTCTTTCTTCAATTTGGTTCACGAGTTTGTGAGCCATTCTACATGCCTGTTGTATGGAGGCGGGCTCGTGTGAACTTATATCTTCTTGGATTCTTTCCGGTAATCCTTTCACAAATGCGTCGATCTTCTCTTCCTCATCTTCGAATGCTCCCGGACACAATAGGCACAATTCTGTGAATCGTCTTTCATACGTGGTAATATCAAATCCTTGGGTTCGTAACCCTCTAAGTTCTGTCTTGAGCTTATTGACCTCGGTTCTGGGACGGTACTTCTCGTTCATCAAGTGCTTGAATGCTAACCACGGTAGTGCGTACGCATCGTCTTGTCCCACTTGCTCTAGATAGGTATTCCACCATGTTAACGCAGAACCTGTGAAGGTATGCGTAGCGTACTTCACTTTGTCCTCTTCAGTACACTTACTTATGGCAAACAACGATTCAACCTTCTCGGTCCACCGTTTCAATCCGATCGGTCCTTCGGTTCCATCAAATTCCAAAGGTTTGCAGGCAGTGAATTCTTTGTAGGTGCATCCTACACGATTTCCTGTACTGCTAGATCCAAGGTTATTGTTGGTATGTAGCGCAGCCTGTACTGCGGCTATGTTTGAAGCTAGAAAAGTACGGAATTCCTCTTCATTCATATTCACGGTGTGTCGAGTAGTCGGTGTCATTTCCTTCAAAATAGTTAAATGGAACAAGTTAATCATACAGAATATTAAGAGTAGTTAATAGTATTTCGTAGCATAATATGAACTCATTTATAAAAGCTTTTTCTTCATATTAGCGTTTTATAAGTTTAAATTCGGGTAGTACCTACCCGTTAAGTTCATACTTAGTAGCTAATATACAATTCAACTACTACAATTCTATATGAAAAACTGATTATAATAATATTTCGCGTTCAAACTTTTATACAATATTTTACAAACTTACAATACCGCTTATTTTACATAAAGCATGAAATATAGCACACAATAACTTTGATACAAGATAGTTGTGAAGATAATTCTAGCTAGTACATAAGTCGTTCAGCAAAGGCAATAAAGACACGTAATTCATACGTCCAGAAACAAGTCATGCATTCTGGTTTTACTAGGACTACTTCCCATCCTTGGTATTGTGCAACATAACCGTTATGGCCATTGATAAGACAGCGTGTTGTAACGTCGTCAAAGGGACGAGGGTTACGTAATGTCCAACAGTCCCGTAATAATCTAAAAACCTCATTTTTACCCCAATTACCGACTCCGTCACTTGTGGAAACGTTTTGTTTAATAGTTGTAGCCCGATGTTCTTGTTCTCACTTTGGTGAGAAGCGAACATTACTAATCCGTAAGCATAACATGCTTCTTTATGTTGCATGTTAGCCGCTTTTTCTAAATCACGAAGTCCAATATTCGGATATATTGAGTCAAAATAATTTCTTAACCCGTTGCGTAAAATAGCATTTGGGTTCCCCGCAATATATGCGTCAAAGTAAACACATCGTAACTTATGGGTTTCCCAATGTGATATCCCCCATCTTTCAAATGAAAGTCTCTTATAAACCAAGACATTCTTGGAACGTTCTTCGAATGTCTTACAAACTGATCTCGCCTTAAATAGTTGTGCCGAGGAATTCTGGCCGACTCTAGACAAGATTTCATCAATCATGTCTCCGGGTAGGTCTCTTAAAATATTGGGTTGTCTATCCATTTTGTGTTTTTAAACTGTAAAATAGACAAGAGTTAGATTCATAAAAAAATACTTATTAATACAAGCAATTTTTTTACATATATCATAAAGCATACGAACACTATATTACATATATTACACCACACGAATACAACTATCTTATTCCGACTCGCTCGTTTCTTCTTCTTCGGTTTTGGTTCGTTTTGCCAAGTTTCTAGGGATATATGATATTCCCCTAATACGAGCCGTCGTTGTCCACATTGGTTTAGAAAAACCTGGTGGTTTAGAGGTTCCCAGGTCATTGTTACAACTTAAGGACTTCGGGCGTTGACGATACATATAAAGTTCATCGGGGTTGGAATTAGATTTCTCTAATTTTATGCCCTTTCCCTTATTATTTTCTTTTGCCTTTTTAAATTCAGTTGGGGTAATTTCTATAACATCATCGGAATTCTCGTCGGAATCCGATTCATCGGAGAATTGGTAATCCTCCCAATATTTTGCTTCCTTGGCGGAAACACCATTGACCATAATTAACCTTGGTCGGTTGGTTGAGGATTTTCTTTTACTTAACCGTTTTATTATTTCCCCCACCGGTTCTATTTCTTCATCCGGTTCCGATTCTTCTTCCGGTTCCGATTCTTCTTCCGGTTCCGACTCTTCTTCCGGTTCCTCTTCGGGAACTTGTGAATCAGTCCACGAATCATTCCAATTTACATTTGACTCTTCATTATTATTAGGTGAGTCAATGGGACTTGTTCTAGAGGTAGACATCTATCACATAATATCAAACGCGTTAAGAGATTAATATATCACATAATATTCACATGTTAAAAATATATAGTTTCCAACAAAATTTGTTAAGCAATCATTTTTCAAGTAAACACGGTCGAAGTCCAGACTCACTAATGCATCCTAACAAACTCGATAAGACACACTAATGAAAAATTCTGGTTCTCTAAGACCAACGCTCGGATACCAACTGAAATGTCCCGTTCTTATTGATTAAAAACGTTCCATATTAATTGATTTCGTTGCGAGGTTTTGACCTCTATATGAGACATTTTTCAAAGACTGCATTCATTTTAAAACAAACCATAACCTTTATTTCATCAATAAAGGTTTAAAAAGCTTTACGTAGATTATCAAATAATGATAATCTAAAATATCCTGTTTACACACGACCATTACATAATGGTTTACAATACAAATATGTTACAACAAAATAAGTTTCTTGAATGCATTTTTTACACAATATCATACAAGCATGGACTCCAAATCTCGTCCTTATTTAAGTATGCGACAGCGGAAGCTCTTAATAATCACCTGAGAATAAACATGCTTAAAACGTCAACAAAAATGTTGGTGAGTTATAGGTTTAACCTATATATATCAAATCGTAACAATAGACCACAAGATTTCATATTTCAATACACATCCCATACATAGAGATAAAAATCATTCATATGGTGAACACCTGGTAACTGACATTAACAAGATGCATATATATAAGAATATCCCCATCATTCCGGGACACCCTTCGGATATGATATAAATTTCGAAGTACTAAAGCATCCGGTACTTTGGATGGGGTTTGTTAGGCCCAATAGATCTATCTTTAGGTTTCGCGTCAATTAGGGTATCTGTTCCCTAATTCTTAGATTACCAGACTTAATAAAAAGGGGCATATTCGATTTCGATAATTCAACCATAGAATGTAGTTTCACGTACTTGTGTCTATTTTTTAAATCATTTATAAAACCTGCATGTATTCTCATCCCAAAAATATTAGATTTTAAAAGTGGGACTATAACTCACTTTCACAGATTTTTACTTCGTCGGGAAGTAAGACTTGGCCACTGGTTGATTCACGAACCTATAACAATATATACATATATATCAAAGTATGTTCAAAATATATTTACAACACTTTTAATATATTTTGATGTTTTAAGTTTATTAAGTCAGCTGTCCTCGTTAGTAACCTACAACTAGTTGTCCACAGTTAGATGTACAGAAATAAATCGATAAATATTATCTTGAATCAATCCACGACCCAGTGTATACGTATCTCAGTATTGATCACAACTCAAACTATATATATTTTGGAATCAACCTCAACCTTGTATAGCTAACTCCAACATTCACATATAGAGTGTCTATGGTTGTTCCGAAATATATATAGATGTGTCGACATGATAGGTCGAAACATTGTATACGTGTCTATGGTATCTCAAGATTACATAATATACAATACAAGTTGATTAAGTTATGGTTGGAATAGATTTGTTACCAATTTTCACGTAGCTAAAATGAGAAAAATTATCCAATCTTGTTTTACCCATAACTTCTTCATTTTAAATCCGTTTTGAGTGAATCAAATTGCTATGGTTTCATATTGAACTCTATTTTATGAATCTAAACAGAAAAAATATAGGTTTATAGTCGTAAAAATAAGTTACAAGTCGTTTTTGTAAAGGTAGTCATTTCAGTCGAAAGAACGACGTCTAGATGACCATTTTAGAAAACATACTTTCACTTTGAGTTTAACCATAATTTTTGGATATAGTTTCATGTTCATAATGAAAATAATTTTCTCAGAATAACAACTTTTAAATCAAAGTTTATCATAGTTTTTAATTAACTAACCCAAAACAGCCCGCGGTGTTACTACGACGGCGTAAATCCGGTTTTACGGTGTTTTTCGTGTTTTTAGGTTTTAAATCATTAAGTTAGCATATCATATAGATATAGAAAATGTGTTTAGTTGATTTTAAAAGTCAAGTTGGAAGGATTAACTTTTGTTTGCGAACAAGTTTAGAATTAACTAAACTATGTTCTAGTGATTACAAGTTTAAACCTTCGAAAAAGATAGCTTTATATGTATGAATCGAATGATGTTATGAACATCATTACTACCTTAAGTTCCTTGGATAAACCTACTGGAAAAGAGAAAAATGGATCTAGCTTCAATGGATCCTTGGATGGCTCGAAGTTCTTGAAGCAGAATCATGACACGAAAACAAGTTCAAGTAAGATCATCACTTGAAATAAGATTGTTATAGTTATAGAAATTGAACCAAAGTTTGAATATGATTATTACCTTGTATTAGAATGATAACCTACTATAAGAAACAAAGATTTCTTGAGGTTGGATGATCACCTTACAAAATTGGAAGTGAGCTAGCAAACTTGAAAGTATTCTTGATTTTATGAAACTAGAACTTTTGGAATTTATGAAGAACACTTAGAAATTGAAGATAGAACTTGAGAGAGATCAATTAGATGAAGAAAATTGAAGAATTAAAGTGTTTGTAGGTGTTTTTGGTCGTTGGTGTATGGATTAGATATAAAGGATATGTAATTTTGTTTTCATGTAAATAAGTCATGAATGATTACTCATATTTTTGTAATTTTATGAGATATTTCATGCTAGTTGCCAAATGATGGTTCCCACATGTGTTAGGTGACTCACATGGGCTGCTAAGAGCTGATCATTGGAGTGTATATACCAATAGTACATACATCTAAAAGCTGTGTATTGTACGAGTACGAATACGGGTGCATACGAGTAGAATTGTTGATGAAACTGAACGAGGATGTAATTGTAAGCATTTTTGTTAAGTAGAAGTATTTTGATAAGTGTATTGAAGTCTTTCAAAAGTTTATAAATACATATTAAAACACTACATGTATATACATTTTAACTGAGTCGTTAAGTCATCGTTAGTCGTTACATGTAAGTGTTGTTTTGAAACCTTTAGGTTAACGATCTTGTTAAATGTTGTTAACCCAATGTTTATAATAT
This sequence comes from Rutidosis leptorrhynchoides, assembly GCF_046630445.1. Taxonomy (NCBI): domain Eukaryota; kingdom Viridiplantae; phylum Streptophyta; class Magnoliopsida; order Asterales; family Asteraceae; genus Rutidosis; species Rutidosis leptorrhynchoides. The sequence goes on from NC_092338.1 coordinate 193,795,853, forward strand.
CAAATGAGATTTTAAATTATTATATTATCATGATATTATCATGTATGAATATCTCTTAATATGATATATATACATTAAATGTCTTTACAACGATAATCGTTACATATATGTCTCGTTTAAAAATCATTAAGTTAGTAGTCTTATTTTTACATATGTAGTTCATTGTTAATATACTTAATGATATGTTTACTTATCATAGTATCATGTTAACTATATATATATCCATATATATGTCATCATATAGTTTTTACAAGTTTTAACGTTCGTGAATCACTAGTCAACTTGGGTGGTCAATTGTCTATATGAAACATATTTCAATTAATCAAGTCTTAACAAGTTTGATTGCTTAACATGTTGGAAACATTTAATCATGTAAATATCAATCTCAATTAATATATATAAACATGGAAAAGTTCGGGTCACTACAACTAACATCGGACTGCTAACTACGGACTAAGAAAATATTAAAAGTATTAAAAGTATATATATATGTAACGATTACTTAAAAAAGAAAATATGTTGATATATTATATATATGGTTAGGTTCGTGATATCTATCGGAGACCAAGTCGAATTTAATACCTTCAAGGCAAAAGTGAGTTTCATTTGCTCCCTTTTTAATTGCTTTTGAAATATATATTTTTGGGCTGAGAATACATGCGCTGCTTTTATAAATGTTTACAAAATAGACACAAGTACTTAAAAATATATTCTACGTTGAGTTGTACTTCTGACATATTTCCCTGTAGCTTGGTAACTACTATTTACATGGGTATTGTAAACGCGAATCCTGTTGATATCTATCGGGCCTGACAACCCCAACCGGACTGGACGACCAGTATTCAACGGTTGCACAGTACTTCGTTTTGGTGACTACACTTGGTACGGTGTAGTGAGATTTCATAATAAAGGGAATATGCGACGTTGATTAAATGTTAAGTATGGTTACCAAGTGCTCAACCACTTAAATGCTTTACATACACTTGCGAGTGTATTATGTTTATGATTATGAAATCTTGTGGTCTATTAACATATTGAAATGATTGTTATGATAAACCTCTGAACTCACCAACCTTTTGGTTGACACTTTAAAGCATATTTATTCTCAGGTACGAATTAAGTCTTCCGCTGTGCATTTGCTCAATATAAGGACATTACTTGGAGCCGATCATCGCAATGGGACCAAATGTTGATGACTTCGTCCAGGTGGATTAGGACGGGTCCTTTCAGTTGGTATCAGAGCGGTGGTCGTAGTGAACCAGGTCTTGCATTAGTGTGTCTAACTAGTAGTTGTTAGGATGCATTAATGAGTCTGGACTTCGACCGTGTCTACATGTCAAAAGTTTTGCTTATCATTTCTAGTCGGAAATCATCTGCTTATCATCCTTAGGAAATTACCTGCTTATCATTCATAAGTCTAGACACGTTTTACTGCATTTACTGCATTGATAGTGTATAGACGAATTCTTATCTTAGCATATCTGTTATTGCGAACTTTGACTGATACCTTTTCAAAGATTCTCTGTAATTTACGGGATTTTGGTATTATATATACATATGTAAATTATGTATTGAAGAGTACCAAATCTAACTCCTATAATCTATTCCATACCAAAAATTCATTTTCCCCATTATACAAGATGGATTCCGCATCTAGTTCGAATTCTTCAGATTCCGACAGTTATGCCGATATGGATTTCCATTCGGGCTCCGAAAGCAGCGTCACCGGAATGGATCAACCAATTTCCCATCATCTATTCTGGATGAATTGGGGATGGGTGTGATGACCCGGGAATTTCCGACCAAATTTAAACTTAATCTTTATATAATTCCGACACGATAAGCAAAGTCTGTAACGTTAAGTCTCGAAAGCTTTGAAACTATATTCATGTAATCAAATACCCTTTGACTATGCCCGACGATTCACGAACAATTTTTATAAATAAATATATAAATATAAGTGTATATGTATTAACTCGGATTAACAAAATATAAATTAATAATTAGAATTCAATATGCAAAATAAAATACAAGTAAATTAGTAGAGTTAAATATGTAATAAGATATACAAAAATATAATAACAACATGTGTAAATATTAAACGTTCAATAAAAGTTGTTATGTTATATGTAATTTTAAGATAAAGTATAAATGTTATATTAATAATATGACCATTACTTTTTTTGTATTATTATTAATAGCAACATTAATAATTGTATTATTAATAACATTATATCTAATATAAACTATATAGATATGATTTATATGAGTGACGAAATTATTAATATTATTATTATCATTAATAATATTAATATTATTATAACAAATAAGATCATTATTATCATCGATATTACTTTTACTAGTAATTAAAATTATTAAAATTATCATTAATGTTATTATTAATATTATGGAAAATTAAGAATTTTAATAACTTCTCTAAAGTTATAATTTAAATAAATTAGTAGATATTATTATAATTTACATATTTATCATTTTTATTAAATATCAAAAATATGGATATCACTCTTAGTATTATTGTGATTAGTAATAATACTATTATTTGTATTATTATTACTACTAGAGTTTTATTATTATTAACTAGATTAGTATTATTTAATATTTTTAAATATTAAGTATAGATACATAAAAATCTAGTAATGAATCTAATTTAGTGGTACATCACCATCAAACCATTCTCACAATTATTCCAGTCTGTAAAGTGAATTTCCAAAAACTCCAATCACAGTATCAAGACAAATTCAGTTAGCAGTCTTTATTCACTTTACCTCTATATGGTATTTTTATTCATTTTTTTCTTTGTCTGATTGTTAAGGACTGTCGACCACATTTGTACTAGAAACAAATTGAACAAAATGCTCCATAATTTGATTAAGTCATTCACTTCTTCATTTCCATTGTCAAAATACAACCAACCTTTACTGCAAATCAAAATTTAATCAGAACAGATAAGAAAACCAAAAACCCGTTCCCTGTTCTTGAACTCAATATTCAAAGACTCGATTTTGTAACAAATTTCAAAAATTGGAAATGCAGTGTTGTTAGGTATCTTATACATAAACTATCTGCAGAGTTTCAAATCCAAATTCCTTTTATCGAGTTCGAATCATAGAGTCAAACTTTTGGTTTTAAAAAGTCAACTGATGTTCATCAATTAAATTCGAATTATATATTGTAATTCAAGTTCAATAAACGATTCTAATAGTTTATAGGAATGGATTACAATCTTTTTCGTGTTATAGTTTTGGTCTAATACGTTTCTAAAATCAAAATCATATTTTTTTTAGAACACCGTAAGCTGCAGAAGCAGCCTTTTCTTTATTTTTTTTTATTTTTTTTTACTTCTCAAGTGATCCAAGGACAATTGTTGATCGGTTACACTCTGTAGGAAAGTCTTGGTTCAAATCCTAAACTTTTGATATGATTAACGGGTCGTTTGATTATGAGAAGGTGAAGAAGAAACATTCAGATAGTTATTTGGTTTATATATATGTAAATGGGTATTAAATCAGATAAAAATGAACTGGAGTGATGGTTTGAGTTGTTGATGGGTATTCAAGAGGTCTGGGTTCGAGTCTCTACCTGGGCTACCTGGGCTGTATTTTTTTTTTTAAAAACCTTAAGGTAGTCTATCCTTCTTTATCTTTATTATTATTATTATTGTTATTATTATTGTCTTATTATTATTAATATTTATTATTAATATGATAATTGTTATTAATTATAATATTTAGAAGTATCCTTATTACTTTTATGAGAATAATAAAGTTTAGTATTGGATCATTAAAAATTAAGACTTGCATCGTTTTAAAATTATTGGTATTATTGTTATTATTATTAGTATTATCATTAGTTATCATATATCATTATTATTATTATTATTATTATTTTAATTATAACTAAGAACGTTGTTAATACTATTATTATTATTATTATTATTATTATTATTATTATTATTATTATTATTATTATTATTATTATTATTATTATTATTATTATTATTACATTTATTAACTACAAATAAATGTATTATCATTATTATCATAATGTTAACATAAAGACTATGATTAATATTATTATTATTTTGATTAAGTAACGTCATTAAGTATTAACAACATCATTATTAGTATTAGTATTAATAACATTGTTATCAGTATTATCAATAGTAATTCATTAGTATTATCAAAAACTAACTTTTAAGTAGATAAATACTTTATACATAAAATATATCTATTATATATATATTATAATTATATCAATATTTTACATAACTATATATATACCAAACCTATAAATATTATCTATATAAATACTTACAAATAACAACTTTTGATTTTTAAAATAACACTAAACAATTATGTATATGAATATGGATATATATAACTACATAAATCTTAATCATTTTGAATATATACACAAGTTAAATATATATTATATATAAATTAAAATATAACAAATAAATTTGTTCAATTACAATTATGTGTATTAATAAATATACAAATGATATAGGTTCGTGAATCCGAGGCCAACCCTCCATTGTCACTTGTTCAATGATGTTATATGTATTTTTACTACAAAATACAGTATGGTGAGTTTCATTCGCCCTTTTTACTCTTTACGTTTTTGGGCTGAGAATACATGCAAATGCTTTATTAACTATTTTACAATATTTATATGCGTGAGTTTCATTTGCTCCCTTTTTACTCATTACATTTTTGGGCTGAGAATACATGCAATGTTTAAATAACTGTTTTTGCAATATTTATATGTGTGAGTTTCATTTAATCCCATTTTTACCTTTTATATTTTTGGGCTGAGAATACATGCACTGCTTTTATAACTGTTTTACGAAATAGACACGAGTAAATGAAACTACATTTTATGGTTGAATTATCGAAATCGAATATGCCCTTTTTTATTAAGTCTGGTAATCTAAGAATTAGGGAACAGACACCCTAATTGACGCGAACTCTAAAGATAGATCTATCGGGCCCAACAAGCCCCATCCAAAGTACCGGATGCTTTAGTACTTCGAAATTTATATCATGTCCGAAGGAGGATCCTGGAATGATGGGGATATTCTTATATGCATATTGTGAATGTCGGTTACCAGGTGTTCAATCCATATGAATGATATTTTTGTCTCTATGCATGGGACGTATGTTTATGAGAAATAGAAATATGAAATCTTGTGGTCTATTAAAATTATGAAATGATTATTTATGTTAAACTAATGAACTCACCAACCTTTTAGTTGACACTTGAAAGCATGTTTATTCTCAGGTAAGAAAGAAATCTTCCGCTGTGCATTTGCTCATTTTAAAGATATTACTTGGAGTCATTCATGACATATTTCAAAAGACGTTGCATTCGAGTCGTCGAGTTCATCAAGATTATTGTTAAGTCAATTATAGTTAGATATATTATGAAATGGTATGCATGCCGCCAACTTTCAATGTAAATGAAAGATTGTCTTTTCAAAAATGAATGCAATGTTTGTAAAATGTATCATATAGAGGTCAAGTACCTCGCGATGTAATCAATTGTTGTGAATAGTTTATAATCGATATGGACTTCGTCCGGATGGATTAGGACGGGGTATGACAGTTGGTATCAGAGCGGTAGTCTTAGCGAACCAGGTCTGCATTAGTGTGTATAACTGATAGTCGTTAAGATGCATTAGTGAGTCTGGACTTCGACCGTGTCTGCATGTCAAAAGTTTTGCTTATCATTTTTATCGGAAATCATCTGCTTACCATCCTTAAGAAATTACCTGCTCATTATTCTTAGTCTAGACACATTTTACTGCATTGACTACATGGATAGTGTATAGACAAAATTCATATCTTAGCATATCTGACAATTCATATCTTAGTGTATCTGTTACTGTAGACCTTGCCTGATATCTCTCGTAAATTTCTCCTTAATTTAAGGGATCCGGGTACTATATATATCTATGCAAATTATGCATTGAGAATACCATCTAACTATCAATTGCTGTCACTAAACTCTTCATACCAAAAATCTTTCCTGAGATCGCGTAAGATGGCCTCTACGAATCGACCAAGTTCCTCTGACTCTGAAGACAGCGTGACAGGAGCACACCAACCAATCAACTATCGTGATTACTGGAGAAAATGGGGGTGGGTTCGCGACATACTCACCCTATGGAGAAAGGAAGAAGGTACTCCATATCATGAATCAAACCTACCACCTAACCTTGGAGTACTTGACCTGCTCACCGGCGAACCCGTTCGCAATACCGTTTATACCCTATTTGCAAGAATTTTTCGCCTTGAAACTACCATTAACGGAACTAGAGAAGATATCCGACCTCTACCTCACATTGATAAACAACCAGGGTTAGTAGACAAAGTTAGAGAACTTCGAGCTCGAGTATTAACTTTAGAGAGTGAAATGTCCCGTTCTTATTGATTAAAAACGTTCCATATTAATTGATTTCGTTGCGAGGTTTTGACCTCTATATGAGACGTTTTTCAAAGACTGCATTCATTTTTAAAACAAACCATAACCTTTATTTCATAAATAAAGGTTTAAAAAGCTTTACATAGATTATCAAATAATGATAATCTAAAATATCCTGTTTACACACGACCATTACATAATGGTTTACAATACAAATATGTTACAACAAAATAAGTTTCTTGAATGCAGTTTTTACACAATATCATACAAGCATGGACTCCAAATCTCATCCTTATTTAAGAATGCGACAGCGGAAGCTCTTAATAATCACCTGAGAATAAACATGCTTAAAACGTCAACAAAAAATGTTGGTGAGTTATAGGTTTAACCTATATATATCAAATCACAATAATAGACCACAAGATTTCATATTTCAATACACATCCCATACATAGAGATAAAAATCATTCATATGGTGAACACCTGGTAACCGACATTAACAACATGCATATATAAGAATATCCCCATCATTTCGGGACACCCTTCGGATATGATATAAATTTCGAAGTACTAAAGCATCCGGTACTTTGGATGGGGTTTGTTAGGCCCAATAGATCTATCTTTAGGATTCGCGTCAATTAGGGTGTCTGTTCCCTAATTCTTAGATTACCAGACTTAATAAAAAGGGGCATATTCGATTTCGATAATTCAACCATAGAATGTAGTTTCACGTACTTGTGTCTATTTTGTAAATCATTTATAAAACCTGCATGTATTCTCATCCCAAAGTATTAGATTTTAAAAGTGGGACTATAACTCACTTTCACAGATTTTTACTTCGTCGAGAAGTAAGACTTGGCCACTGTTGATTCACGAACCTATAATAATATATACATGTATATTAAAGTATGTTCAAAATATATTTACAACACTTTTAATATATTTTGATGTTTTAAGTTTATTAAGTCAGCTGTCCTCGTTAGTAACCTACAACTAGTTGTCCACAGTTAGATGTACAGAAATAAATCGATAAATATTATCTTGAATCAATCCACGACCCAGTGTATACGTATCTCAGTATTGATCACAACTCAAACTATATATATTTTGAAATCAACCTCAACCCTGTATAGCTAACTCCAACATTCACATATAGAGTGTCTATGGTTGTTCCGAAATATATATAGATGTGTCGAAATGATAGGTCGAAACATTGTATACGTGTCTATGGTATCTCAAGATTACATAATATACAATACAAGTTGATTAAGTTATGGTTGGAATAGATTTGTTACCAATTTTCACGTAGCTAAAATGAGAAAAATTATCCAATCTTTTTTTACCCATAACTTCTTCATTTTAAATCCATTTTGAGTGAATCAAATTGCTATGGTTTTATATTGAACTCTATTTTATGAATCTAAACATAAAAAGTACAGGTTTATAGTCGAAAAAATAAGTTACAAGTCGTTTTTTTAAAGGTAGTCATTTCAGTCGAAAGAACGACGTCTAGATGACCATTTTAGAAAACATACTTCCACTTTGAGTTTAACCATAATTTTTGGATATAGTTTCATGTTCATAATAAAAATCATTTTCCCAGAATAACAACTTTTAAATCAAAGTTTATCATAGTTTTTAATTAACTAACCCAAAACAGCCGTGTTACTACGACGGCGTAAATCCGGTTTTACGGTGTTTTTCGTGTTTCCAGGTTTTAAATCATTAAGTTAGCATATCATATAGATATAGAACATGTGTTTAGTTAATTTTAAAAGTCAAGTTAGAAGGATTAACTTTTGTTTGCGAACAAGTTTAGAATTAACTAAACTATGTTCTAGTGATTACGAGTTTAAACCTTCGAATAAGATAGTTTTATATATATGAATCGAATGATGTTATGAACATCATTACTACCTCTAGTTTAGTAGGTAAACCTAATGGAAGTGAAAAGAAATGATCTAGCTTCAAAGGATCTTGGATGGCTTGAAAGTTCTTGAAGTAGGATCATGACACAAAAACAAGTTCAAGTAAGATTTTTACTCGAATTAAGATAGTTTATAGTTATAGAAATTGAATCAAAGTTTGAATATGAATATTACCTTGAATAAGAAAGATAACCTACTGTATATAATAACAAAGGTTTCTTGATCTTAGATAATTACTTGGAATGGATTAGAAAGCTTGGAAGTAAATTAGTAAACTTGAAGGGATTTTTGAAGTGTTCTTGAAGTGTTCTCCCTATGATGATTATAGCTTGATTCTTGAAGTGATTTTTGATGAAGATGATGATTAACTACTGAAAAAATACGTTCATAATAGTGTGTGTGTGTTGAGAGAGAATTAGAAAGAGAATTGGAAGTGAAATGGAGTGAATGATGAGTGGTAATTGGTGAGTGGTGAGTGGGGTTAAAAGGAGTTCTAGTTAGTTGACTAGCTCATGGTAGAAGTTAAAATTGATTAGTCATGCATGACATAATCAATAGTGGAATCCCATGCTAGTTCCTATTGGTATATACCCATAGTAAGTACGTTTTGAAGCTGTGTATAATACGGGTAAGAATACGACTAGAATTCTTGATGAAAGAAAAGAATGGGAAAGTAACTGTAACCATTTTCGTTAAGTATAAGTGTTTTGATATATGTCTTGAAGTCTTCCAAAAGTATTTTAATACATCTAAATACACTACTTTTCGTTAAGTATAAGTATTTTAATACATCTTCCAAAAGTATATACATTTTAACTGAGTCGTTAAGTCATCGTTAGTCGTTACATGTAAGTGTTGTTTTGAAACCTTTAAGTTAACGATCTCAATTAATGTTGTTAACCCATTGTTTATTATATCTAATGAGATGTTAAATTATTATATTATCATGATATTATGATATATTAATATATCTTAATATGATATATATACATTTAAATGTCGTTACAACGATAATCGTTACATATATGTCTCGTTTCGAAATCCTTAAGTTAGTAGTCTTGTTTATATGTATATAACTCATTGTTAATATACTTATGGAGATACTTAATTATCATAATCTCATGTTAACCATATGTATATCCATATATATTTCGTCATGTCATTTTTACAAGTTTTAACGTTCGTGAATCGCCGGTCAACTTGGGTGGTCAATTGTCTATATGAAACATATTTCAATTAATCAAGTCTTAACAAGTTTGATTGCTTAACATGTTGGAAATATTTAATCATGTAAATATCAATCTCAATTAATATATATAAATATGGAAAAGTTCGGGTCACTACAGTACCTACCCGTTAAATAAATTTCGTCCCGAAATTTTAAGCTGTTGAAGGTGTTGACGAATCTTCTGGAAATAGATGCGGGTATTTTTTATTCATCTGATCTTCACGCTCCTAGGTGAACTCGGGTCCTCTACGAGCATTCCATCGAACCTTAACAATTGGTATCTTGTTTTGCTTAAGTCTTTTAACCTCACGATCCATTATTTCGACGGGTTCTTCGATGAATTGGAGTTTTTCGTTGATATGGATTTCATCTAACGGAATAGTGAGATATTCTTTAGCAAAACATTTCTTCAAATTCGAGACGTGAAAAGTGTTATGTACAGCCGCGAGTTGTTGAGGTAACTCAAGTCGGTAAGCTACTGGTCCGACACGATCAATAATCTTGAATGGTCCAATATACCTTGGATTTAATTTCCCTCGTTTACCAAATCGAACAACGCCTTTCCAAGGTGCAACTTTAAGCATGGCCATCTCTCCAATTTCAAATTCTATATCTTTTCTTTTAATGTCAACGTAGCTCTTTTGTCGACTTTGGGCGGTTTTCAACCGTTGTTGAATTTGGATGATCTTCTCGGTAGTTTCTTGTATAATCTCCGGACCCGTAATCTGTCTATCCCCCACTTCACTCCAAAAAATCGGAGACCTGCACTTTCTACCATAAAGTGCTTCAAACAGCGCCATCTCAATGCTTGAATGGTAGCTGTTGTTGTAGGAAAATTCTGCTAACGGTAGATGTCGATCCCAACTGTTTCCGAAATCAATAACACATGCCCGTAGCATGTCTTCAAGCGTTTGTATCGTCCTTTTGCTCTGCCCATCAGTTTGTGGATGATAGGCAGTACTCATGTCTAGACGAGTTCCTAATGCTTGCTGTAATGTCTGCCAGAATCTTGAAATAAATCTGCCATCCCTATCAGAGATAATAGAGATTGGTATTCCATGTCTGGAGACGACTTCCTTCAAATACAGTCGTGCTAACTTCTCCATCTTGTCATCTTCTCTTATTGGCAGGAAGTGTGCTGATTTGGTGAGACGATCAACTATTACCCAAATAGTATCAAAACCACTTGCAGTCCTTGGCAATTTAGTGATGAAATCCATGGTAACGTTTTCCCATTTCCATTCTGGGATTTCGGGTTGTTGAAGTAGCCCTGATGGTTTCTGATGCTCAGCTTTGACCTTAGAACACGTCAAACATTCTCCTACGTATTTAGCAACATCGGCTTTCATACCCGGCCACCAAAAATGTTTCTTGAGATCCTTGTACATCTTCCCCGTTCCAGGATGTATTGAGTATCTGGTTTTATGAGCTTCTCTAAGTACCATTTCTCTCATATCTCCAAATTTTGGTACCCAAATCCTTTCAGCCCTATACCGGGTTCCGTCTTCCCGAATATTAAGATGCTGCTCCGATCCTTTGGGTATTTCATCCTTTAAATTTCCTTCTTTTAAAACTCCTTGTTGCACCTCCTTTATTTGAGTAGTAAGGTTATTATGAATCATTATATTCATAGATTTTACTCGAATGGGTTCTCTGTCCTTCCTGCTTAAGGCATCGGCTACCACATTTGCCTTCCCCGGGTGGTAACGAATCTCAAAGTCGTAATCATTCAACAATTCAATCCACCTACGCTGCCTCATATTCAGTTGTTTCTGATTAAATATGTGTTGAAGACTTTTGTGGTCGGTATATATAATACTTTTGACCCCATATAAGTAGTGCCTCCAAGTCATTAATGCAAAAACAACCGCGCCTAATTCCAAATCATGCGTCGTATAATTTTGCTCGTGAATCTTCAATTGTCTAGACGCATAAGAAATCACCTTCGTTCGTTGCATTAATACACAACCGAGACCTTGCTTTGATGCATCACAATAAATCACAAAATCATCATTCCCTTCAGGCAATGACAATATAGGTGCCGTAGTTAGCTTTTTCTTCAATAACTGAAACGCTTTCTCTTGTTCATCCTTTCATTCAAATTTCTTCCCTTTATGCGTTAATGCAGTCAAGGGTTTTGCTATTCTGGAAAAGTCTTGGATGAACCTTCTGTAGTAACCAGCTAGTCCTAAAAACTGGCATATGTGTTTCGGAGTTTTCGGGATTTCCCACTTTTCAACAGTTTCTATCTTTGCCGGATCCACCTTAATACCTTCTTTGTTCACTATGTGACCGAGGAATTGAACTTCTTCCAACCAAAATGCACACTTTGAAAACTTAGTGTACAATTCTTCCTTCCTCAATACTTCTAACACCTTTCTCAAATGTTCACCGTGTTCTTGGTCATTCTTTGAGTAAATAAGTATGTCATCAATGAAAACAATGACAAACTTGTCAAGGTATGGTCCACACACTCGGTTCATAAGGTCCATGAACACAGTTGGTGCATTAGTTAAACCAAATGGCATGACCATAAACTCGTAATGACCGTAACGTGTTCTAAAAGCAGTCTTTGGAATATCATCTTCTTTCACCCGCATTTGATGATACCCGAAACGTAAGTCAATCTTTGAATAAACAGACGAGCCTTGTAGTTGATCAAATAAGTCGTCGATTCTCGGTAGTGGGTAGCGGTTCTTGATGGTAAGTTTGTTCAACTCTCGGTAGTCTATACACAACCTGAATGTACCATCTTTCTTCTTGACAAACAAAACAGGAGCTCCCCACGGTGATGTGCTTGGTCGAATGAAACCATGCTCTAAAAGTTCTTGTAATTGGCTTTGAAGTTCTTTCATCTCGCTGGGTGCGAGTCTGTAAGGAGCACGAGCTATTGGTGCAGCTCCTGGTACAAGATCTATTTGAAATTCAACGGATCGATGTGGGGGTAATCCCGGTAATTCTTTCGAAAATACATCGGGAAATTCTTTTGCGACGGGAACATCATTGATGCTCTTTTCTTCAGTTTGTACTTTCTCGACGTGTGCTAGAACAGCATAGCAACCTTTTCTTATTAGTTTTTGTGCCTTCAAATTACTAATAAGATGTAGCTTCGTGTTGCCTTTTTCTCTGTACACCATTAAGGGTTTTCCTTTTTCTCGTATAATGCGAATTGCATTTTTGTAACAAACGATCTCTGCTTTCACTTCTTTCAACCAGTCCATACCGATTATCACATCAAAACTCCCTAACTCTACTGGTATCAAATCAATCTTAAATGTTTCGCTAACTAGTTTAATTTCTCGATTCCGACATATATTATCTGCTGAAATTAATTTACCATTTGCTAATTCAAGTAAAAATTTACTATCCAAAGGCATCAATGGACAACTTAATTTAGCACAAAAATCTCTACTCATATAGCTTCTATCCGCACCCGAATCAAATAAAATGTAAGCAGATTTATTGTCAATAAGAAACGTACCCGTAACAAGCTCCGGGTCTTCCTGTGCCTCTGCCGCATTAATATTGAAAACTCTTCCGCGGCCTTGTCCATTCTTGTTCTCCTGGTTCGGGCAATTTCTAATAATGTGGCCCGGTTTTCCACATTTATAACAAACTACATTGGCATAACTTGCTCCGACACTACTTGCTCCGCCATTACTCGTTCCGAAACCATTTGTTCATTTCGTTCTATTAACCCCTGGTCCGTAGACCTCACACTTCACCACGCTATGACCATTTCTTTTACACTTGTTGCAAAATTTGGTGCAGAAACCCGAGTGATACTTTTCACACCTTTGGCATAGCTGCTTCTGATTGTTGTTGTTGTTGCGGTTATTATTGTTGTTGGGATGATTGTTGTAGTTGCTGTTGTTGTTGTTGTTGTTGTTGTTGTTGTTGTTGGGCCGTTTGTTGTAGTTGCGATTGATGTTGCGATTGTTGGGATAATTATTGTGATTATTGTTGTAATTGCTGTTGTTGTTGTATTGGTGATTCTTATCACCGTTTTCCTCCCACTTTCTTTTGACTTGCTTCACATTGGCCTCTTCAGCAGTCAGTTCTTTAATTCTTTCTTCAATCTGGTTCACTAGTTTGTGAGCCATTCTACATGCCTGTTGTATGGTGGCGGGCTCGTGTGAACTTATATCTTCTTGGATTCTTTCCGGTAATCCTTTCACAAACGCGTCGATCTTCTCTTCCTCATCTTCGAATGCTCCCGGACACAATAGGCACAATTCTGTGAATCGTCTTTCGTACATGGTAATATCAAATCCTTGGGTTCGTAACCCTCTAAGTTCTGTCTTAAGCTTATTGACCTCGGTTCTGGGACGGTACTTCTCGTTCATCAAGTGCTTGAATGCTGACCACGGTAGTGCGTACGCATCGTCTTGTCCCACTTGCTCTAGATAGGTATTCCACCATGTTAACGCAGAACCTGTGAAGGTATGCGTAGCGTACTTTACTTATGGCAAACACCGATTCGACCTTCTCGGTCCACCATTTCAATCCGATCGGTCCTTCGGTTCCATCAAATTCCAAAGGTTTGCAGGCAGTGAATTTTTTGTAGGTGCATCCTACACGATTTCCTGTACTGCTAGATCCAAGGTTATTGTTGGTATGTAGCGCAGCCTGTACTGCGGCTATGTTTGAAGCTAGAAAAGTACGGAATTCCTCTTCATTCATATTCATGGTGTGTCGAGTAGTCGGTGCCATTTCCTTCAAAATAGTCAAATGGAACAAGTTAATCATACAGAATATTAAGAGTAGTTAATAGTATTTCGTAGCATAATATGAACTCATTTATAAAAGCTTTTTCTTCATATTAGCATTTTATAAGTTTAAATTCGGGTAGTACCTACCCGTTAAGTTCATACTTAGTAGCTAATATACAATTCAACTACTACAATTCTATATGAAAAACTGATTATAATAATATTTCACGTTCAAACTTTTATACAATATTTTACAAACTTACAATACCGCTTATTTTACATAAAGCATGAAATATAGCACACAATAACTTTGATACAAGATAGTTGTGAAGATAATTCTAGCTAGTACACAAGTCGTTCAGCAAAGGCAATAAAGACACATAATTCATACGTCCAGAAACAAGTCATGCATTCTGGTTTTACTAGGACTACTTCCCATCCTTGGTCTTGTGGAACATAACCGTTATGGCCATTGATAAGACAGCGTGTTGTAACATCGTCAAAGGGACGAGGGTTACATAATGTCCAACAGTCCCGTAACAATCTAAAAACCTCATTTCTTACCCCAATTACCGACTCCGTCACTTGTGGGAACGTTTTGTTTAATAGTTGTAGGCCGATGTTCTTGTTCTCACTTTGGTGAGAAGCGAACATTACTAATCCGTAAGCATAACATGCTTCTTTATGTTGCATGTTAGCCGCTTTTTCTAAATCACGAAGTCCAATATTCGGATATATTGAGTCAAAATAATTTCTTAACCCATTGCGTAAAATAGCATTTGGGTTCCCCGCAATATATGCGTCAAAGTAAACACATCGTAACTTATGGATTTCCCAATGTGATATCCCCCATCTTTCGAACGAAAGCCTTTTATAAACCAAGGCATTCTTGGAACATTCTTCGAATGTCTTACAAACTGATCTCTCCTTAAATAGTTGTGCCGAAGAATTCTGACCGACTCTAGACAAGATTTCATCAATCATGTCTCCGGGTAGGTCTCTTAAAATATTGGGTTGTCTATCCATTTTGTATTTTTATACTGTAAAATAGACAAGAATTAGATTCATAAAAAAAAATACTTATTAATACAAGCAATTTTTACATATATCATAAAGCATAAGCACACTATATTACATATATTACACCACACGAATAGAACTATCTTATTCCGACTCGCTTGTTTCTTCTTCTTCGGTTTTGGTTCGTTTTGCCAAGTTTCTAGGGATATATGATGTTCCCCTAATACGAGCCGTCGTTTTCCACATTGGTTTAGAAAAACCTGGTGGTTTAGAGGTTCCCGGGTCATTGTTACAACTTAAGGACTTCGGGGGTTGACGATACATATAAAGTTCATCGGGGTTGGAATTAGATTTCTCTATTTTTATGCCCTTTCCCTTATTATTTTCTTTTGCCTTTTTAAATTCAGTTGGGGTAATTTCTATAACATCATCGGAATTCTCGTCGGAATCCGATTCATCAGAGAATTGGTAATCCTCCCAATATTTTGCTTCCTTGGCGGAAACACCATTGACCATAATTAACCTTGGTCGGTTGGTTGAGGATTTTCTTTTACTTAACCGTTTTATTATTTCCCCCACCGGTTCTATTTCATCATCAGGTTCCGATTCTTCTTCCGGTTCCGATTCTTCTTCCGGTTCCGACTCTTCTTCCGGTTCCTCTTCGGGAACTTGTGAATCAGTCCACGAATCATTCCAATTTACATTTGACTCTTCATTATTATTAGGTGAGTCAATGGGACTTGTTCTAGAGGTAGACATCTATCACATAATATCAAACGCATTAAGAGATTAATATATCACATAATATTCACAAGTTAAAAATATATAGTTTCCAACAAAATTTGTTAAGCAATCATTTTTCAAGTAAACACGGTCGAAGTCCAGACTCACTAATGCATCCTAACAAACTAGATAAGACACACTAATGCAAAATTCTGGTTCTCTAAGACCAACGCTCGGATACCAACTGAAATGTCCCGTTCTTATTGATTAAAAACGTTCCATATTAATTGATTTCGTTGCGAGGTTTTGACCTCTATATGAGACGTTTTTCAAAGACTGCATTCATTTTTAAAACAAACCATAACCTTTATTTCATAAATAAAGGTTTAAAAAGCTTTACGTAGATTATCAAATAATGATAATCTAAAATATCCTGTTTACACACGACCATTACATAATGGTTTACAATACAAATATGTTACAACAAAATAAGTTTCTTGAATGCAGTTTTTACACAATATCATACAAGCATGGACTCCAAATCTCGCCCTTATTTAAGTATGCGACAGCGGAAGCTCTTAATAATCACCTGAGAATAAACATGTTTAAAACGTCAACAAAAAATGTTGGTGAGTTATAGGTTTAACCTATATATACCAAATCATAATAATAGACCACAAGATTTCATATTTCAATACACATCCCATACATAGAGATAAAAATCATTCATATGGTGAATACCTGGTAACCGACATTAACAAGATGCATATATAAGAATATCCCCATCATTTCGGGACACCCTTCGAATATGATATAAATTTCGAAGTACTAAAGCATCCGGTACTTTGGATGGGGTTTGTTAGGCCCAATAGATCTATCTTTAGGATTCGCGTCAATTAGGGTGTCTGTTCCCTAATTCTTAGATTACCAGACTTAATAAAAAGGGGCATATTCAGTTTTGATCATTCAACCATAGAATGTAGTTTCACGTACTTGTGTCTATTTTGTAAATCATTTATAAAACATGCATGTATTCTCATCCCAAAAATATTAGATTTTAAAAGTGGGACTATAACTCACTTTCACAGATTTTTACTTCGTCGAGAAGTAAGACTTGGCCACTGTTGATTCACGAACCTATAACAATATATACATGTGTATTAAAGTATGTTCAAAATATATTTACAACACTTTTAATATATTTTGATGTTTTAAGTTTATTAAGTCAGCTGTCCTCGTTAGTAACCTACAACTAGTTTTCCACAGTTAGATGTACAGAAATAAATCGATAAATATTATCTTGAATCAATCCACGACCCAGTGTATACGTATCTCAGTATTGATCACAACTCAAACTATATATATTTTGGAATCAACCTCAACCCTGTATAGCTAACTCCAACATTCACATATAGAGTGTCTATGGTTGTTCCGAAATATATATAGATGTGTCGAAATGATAGGTCGAAACATTGTATACGTGTCTATGGTATCTCAAGATTACATAATATACAATACAAGTTGATTAAGTTATGGTTGGAATAGATTTGTTACCAATTTTCACGTAGCTAATATGAGAAAAATTATCCAATCTTGTTTTACCCATAACTTCTTCATTTTAAATCCATTTTGAGTGAATCAAATTGCTATGGTTTCATATTGAACTCTATTTTATGAATCTAAACATAAAAAGTATAGGTTTATAGTCGGAAAAATAAGTTACAAGTCGTTTTTTTAAAGGTAGTCATTTCAGTCGAAAGAACGACGTCTAGATGACCATTTTAGAAAACATACTTCCACTTTGAGTTTAACCATAATTTTTGGATATAGTTTCATGTTCATAATAAAAATTATTTTTCCAGAATAACAGCCCGCGTTGTTACTACGACGGCGTAAATCCGGTTTTACGGTGTTTTTCGTGTTTCCAGGTTTTAAATCATTAAGTTAGCATATCATATAGATATAGAACATGTGTTTAGTTAATTTTAAAAGTCAAGTTAGAAGGATTAACTTTTGTTTGCGAACAAGTTTAGAATTAACTAAACTATGTTCTAGTGATTACGAGTTTAAACCTTCGAATAAGATAGTTTTATATATATGAATCGAATGATGTTATGAACATCATTACTACCTCAAGTTTAGTAGGTAAACCTACTGGAAGTGACAAGAAATGATCTAGCTTCAAAGGATCTTGGATGGCTTGAAAGTTCTTGAAGTAGGATCATGACACAAAAACAAGTTCAAGTAAGATTTTTACTCGAATTAAGATAGTTTATAGTTATAGAAATTGAATCAAAGTTTGAATATGAATATTACCTTGAATAAGAAAGATAACCTACTGTATATAACAAAGGTTTCTTGATCTTAGATGATTACTTGGAATGGATTAGAAAGCTTGGAAGTAAATTAGTAAACTTGAAGGGATTTTTGAAGTGTTCTTGAAGTGTTCTTCCTATGATGATTATAGCTTGATTCTTGAAGTGATTTTTGATGAAGATGATGATTAACTACTGGAAAAATACGTTCATAATAGTGTGTGTGTGTGTGTTGAGAGAGAATTAGAAAGAGAATTGGAAGTGAAATGGAGTGAATGATGAGTGGTAATGGTGAGTGGTGAGTGGGGTTAAAAGGAGTTCTAGTTAGTTGACTAGCTCATGGTAGAAGTTAAAATTGATTAGTCATACATGACATAATCAATAGTGGAATCCCATGCTAGTTCCTATTGGTATATACCCATAGTAAGTACGTTTTGAAGCTGTGTATAATACGGGTAAGAATACGACTAGAATTCTTGATGAAAGAAAAGAATGGGAAAGTAACTGTAACCATTTTCATTAAGTATGAGTGTTTTGATATATGTCTTGAAGTCTTCCAAAAGTATTTTAATACATCTAAATACACTACATGTATATACATTTTAACTGAGTCGTTAAGTCATCGTTAGTCGTTACATGTAAGTGTTGTTTTGAAACCTTTAAGTTAACGATCTCAATTAATGTTGTTAACCCATTGTTTATTATATCTAATGAGATGTTAAATTATTATATTATCATGATATTATGATATATTAATATATCTTAATATGATATATATACATTTAAATGTCGTTACAACGATAATCGTTACATATATGTCTCGTTTCGAAATCCTTAAGTTAGTAGTCTTGTTTATATGTATATAACTCATTGTTAATATACTTATGGAGATACTTACTTATCATAATCTCATGTTAACCATATGTATATCCATATATATATCGTCATGTCGTTTTTACAAGTTTTAACGTTCGTGAATCGCCGGTCAACTTGGGTGGTCAATTGTCTATATGAAACATATTTCAATTAATCAAGTCTTAACAAGTTTGATTGCTTAACATGTTAGAAATATTTAATCATGTAAATATCAATCTCAATTAATATATATAAACATGGAAAAGTTCGGGTCACTACATAGAGCACGGTATACAATTTACAATCATCAACAGTATCACCAACACCAGTAACATCACCAGCCTCACCACCAATGGCACCAGTACCACCAACAACCCAAGTTTCAACAATCCATGCCTCAACATTTCATTATGTACCTCGAGTATAATTATCGTTCCACGAATCATTCTACATCATTTATCTTCGTTCGACATGACGATTATGTAAACTATAATGTTTTAGAATTATGTATCATAGTTCTAATCGTAAATCTGATGAGTTTAATATCACATTGACTCATTAAATCCATAATTACATCTGAAGAAAATATATATATATATGTAAATATATTTTCATAAAGATTGTGATTAAAAATTCTTTCGTACAAACTGTTAATGGTAAAAATATTTTAACGGGTAGATAATAAACGAGAAATAGTTAAGATTTTAATACATCTAAATACACTACATGTATATACATTTTAACTGAGTCGTTAAGTCATCGTTAGTCGTTACATGTAAGTGTTGTTTTGAAACCTTTAAGTTAACGATCTCAATTAATGTTGTTAACCCATTGTTTATTATATCTAATGAGATGTTAAATTATTATATTATCATGATATTATGATATATTAATATATCTTAATATGATATATATACATTTAAATGTCGTTACAACGATAATCGTTACATATATGTCTCGTTTCGAAATCCTTAAGTTAGTAGTCTTGTTTATATGTATATAACTCATTGTTAATATACTTATGGAGATACTTACTTATCATAATCTCATGTTAACCATATGTATATCCATATATATATCGTCATGTCGTTTTTACAAGTTTTAACGTTCGTGAATCGCCGGTCAACTTGGGTGGTCAATTGTCTATATGAAACATATTTCAATTAATCAAGTCTTAACAAGTTTGATTGCTTAACATGTTAGAAATATTTAATCATGTAAATATCAATCTTAATTAATATATATAAACATGGAAAAGTTCGGGTCACTACATAGAGCACGGTATACAATTTACAATCATCAACAGTATCACCAACACCAGTAACATCACCAGCCTCAGCACCAATGGCACCAGTACCACCAACAACCCAAGTTTCAACAATCCATGCCTCAACATTTCATTATGTACCTCGAGTATAATTATGGTTCCACGAATCATTCTACATCATTTATCTTCGTTCGACATGACGATTATGTAAACTATAATGTTTTAGAATTATGTATCATAGTTCTAATCGTAAATCTGATGAGTTTAATATCACATTGACTCATTAAATCCATAATTACATCTGAAGAAAGTATATATATATGTAAATATATTTTCATAAAGATTGTGATTAAAAATTCTTTCGTACAAACTGTTAATGGTAAAAATATTTTAACGGGTAGATAATACCCGAGAAATAGTTAAGATTTCACATTAATAAGTTACATTGTACATTCTTCGAATCTGATTCAACGGTTGATTACCATCCTACCTACATCTATCGATATACAAATCCGTTCACCACAGAATAACCATTTTCATTCAAATTCAATTTCATATTTGGATTTTTACTTACCAGAATCCAACAAGTGGCATAATGAAGAAATAATGGACACAATAAAAAAATTGATTAGAAACAGACTAATTAACAATATGGAATTTTGTTAAGAAACCACGCAAACTGATCCAGCTAACTGTTCCTAGCTAACTGATTACATTCTGTTTATCGCATTTTATTTATCGCAATTTAATTATCGCAATTTAAATTACCGCAATTTTATTTATTGTCATCTAATTGCTGTTATTTACTTTACGCACTTTATTTATTGTTATTTAATTCCTGTTATTTATTTTACGCACTTTAAATATCGGGACACGTATACAAGGTTTTGACATATCATATCGACGCATCTATATATATTATTTGGAATCACCATAGACACTCTATATGCAGTAATGATCGAGTTCTCTATACAGGGTTGAGGTTGATTCTATAATAATATATATACTTTGAGTTGTGATCGAGTCTGAGACATGTACACGGGTCCCGATACGTATTAATTAATTCGAATATTATATATTAAGCTATATATGTATTATCAGACTGTTAATTGTGGACTATAAAAAAATATGGACTGTCGACATTGGACAATTAAAATGAATTAAAATATTGATTATAATATATGAAACTAAACATTTCTTCAAGTTGCCACTTGATCTCATTTTAAACTTTATTTGTATCTTGACGATTACAATTTGCGTTCAAATCTTTCATGATTCTTGAAAACACCTCAATCGATAGGATAAATCAACCGCACTTCATCTACGGAAGGAAAGATTTATGCATATAGTTATGCACCTGAGAAACTCTCAGCAACTGAGTAAAAGTTTAACACGTAGCCGCGTCAGATCCTTTGACATTTATTAGCAAAAATAACTTTGCGATCTATTTTTAAAGTAGCCAATTTTGTCACAGCTCCAGCAAGTCAACTTCGACTTTTCATTCGAAGTAGCCTTACTATAATCCTGATATTTACAAATACCCTTTTGATACCGGAAAATTCTTTTATATTCCACCATATTACCAGCAGACGTACCAGCAACCTCGTTGCTTTTTGGCTTAAATCTCTGTGATAAATCATTATATTCATTCATTGAAACCCTATCATATATTCATCTGTATCTTATAACGAGAACTGCCATAACAATTACCGGGAATCAGCAATCAGTACTTTAAAAACTCACAGCATATCTACATCAACAGTTATATATATGACATTTATCTCTTAGAATTATGATCTCTCATTCTGAAAATTCTGAAAAGCACTCAGTCACAAATCAATACCCTGAATGTTGAAAAAGCTGAATGAAGCAGCAGAAACTGTAGATAACCGTAAACGACAATAATCATCGAAAGTTTGATGATGAAGGTTAGTATGTTGGAAAAGCTCAGAAAAGTTGGAACTGGAAAACGGATTGAGCTAACCATAAAGGAAACCAAGGAGAAATACAAGTAACATACCCTAAATTCATAGAACCCAGATAAATATAGATCCGTTGAAATCTTTAGAGAATATCTTGCTCCGAAGTCATGTTAAAATCTTACGGAAAATCTTTCTCCATCAACCATCGAACTTAGAAATTCCAAAATATCATCATCAGTATCTTCGATATTTCTGAGGATATTTTCATAAATATTCTCGTCCGAAATTATATAATACCTCGTGTTTCCTGTGTGTCATTATATTGAAAACATTCAATAGAAAATTTAGTACCGAAAAGCGGATTATGCTAAACTATGAAGGAAGCCGTGGACAAATTACAAAGAATAAGTTTGACTTCAAAGAATCCAAATGATTCTGTTTCTGATGAAATCTTTAGTGAATACCTTGCTTCCGAATCTAAACCCTTACGGATAAATTTTTTTTTATCCATCCCCCATCGATATTAGAAATTCTAAGATATCATCGTATCTTTCATTATAAATATCCTCCATATTTCTGGAGGTATTTTTATAACTATTCTTATCTGAAATCATTAATCTCTTCGTGCTATCAGTATTACATCATATAGAAACTGTTAGTTTCTATATTCTGTAAACTTTCGAGCTTAAAATATGAATGTTATTGAAGTAATATTAGGAATTGATGAATGAGTTAGTATAATATAATGACACTTGATCAACGTGATTATATTACAGTAAGTTATGCTGAGTTTCTAATGGAACGTGATGATTCACAGATCATAACGTCATCATGCACCATGTTACATAACTCTGTCATTCTGCTTAACTTCTGAACATATCAAGAAAGTATATTCTTGATAGTTCTATTCTCAGTAAATCTGGTAATTTTACAAATCAAATCGTGCTATTACGTTCCTTCTTATTTAGAACATTAATAATGTTCATTCTGAAACTTATATCTGTGAATTCTGAACCATTTAAAGAGATGCCAAATCGCCAGAAGAAGAAACGAAGGGACAAAGCTCCGAAATAGGAATTGGAGTATAAATCGCAGCGAATAGGAGGGAGTATTAACTATGGACGAAAATAATTATAGGAGACAGAAGCAGTGACATTGAAATATAAGAGAAGATATAAAACCCAATAACAACTCAGAAGTTACAAACCGTGGATATTAATACGAATAGCAATATAAAGACACGGTATAATTAAGAATAGTATTCCCCCAAAACAATAGTAGAAGTAAACAGATTTTCTGGTGGAAGATTGAAAAGAAGGATGACAGATACATAGATAGGAGAATATCAAGAATCAGAACTGGATGGAGCATTTCCACAATATTTTAGAAGTAGGAATAGAGGAAGAAAGTATAGGAATGGTGAAAGTAATGGAATGGAGGAATTTAATTTATAATGGAAATATCAGATAGAGTAATCAAGGCAGATCACCGTATTTAATTAAAGAGATCTTAATTTTCTTTTCGCTGAAGAATCAAATCTTTTAGATTTCGAAGATTTTCTTTAAATCCCTTTAATTCTGAAATTCAATCGCGAATACGTCAAAAGTTATGGAAAATCTCCATTTCTTTATCTCTATCTTTTGTGATAGCTTCATTCATACGTTTCGATTAATTGAATTGTTTTATCCATATTACTCAATAATGATAAAACTCTATTTACCAACTCATATTCATCATGAAAACATTTTTATTGTTAGCCATGACCACCTCACTTAAATTTCGGGACGAAATTTCTTTAACGGGTAGGTACTGTGATGACCCGGGAATTTCTGACCAAATTTAAACTTAATCTTTATATAATTCCGACACGATAAGCAAAGTCTATAACGTTAAGTCTCGAAAGCTTTGAAACTATATTCATGTAATCAAATACCCTTTGACTATGCCCGACGATTCACGAACAATTTTTATAAATAAATATATAAATATAAGTGTATATGTATTAACTCGGATTAACAAAATGTAAATCAATAATTAGAATTCAATATACAAAATAAAATACAAGTAAATTAGTAGAGTTAAATATGTAATAAGATATACAAAAATATAATAACAACATGTGAAAATATTAAACGTTCAATAAAAGTTGTTATGTTATATGTAATTTTAAGATAAAGTATAAATGTTATATTAATAATATGACCATTACTTTTTTTGTATTATTATTAATAGCAACATTAATAATTGTATTATTAATAACATTATATCTAATATAAACTATATAGATATGATTTATATGAGTGACGAAATTATTAATATTATTATTATCATTAATAATATTAATATTATTATAACAGATAAGATCATTATTATCATCGATATTACTATTACTAGTAATTAAAATTATTAAAATTATCATTAATGTTATTATTAATATTATGGAAAATTAAGAATTTTAAAAACTTCTCTAAAGTTATAATTTAAATAAATTAGTAGATATTATTATAATTTACAAATTTATCATTTTTATTAAATATCAAAAATATTGATATCACTCTTAGTATTATTGTGATTAGTAATAATACTATTATTTGTATTATTATTACTACTAGAGTTTTATTATTATTAACTAGATTAGTATTATTTAATATTTTTAAATATTAAGTATAGATACATAAAAATCTGTTAATGAATCTAATTTAGTGGTACATCACCATCAAACCATTCTCACAATTATTCCAGTCTGTAAAGTGAATTTCCAAAAACTCCAATCACAGTATCAAGACAAATTCAGTTAGCAGTCTTTATTCACTTTACCTCTATATGGTATTTTTATTCATTTTTTTCTTTGTCTGATTGTTAAGGACTGTCGACCACATTTGTGCTAGAAACAAATCGAACAAAATGCTCCATAATTTGATTAAGTCATTCACTTCTTCATTTCCATTGTCAAAATACAACCAAACTTTACTGCAAATCAAAATTTAATCAGAACAGATAAGAAAACCAAAAACCCGTTCCCCGTTCTTGAACTCAATATTCAAAGACTCAATTTTGTAACAAATTTCAAAAAGTGGAAATGCAGTGTTGTTAGGTATCTTATACATAAACTATCTGCAGAGTTTCAAATCCAAATTCCTTTTATCGAGTTCGAATCATAGAGTCAAACTTTTGGTTTTAAAAAGTCAACTGATGTTCATCAATTAAATTCGAATTATATATTGTAATTCAAGTTCAATAAATGATTCCAATAGTTTATAGGAATGGATTACAATCTTTTTCGTGTTATAGTTTTGGTCTAATACGTTTCTAAAATCAAAATCATATTTTTTTTTGAGAACACCGTAAGCTGCAGAAGCAGCCTTTTCTTTATTTTTTTTTATTTTTTTTTACTTTTCAAGTGATCCAAGGACAATTGTTGATCGGTTACACTCTGTAGGAAAGTCTTGGTTCAAATCCTAAACTTTTGATATGATTAACGGGTCGTTTGATTTTGAGAAGGTGAAGAAGAAACATTCAGATAGTTATTTGGTTTATATATATTTAAATGGGTATTAAATCAGATAAAAATGAACTGGAGTGATGGTTTGAGTTGTTGACGGGTATTCAAGAGGTCAAGGTTCGAGTCTCTACCTGGGCTACCTGGGCTGTATTTTTTTTTTAAAAAACCTTAAGGTAGTCTATCCTTCTTTATCTTTATTAATATTATTATTATTATTATTGTTATTATTATTGTCTT
Source organism: Rutidosis leptorrhynchoides (assembly GCF_046630445.1). NCBI lineage: Eukaryota > Viridiplantae > Streptophyta > Magnoliopsida > Asterales > Asteraceae > Rutidosis > Rutidosis leptorrhynchoides. The sequence continues at coordinate 193,822,006 of NC_092338.1, forward strand.
ATTATTATTGTCTTATTATTATTAATATTTATTATTAATATGATAATTGTTATTAATTATAATATTTAGAAGTATCCTTATTACTTTTATGAGAATAATAAAGTTTAGTATTAGATCATTAAAATTAAGACTTGCATAGTTTTAAAATTATTGGTATTATTGTTATTATTATTAGTATTATCATTAGTTATCATATATCATTATTATTATTATTATTATTATTATTATTTTAATTATAACTAAGAACGTTGTTAATACTATTATTATTATTATTATTATTATTATTATTATTATTATTATTATTATTATTATTATTATTATTATTATTATTATTATTATTATTATTATTATTATTATTATTATTATTATTACATTTATTAACTACAAATAAATGTAGTATCGTTATTATCATAATGTTAACATAAAGACTATGATTAATATTATTATTATTTTGATTAAGTAACGTCATTAAGTATTAACAACATCATTTTAGTATTAGTATTAGTATTAATAACATTGTTATCAGTATTATCAATAGTAATTCATTAGTATTATCAAAAACTAACTTTTAAGTAGATAAATACTTTATACATAAAATATATCTATTATATATATATTATAATTATATCAATATTTTACATAACTATATATATACCAAACCTATAAATATTATCTATATAAATACTTACAAATAACAACTTTTGATTTTTAAAATAACACTAAACAATTATGTATATGAATATGGATATATATAACTACATAAATCTTAATCATTTTGAATATATACACAAGTTAAATATATATTATATATAAATTAAAATATAACAAATAAATTTGTTCGATTACAATTATGTGTATTAATAAATATACAAATGATATAGGTTCGTGAATCCGAGGCCAACCCTCCATTGTCACTTGTTCAATGATGTTATATGTATTTTTACTACAAAATACAGTATGGTGAGTTTCATTCGCCCTTTTTACTCTTTACGTTTTTGGGCTGAGAATACATGCAAATGCTTTATTAACTATTTTACAATATTTATATGCGTGAGTTTCATTTGCTCCCTTTTTACTCATTACATTTTTGGGCTGAGAATACATGAAATGTTTAAATAACTGTTTTTGCAATATTTATATGCGTGAGTTTCATTTAATCCCTTTTTTACCCTTTATATTTTTGGGCTGAGAATACATGCGCTGCTTTTATAACTGTTTTACGAAATAGACACGAGTAAATGAAACTACATTTTATGGTTGAATTATCAAAATCGAATATGCCCCTTTTTATTAAGTCTGGTAATCTAAGAATTAGGGAACAGACACCCTAATTGACGCGAACTCTAAAGATAGATCTATCGGGCCCAACAAGCCCCATCCAAAGTACCGGATGCTTTAGTACTTCGAAATTTATATCATGTCCGAAGGAGGATCCCGGAATGATGGGGATATTCTTATATGCATATTGTGAATGTCGGTTACCAGGTGTTCAATCCATATGAATGATATTTTTGTCTCTATGCATGGGACGTATGTTTATGAGAAATAGAAATATGAAATCTTGTGGTCTATTAAAATTATGAAATGATTATTTATGTTAAACTAATGAAATCACCAACCTTTTGGTTGACACTTGAAAGCATGTTTATTCTCAGGTATGAAAGAAATCTTCCGCTGTGTATTTGCTCATTTTAAAGATATTACTTGGAGTCATTCATGACATATTTCAAAAGACGTTGCATTCGAGTCGTCGAGTTCATCAAGATTATTGTTAAGTCAATTATAGTTAGATATATTATGAAATGGTATGCATGCCGCGAACTTTCAATGTAAATGAAAGATTGTCTTTTCAAAAATGAATGCAATGTTTGTAAAATGTATCATATAGAGGTCAAGTACCTCGCGATGTAATCAATTGTTGTGAATCATTTATAATCGATATGGACTTCGTCCGGATGGATTAGGACGGGTTATGACAATGGGTTCGTAATATACTAAATCACTGGAGACAAGAAGATGGTGATCCATTCCATCCACCAAATTGCCCTCTTGGCGATGAACCCGAAGCACTTACCGGCGAACCTATTCGAAACTCCATTTTCTCTCTCATTTATAGAGTATCTCGTCACGATTATATACTATCCCATATTACAAATCTTGTTCATTCGCTCGCTCCAACCGCCAATCATCCCGGTGTACTAGCAGAAGTTAACGAACTTCGCGCTCGCGTGACGGCTTTGGAGAACATGGTGCGAAGGTTGCAAACACCAGCAGTAGCACCAGCAGCATAATCAGCACCACCATCAATAACATCAACAATACCATCATCACCACTAACAAACAACATCCGCATCACACGTCTCAACATCATAATCTGTCCCACAAACATCAACATCATACGCACCATAGATACCAAGGAGTACCAACAATAATGAACGATGAAGTATTGATCGATAACTTCATTGATATTCTGTGAAGAATATGTGGTTTCAAAAAGTTTTAAAGATTTCTTATTCTAGCTCAAACCGAAAAGCAAATGAGATTAATATCATATTAACTCATTAAATTCATGATTTCATCTGAAGAAAATATATATGTATATATGTTTTCATAAAGATTGTAATTAAAAGTTCTTTTGTACAAAATATTAATGGTGAATTTTTTTTTTTTTAACGGGTAGGTAATACCCGAGGAATAATTAGATTTCATCTTAATAAGTTACATTGTACATTCGTCGAAGCTGATTCAACAGTCATTTACTATCCTACTTACAACCACCGATATACGTATCCGTTCATCGCAGAATAACCATTTTCATTCAATTTCATATTTGGATTTTGACTTCCCAGAATCCAACAAGTGGCATATGAAGAAAACATATGACAAAATAAACTCTATTAGAAACAAACAAATTAACTATGAAAAATTTTGTTAAGAATCTACGCTAACTGTTCCAGCTAACTGTTCCTAGCTAACTGATTACATTTTTTTTATCGCAGTTTATTTATCGCAATTTAATTATCGCACTTTTATTTATCGTCATTTAATTTCTGTAATTATTTTACGCACTTTAAATATCGAGACACGTATACAATGTTTTGACATATCATATCGACACATCTATATATATTATTTGGAATCACCATAGACACTCTATATGCAGTAATGATCGAGTTCTCTATACAGGGTTGAGGTTGATTCTAAAATAATATATATAGTTTGAGTTGTGATCGAGTCTGAGACGTATACGGGTCACGACACGTATTAATTAATTCGTATATTATATATTAAACTATATATGAATTATTGGACTGTTACTGTGGACTATCGACTGTGGACTAATAACATTGGACAATTAAAATGAATTAAAATATTGATTATAACATATGAAACTAAACATTTCTTCAAGATTGCCACTTGATTTCATCTTAAACCTCATTGTATCTCGACGATTACAATCAGCGTTCAAATCTATCATGATTCTTAAAAACACCTCAATCGAGAGGATAAACCAACCGCACTTCATCTACGGAAGAAAATATTGATGCATATAGTTATGCACCTGAAAAACCCTCGGAAACTGAGTAAACGTTTGACACATATCTGTTCTAGATCCTTTGACATTGTTATTACCAAAGATCGTTTTGCAATCCCTTTCCAAAGTAGCTAATTTTGTCACAGCTCCAGCAAGTCAACTCTGACTTTTCATCCGAAACAACTTTATTATAACCGCGATATATATGCGTACTCTTTATTGTTACTGAGGAACCTTTTATATTCCACAATATTACCATCAGCGATTAATCATTCTAAAAAACACAATTCTCCTGAAACTACCTCGGTTTGATAACCGATGACCCAGATCAGTTAACTTTGAAAATGCTGACGAAGCAGCATGTTGTAGATGATCTTAATGGCCAAAAGTTTGATGATAAAGAAAGGATTGTTAGGAACGCTCGATAGAAAATTTAGTACCGAAAAGCGGATTATGCGAAACTATGAAGAAAGCCGTGGACAAATCATAAAGAATAAGTTTGCCTTCAAAGAATCCAAATGATGCTGTGCCTGCTGAATTCGTTAGCAAACATCTTATTTCTCATTCTAAACCTTCACAGACAAATCTTCTTCATCATCCACTGATATTAGAAATTCTAAGATATTCTCGTATGTTCTATTATAAATATCCTCCATATTTCTGGCGATATTTTCACAACTATTCTTATCTGAGATCATTTATCTCTTCGTAATATTTGCAACATAAAAGAAACTATGTTAGTTTCTAAATTCTGAAACCTTCGAGTTTAAAATATGAATGTTTTGAAGTAGTTTTGGGAACTGAAGCATGGATTAGTATAATATAATGACACTTGATCAACGTCATTATATTACAGTAAGTCATGCTGAGTTTCTAATGAAGCATGATGATTCACATTACTGTCATCATGTGCCATTTACACAACTCTTGCATTCTATCTAATCTCTAAACATATCAAGAGAATATTTTTCTAGATGACTCGGTCTTCTCCAGGGCATTCTGGTAATTTAACAAATCAAAATGGTTCTATTACCATTTTCTTCTTAGAGCATTAGCTATGTTCATTCTGAATTTCATATCTACGAATTCCAGACCATTACTCGCTTGACTCGAAGTCGGGAAGAGAAAACGAAAGCATGAAGCTCCGAAAAATAATGAAGAATATAAACTCCGATAATAACCTCGAAATTACAAACCGTGTATATCGATGCAGATAGCAATATAGAGACACAGGAGAATTAGAAACACTATAAACACAAGAGTATAGTAGAAGTAAATAGATTCTTCTGGTGGTAGATGAAAAAGAAGAATGACAGATATAAAAGTTAGGAGTATATCAAGAATCAGGACTGGATGGAGCATATTGATGAATACTTTAAAGTAAGAATCAAAGGAGAAAGAATAGAAGGTGTGAGTCATGGAAAATAAGGAAACGAAGGGGTGAATTTATAGTGAAATATCCGACAGAGCAATCGAAACAGATTATTGCATATAATCAAAGAAGATCCTCATTTCCTTAATCACCAAAGAACCAAATCTTATTACGTAAGATTCTCTTTAAATCCCTTAAATCCCGGAAATCAATCATAACTACGTCATCGGTTAAGACGAATATATTTTACTCATCTCACTCTTTTACGATAGTCTCATTTATATTCTTCGCATAATCGAATCGTTTTATCTACATTACTCAATGATGATAAAACTCCATTATCACCTTATATTTGTCATGAAAACCTTCTTATTGTTATCCATAACAACCTCTATCAAATTTCGGGGACGAAATTTCTTTAACGGGTAGGTACTGTAATGACCCGGAATTTTCCGACCAAATTATACTTATGAGATTAATATTTACATAAATTAAACCATACCAACATGATAAGCAATCCAAATTGTTGAGACTTGTGTTTTTGAAAAGAGTTTTACACAACGTTTGACTGTCCAATATGACCGATGATATCACGAACTATATAACATACGATAATTATACGTTTGTGTATATATATGTATTTATATATATTTAACATGATCTAAGGATGGTTTAACATCTCATTGTGTACTAATGACAATGAGTTACAAGTATATTTTGAAACTACTAACTTAAATTTTCAAAACGATAACTATACGTAACATTCTTTGATATATATACTTATAATCTATAATGCTTATACATGTATCGTATATATAATGTATTTAATCACTTTTTAAGGACTTAAATACATAAAAAAATATAAGTATATTCACAAAAGATAGCTATATTTGAATTCTCGTTCCGTTTCCTCAAGATTTCTATACGTATATCTAGGGTATATGTACCCGTATCATACCCAGCTTCTATATGTATTTACTATTGGTATATACACATTAAATCAACATACTAATCAACATTATTACTGCCCTAGATATGAGGTAACTAGGATTTGTCAAGTAGTATGAATTATTAGTAAGAAAACAAAATTAGGAATCCTTTTCTTTCTTTATAAACTAAAAACGTTTTTATAAATGAACACCATTTCTTCACTCCATTTTCTCATACCTACACCCTCATTTCTCTCTCAAAATACTTCTAACTTCATACTTGATCATCTCCAAGCATTTTCCCCACCATTTAGCTTCAATTATAAGCCTTAAACACCATAAGAAAACTCTTTCAAGAACATATCAAAATAACCACCCATTTGAAGAAGTTTACTTCCAACCTTTTGATCTAACTCCACCACTCTTTGATTACAAGATTATTTCTTATCTTTTGCAGTAACTTTGTCCAAGTAACTTGAGGTAGTAACCTTGTTCATAATCTTATTCAATTCATATTCATATAGCTATCTTATTTTGTGGTATAAAATTTTAACAACAAGAACATAGTTTGAATAATTTCAAACTTGTTCGCAAACTAAATAGATCCTTCTAACTTGACTTTTAAAACACTTCAAGACCTGTAATATATCATAATGATATGCTAACCTAACAAGATATAACTTGGTTTTACAAAGAATATCTTAAAAACTGAATCTACGTCGTCGGAGTGCAACCGGGTGCTGTTTTGGGTTGGATAATTAAAAACCATCTTGAACTTTGAATTAGAAGTTCATGTTCTAGAAAAATGATATTTCTTATGAATATGTTAACACATAAAAATTTCATGGTTTAACTCAAAGTGTAAGTATTTTTAGAAAAATGATCATTAAATGTTGTTTTTATGATGGAAAATGATCACTTTCTTAAGTTTCACCAAAGTTTGACCTATAACCTATGATTTAGAATACAAACTAAGGTATTTTCAGTTCATATTCTTAAAATTTGACTCGATCCAAGGAAGTGGCAAGTTGAACCAACAAAAACGGAGTTGTAATGAAGAAACTACGACTAAAACAAGATTGGTTATCCGAAGCTAGTTTAGCTACGAAAATATTTGGAGAAAAAGTAAATTAATCATATCTTTTCTAATTAATATGATATTTTATATATAATTACTTATGATTTGATTTTATATATTTCAGGACCACCCGTAAACAACACGAGAAGATTAATCATAAGACCTCATGATTGTACGCAACACGTCATTTGACAACACGGTACTTTATGTACGCAACACGTCATTTGACAACATGGTACCATGGGTCGAGATTAATTCTGATCAATACGAATATGATGGGGTCTTTATTTATTTTATTTAAGTAACTAATTGTGGACCACTAACATCGAACTGCTAACTACGGACTAAGAAAATATTAAAAGTATTAAAAGTATATATATATATATATATATATATATATATATATATATATATATATATATATATATATATATATATATATATATATATATATATATATATATATATATGTAACAATTACTTAAAAAAGAAAATATGTTGATATATTATATATATGGTTAGGTTCGTGATATCTATCAGAGACCAAGTCGAATTAAATACCTTCAAGGCAAAAGTGAGTTTCATTTTCTCCCTTTTTAATTGCTTTTGCAATATATATTTTTGGGCTGAGAATACATGCGCTGCTTTTATAAATGTTTACAAAATAGACACAAGTACTTAAAAATATATTCTACGTTGAGTTGTACTACTAGCATATTTCTCTGTAGCTTGGTAACTACTATTTACATGGGTATTGTAAACGCGAATCCTGTTGATAGATCTATTGGGCCTGACAACCCCAACCGGACTGGACGACCAGTATTCAACGGTTGCACAGTACTTCGTTTTGGTGACTAAACTTGGTACGGTGTAGTGAGATTTCATAATAAAGGGAATATGCGACGTTGATTAAATGTTAAGTATGGTTACCAAGTGCTCAACCACTTAGAATGCTTTACATACACTTGCGAGTTTATTATGTTTATGATTATGAAATCTTGTGGTCTATTAACATATTGAAATGATTGTTATGATAAACCTTAGAACTCACCAATCTTTTGGTTGACACTTTAAAGCATGTCTATTCTCAGGTACGAATTAAGTCTTCCGCTGTGCATTTGCTCAATATAAGGACATTACTTGGAGCCGATCATTGCAATGGGACCAAATGTTGATGACTTCGTCCAGGTGGATTAGGACGGGTCCTTTCAGATACAAGTTAGAAAACTTGATCTTTAACAACAACAAATAACTAGTAAGTAATCAATAAACAAAGACAAGTAAATGATGATGATTAGGTGGCGGTTTTGGATGGAAGAAAAAGAGAGAAAACAAAGCTAGATACTTACAATATTTGAGAGAAATTGAGAGAGAAATGAAAGTAGTAAAGTGAAGTTTGTGTAAAAATGAGAGAATACAAGCAAATAAGTATCAAAAATTTGAAATGAAACTCTTCCCTCACAAGCCCTAGGCCGACGGTCAAGGAGTGCAAAAAGGGAATGGTCACAAGCTTGTTTTCATGCATGGGGAGGTGGTGTTAGCTAGAAGTGGTATTAAAGCAAATTGGTTATGGGAATAAGGTGTAAATATGCAAGTAATAAGATTCCTCATGAACTAACTAATCTAGTTTTATTCTACCATTAAGAGAGTAGGGTGGGCTTCCAAGTCCATATTCATTCATAAAAGGCCCAAGTCCAAATATGTAACAATTAATCAAATAAAGCCCAAGTAATTAACTAGTAACTTTAGTTAATTAAAAATGACTAATAATAATTAATCATGAATGTAAATAATATTCGAAAATATTATTCGCAAAAAGTACGTGTGTCACAAAGACAAGTCGGGACATGTAAAGTCAATCACAGTAACAAGTAAATGTAATACAATACATTTATTAAAACACAAGTATTAATAATAAATATTAATAAGTATATGTTGGAAAAACCAGGGTCGTTACATTACCCACCTGTTAAAGAAAATTTCGTCCCGAAATTTTAAGCTGACGTAGATGGAGGAGTTGGGAAAAGGTGAGGATACTTCTGCATCATTTGATCCTCACGTTCCCAGGTAAACTCAGGTCCTCGTTTGGCATTCCATCGTACTCGGACGATCGGAATCTTGTTGTGCTTCAAAGTTTTGACCTCACGGTCCATAATTTCGACAGGCTCTTCCACGAAGTGGAGTTTGTCATCAATTGTAAGTTCTTCCAGTGGTATGACATGTTCCGGTTCAGCAAGACACTTCTTCAAATTCGATACATGAAAAGTAGGATGAACTGAGCTCAATTGAGTTGGAAGATCCAAACGGTAAGCAACGGGTCCAGCACGCTCTAAGATTTCAAAAGGACCAATGTATCGCGGGTTGAGCTTCCCACGTTTTCCAAAACGGATCACACCTTTCCAAGGTGCGACCTTCAACATTACACGGTCACCCACGTTGAATTCAAAGTCATTACGTTTTAGGTCGGCATAACTCTTTTGACGATCACGGGCCGTCTTAAGTCTTGGTTGAATTTGGACAATCTTCTCAGTTGTTTCATAGACTATCTCGGGTTCCGTGATTTGCGTTTCGCCTACTTCGGCCTAACAAATAGGAGATCGGCACTTGCGGCCATACAACACTTCAAAAGTTGCGGCATTAATACTCGAATGATAACTGTTGTTGTAAGAGAATTCGGCTAGCGGAAAATGCCTTTCCCAAGCCTTTCCAAAATCAATGACCCATGCATGCAATATGTCCTCCAAAGTCTGAATCGTGCGTTCTTTTTGTCTGCCGGTCTGTGGGTGATTTGCAGTGCTCATGTCAAGACGTGTTCCCAAGGCTTCTTGCAAAGAACGCCAAAATCTGGAAGCAAAACGTGGATCACGATCTGAGATGATCGATAAGGGTACACCATGACGAGATACAACCTCCTTGATGTATAGTTGAGCGAGTCTCTCCATCGTATCCGTTTCCTTCATAGCTAAGAAGTGTGCAGATTTGGTAAGACGGTCAACGATAACCCAGATGGTATCGTATCCGCCCACCGTCTTTGGTAACTTCATAATGAAATCCATTGTTATCCTTTCCCACTTCCATTGCGGGATTTCCGATTGTTAAAGTAACCTACAAGGCCTATGATGTTCGGCCTTAACTTTCGAACAAGTCAAACACTTACCAACATAAGTTGCAACGTCCTTCTTAAGATTAGGCCACCAATACTGTTCCTTAAGATCGTGGTACATTTTACCGGCTCCTGGATGAATCGAATATCTCGACTTGTGGGCTTCATCTAATATAAGGTTCCGTAGATCTCCATAACGGGGTACCCAAATTCTTCCGGCATAGCGTTAGAGTCCAGTCTCTTAACTTCGAATCGAGAGATGAGAATGTTCAAGTATTAATGAGATATATTCTCCTCCTTGAGAGCCTTATCTTGGGCTGCTCGGATCTGACTATTGAGGTTCGAATGAATGGTGATGTTCAGTGCCCGAACACGAAGAGGTGCCATCCTCTCCTTGCGGCTCGATCCATCGACGCTGTCTCATATTCAGTTGCTTCTGATCGAAGATGTGTTGGAGCATTTTATGATCTGTGAAAATAGTGCTCTTAGTTGCATAAAGATAGTGTCTCCACAGTTTTAATGCAAAGACAACGGCTCCAAGCTCGAGATCGTGCGTAGTGTAATTTCGCTCGTGAATCTTCAGTTGCCGAGAGGCGTAAGCGATAACCTTTGTGCGTTGCATCAGTACACATCCAAAACCACTTTTCGAAGCATCGCAATAAACGACAAAATCGTCACTGCCTTCAAGAAGTGATAAGATAGGTGCGGTGGTTAACTTCTTTTTCAAGGTTTGAAATGCTAATTCATGTTCGGGTTCCCAAAGAACTTCTTCCCTTTGTGAGTCAGTGCGGTCAAAGGATGCACAATTAGAGAGAAACCTTTAATAAATCTTCGGTTGTAACCGGCGAGACCTAAAAATTGGCTGATATGAGTCGGAGTAGTGGGGGTCTCCCACTTGCTGATAGCTTCAATCTTTGCGGGATCAACTTTGATACCTTGATCACTCACAACGTGGCCCAGAAATTGGACTTCCTTCAACCAAAATTCACACTTGGAGAATTTTGCATAAAGTTGCTCTTGTCTCAAGAGTTCCAACACTAGACGAAGATTTTGTTCATGTTCTTCTTCGCTTTTGGAGGAGATGAGGATATCATCTATGAAGACGATAACGAACTTATCCAGGTATGGCTTGCAGACACGATTCATGAGGTCCATGAATACGGCAGGTGCGTTGATTAAACCGAATGGCATTACGAGAAACTCATAATGACCATAATGAGTTCTGAACATCGTCTTCATCACATCGCTCTCTTTCACCCTTAACTGTTGATAACCGGATCGCAAATCGATCTTAGAGTAAACGCTCGATCCTTGTAGTTGATCAAAAAGATCGTTAATTCGGGGATGAGGATACCGATTCTTAATCGTCAATTAGTTGAGTTCACAGTAGCCGATACACATGCAGAATGAGCCGTCCTTCTTCTTCACAAATAAAAAAGGTACGCCCCAAGGCGAGAAAGTTGGTTGGATAAATCCACGGTCTAGCAGTTCTTGTAGTTGACTCTGCAATTCTTGCATTTCAGAAGGTGCGAGTCGATAAGGTGCGCGAGCTACAGGTGTAGCTCCTGGAACTAAGTCGATCTGAAACTCGGTAATCCAGGAAATTCTTCCGGAAAGACATCGGAAAATTCGTTTACAATTCATACATCATTCACACTCTTCACCTCAGTTTCTAATGTTTTCACATGTGCTAAAACAGCAAGGCGTCCTTTCTTCATGATCTTTTGCGCTTTCATGCAACTAATGAGATTCAGTTTCGAGCTACATCTCTCTCCGTAAATAATCATTGGCTCACCGTCTTCGTGTGGTATACGAAGAGCTTTATCTCCGCAGATAATGTCAGCCCTTATCTTGGTCAACCAGTCCATACGGACAATAACATCAAAGCTTCCCAACTTAATGTGTATCAAGTCAATCTCGAAATCTAGACCAGCTATGTTGATAATAGCTCCTCGGCTAATTTGGTCAACCTTCTCAAGTTTTCCATTGGCTACCTCTACAAGCATACTCTCCTTTAAAGGAACTAACGACCAATTTATCTTATCGCAAAAGTGTCTACATACATAACTTCTATCGACACCAGTATCAAATAGAATAGAAGCTAATAGATTGTTGATAGTGAATATACCTGTGACCAAGTCGGGGTTTTCATGAGCATCCCTTGCATTTATTTTGAAAGCTCTGCCACGCGGTGGTCCACCGTCCTTTCGCTTGTTGGGACACTCATTTTCGAAGTGGCCCGTCTGTCCGTATTCGTAGCACTTTCTCGGTCCAGTAGGGTTCGGCTTCCCAGTCATGGTGGTGATCTTGCAGTCCTTGCCAATATGCCCGGTCCTTTTGCACTTTTCACAGACAACATTACAGTACCCGGTATGGTGCTTGTAGCACCTCTTGCACTGTGGTAGAGTACTCTTGTAGTTGGGGTTTGAGCCAGTGTTCAGGTTGGGGTTCCTCCCATCGTTGTGCCTCTTTTCGGGGGTTTGATCATAGGCTCTCCCCTTGTTGTTGTCCCACTTACGCTTATCACTACTACCCGCTTCGAATATTGCCTTCTCAGGTTCATCGCTGATAATTTGGTTCATTAAGGTGTGCGCCATGCGCATTGCTTCCGGGACATTTGGTGGCTTAGATGAGGTGACATTTCTGTTAATGGACTTAGGAAGTCCCCACAAGTACCTTTCCATGTACTTAAACTCCGGGGTAACCATGGTAGGACACATCAGGGCTAATTCCAGATACCTATGGTTGTAACGATCGAGATCGTTTCCCACAACCTTCAACTGCATAAACTCAATCTCCATCTTCTGGATCTCTGTCCTAGGGTAATATTCCTCAATCATGACCCCCTTAAACTCTTCCCATGGAGTGCCATACGCCTCATCAATACCCTTTGCTTGAGCCAGAGTGTTCCACCAATTTAGTGCGCCGTCTGACCGCATACATGAAGCATACTTGGTTTTGTTCGCCTCTGAGCAGTTACTAACTCGGAACACAGATTCTAATTTCTCAAAGCACCTAGTGAGACCAACTGGCCCCTCAGTTCCACTAAAGTTGTGGGGCTTGCAGCTTTGAAACTCTTTGTATGTGCACCCATTACAAATGGGCTGGATAACCGGTGGCGGTGGAGCTTGGGGTTCATTTCCGCTAAAGCTGCAGCGACTCGTTCATTGATCATTTCCTCGATTTGGGCTGCAATGGGTGTTGATCGTCTGTTGGCCATTGATGTTCTAAACAAAATTTTTGACTCAAGTCAAAATCCAGTATTCAAATAGTAATAATACAGTATATGGTATCTAGCATGGAATCAACACAACACATGCTAATTAAGTAACGCAAATAGATACAGATACCATAAAGTCATCATACAGTAACATAAATAGAACACTGTGCAAGAATTAAATAACACAAAGTTCCATTCATTAATAATAAGTTGCATACATCCGCATATGTTCGTACAGTACATAAGTAATACATGAAACCACAAATGAGATTACATAATGAAATCTGGACACCTGGTCCTCGAGATCAATTACCTGAGCACGGAGGATATCCACCTCCCTCGTCAGTTCCTCGACAGAGGAAGAGGCTGGGGCAGGCGGTGCAGTCAGTACGGGTGGTGCCGGTGGTGCAGATGGTCCGGCTCCAGAAGTGGATGGTGCAAAGCGGTAAGGCTTACGGATGAAGGGATCAGTCGGATACGGCACAAGCCGCTTACGAGCGGTAACTCTAGTCCTCAGTCCATGTGCGTTAATGGATGATCTTCCTCCGTTAACCCCAGGAATTACAGTACCGTCGAAACGATACCGCTTCTTCGCCGGGGTAGAGGGTGGCTGCACGGGTGCCTCATCAGGGTCCACATCAGAATCCTCATCATTGGAGTCGTCGAAGGATGAGTCGTCGGATGATGAGTTGTCGGAATCAACTGAGGGTGGCTGCACGGGTGGCTCTCCTCGGGCGGCCATCATCAGTCGGTATCTGAAAGGCGGGATCGGCACTAAACGTCCATCAGGAAGGCGTCTACACCAATGATTATACTCATTACGGAACGAACCTTCCCGAAGTTCCGAATCACAGCACCACCGGAATGGTGCTGTGGCTCCGAGGATCCTGGGGCAAGTGGAGCTGGAATCTCCTGTAGGTCCTCAGCTCCGTCAGAGGTGATCACTAGGCCGGGCGCATGGCTACTGACTCCGGAGGATGAATCACCGGAGTCACTGAAAGGTATAGATGACGGGATCGAGTCAGCAACAACGGTAGGTAAGGTGGCTGATGAGTCCGAGTCGCTCTCCAAGTGAATGATAGTGGGCAGGGCATCCGACATCTGAACAAGGAAAAATATTTTTTTCCATGTCAGTAATGTAGTGACCCGAACTTTTCCATGTTTATATATATATTAAATGAAATTGTTATTTACATGATTAAGTGTTTCCAACATGTTAAGCAATCAAACTTGTTAAGACTTAATTATTTGAAATAGGTTTCATATAGACAATTGACCACCCAAGTTGACCGGTGATTCACGAACGTTAAAACTTGTAAAAACTATACGATGACATATATATGGTTATATATATAGTTAACATGATTTTATTATAAGTATGTATCTCATTAGGTATTTTAACAATGAGTTATATACATAAAAATGAAACTATTAATTTAAGAAACTCAAAAACGATATATATATAACGATTATCGTTATAACAACGTCTTACTAGGTACATATGAATCATATTAAGATATTGATACACTTGGTTAATTATGTTAAATGATAAGTAAATATATTATTAAGTGTATTAACAATGAAATACATATGTAAAAATAAGACTACTAACTTAATGATTTCGAAACGAGACATATATGTAATGATTATCGTTGTAACGACATTTAACTGTATATATATCATACTAAGATATATTATATATCATAATATCATGATAATATAACAATTTAACATCTCATTTGTTATAATAAACAATGGGTTAAAAACATTCAACAAGATCGTTAACCTAAAGGTTTCAAAACAACATTTACATGTAACGAATAACATCCTCGTTCAGTTTCATCAACAATTCTACTCGTATGCACCCGTATTCGTACTCGTACAATACACAGCTTTTAGATGTATGTACTATTGGTATATACACTCCAATGATCAGCTCTTAGTAGCCCATGTGAGTCACCTAACACATGTGGGAACCATCATTTGGCAACTAGCATGAAATATCTCATAAAATTACAAAAATATGAGTAATCATTCATTACTTATTTACATGAAAACAAAATTACATATCCTTTATATCTAATCCATACACCAACGACCAAAAACACCTACAAACACTTTCATTCTTCAATTTTCTTCATCTAATTGATGTCTCTCAAGTTCTATCTTCAAGTTCTAAGTGTTCTTCATAAATTCCAAAAGTTCTAGTTTCATAAAATCAAGAATACTTCCAAGATTGCAAGTTTACTTCCAAGTTTTCTAAATCCATTCCAAGTAATCATCCAAGATCAAGAAACCTTTGTTACATACAATAGGTTATCTTTCTAATACAAGGTAATAATCATATTCAAACTTTAATTCAATTTCTATAACTATAACAATCTTATTTCGAGTGAAAATCTTACTTGAAATTGTTTTCGTGTCATGATTCTGCTTCAAGAACTTTCAAGCCATCCAAGGATCCTTTGAAGCTAGATCTATTTTTCTCATTTCCAGTAAGTTTATCCAAGGAACTTGAGGTAGTAATGATGTTCATAACATCATTCGATTCATACATATAAAGCTATCTTATTCAAAGGTTTAAACTTGTAATCACTAGAACATAGTTTAGTTAATTCTAAACTTGTTCGTAAATAAAAATTAATCCTTCTAACTTGACTTTTAAAATCAACTAAACACATGTTTTATATCTATATGATATGCTAACTTAATGATTTAAAACCTGGAAACACGAAAAACACCGTAAAACCGGATTTACGCCGTCGTAGTAACACCGCGGGCTGTTTTGGGTTAGTTAATTAAAAACTATGATAAACTTTGATTTAAAAGTTGTTATTCTGGGAAAATGATTTTTATTATGAACATGAAACTATATCCAAAAATTATGGTTAAACTCAAAGTGGAAGTATGTTTTCTAAAATGGTCATCTAGACGTCGTTCTTTCGACTGAAATGACTACCTTTACAAAAACGACTTGTAACTTATTTTTTTAGATTCATAAAATAGAGTTCAATATGAAACCATAGCAATTTAATTCACTCAAAACGGATTTAAAATGAAGAAGTTATGGGTAAAACAAACCCATCCAAAGTACCGGATGCTTTAGTACTTCGAAATTTATATCATATCCGAAGGGTGTCCCGGAATGATGGGGATATTCTTATATATGCATCATGTTAATGTCGGTTACCAGGTGTTCACCATATGAATGATTTTTATCTCTATGTATGGGATGTGTATTGAACTATGAAATCTTGTGGTCTATTGTTACGATTTGATATATATAGGTTAAACCTATAACTCACCAACATTTTTGTTGACGTTTAAAGCATGTTTATTCTCAGGTGAATACTAAGAGCTTCCACTGTTGCATACTAAAATAAGGACAAGATTTGGAGTCCATGTTTGTATGATATTGTGGAAAAACTGCATTCAAGAAACTGATTTTGATGTAACATATTTGTATTGTAAACCATTATGTAATGGTCGTGTGTAAACAGGATATTTTAGATTATCATTATTTGATAATATACGTAAAGCTTTTTAAACCTTTATTTATGAAATAAAGGTTATGGTTTGTTTTAAAAATGAATGCAGTCTTTGAAAAACGTCTCATATAGAGGTCAAAACCTCGCAACGAAATCAATTAATATGGAACGTTTTTAATCAATAAGAACGGGACATTTCAGTTGGTATCCGAGCATTGGTCTTAGAGAACCAGAAAATTTGCATTAGCGTGTCTTATCGAGTTTGTTAGGATGCATTAGTGAGTCTGGACTTCGACCGTGTTTTATTTAAAAATTATTGCTTAACATTTTTGTTGGAAACTATATATTATTAACCTGTATATATTATGTGATATATTAATCTCTTAACATGTTTGATATTGTGTGATAGATGTCTACCTCTAGTACAAATCCCATTGACTCACCTAATAATAACGAAGAGTCGAATATATATTGGACTGATTCACAAGTTCTCGAAGAAGAACCGAAAGAAGAATCAGAACCGGAAGAGGAGGAACCGGAGGAGGAAATAGAACCGGTGGGGGAAATAATAAAACGGTTAAGTAAAAGAAAATCCTTAACCAACCGACCAAGGTTAATTATGATCAATGGTGTTTCCGCCAAGGAAGCAAAATATTGGGAGGATTACCAATTCTCCAATGAATCGAATTCCGACGAGAATTCCGATGATGTTATAGAAATTACCCCAACTGAATTTAAAAAGGCAAAAGAAAATAATAAAAGAAAGGGCATAAAAATAGAGAAATCTAATTCCAACCCCGATGAACTTTATATGTATCGTCAACCCCCGAAGCCCTTAAGTTGTAACAATGACCCGGGAACCTCTAAACCACCAGGTTTTTCTAAACCGTTGTGGAAAACGACAGCTCGTATTAGGGGAACATCATATATCCCTAGAAACTTGGCAAAACGAACCAAAACCGAAGAAGAAGAAACGAGCGAGTCGGAATAAGATAGTTGTATTCGTGTGGTGTAATATATGTAATATAGTGTGCTTATGCTTTATGATATATGTAAAAATTGCTTGTATTAATAAGTATTTTTTTTTATGAATCTAACTCTTGTCTATTTTACAGTATAAAAACACAAAATGGATAGACAATCCAATATTTTAAGAGACCTACCCGGAGACATGATTGATGAAATCTTGTCTAGAGTCGGTCAGAATTCTTCGGCACAACTATTTTTGGCGAAATCAGTTTGTAAGACATTCGAAGAACGTTCCAAGAATGTCTTGGTTTATAAGAGACTTTCGTTTGAAAGATGGGGGATATCACATTGGGAAACCCATAAGTTACGATGTATTTACTTTGACGCATATATTGCGGGGAACCCAAATGCTATTTTACGCAACGGGTTAAGAAATTATTTTGACTGAACGTATCTGAATATAGGACTTCATGATTTAGAAAAAGCGGCTAACATGCAACATAAAGAAGCATGCTATGCTTACGGGTTAGTAATGTTCGCTTCTCACCAAAGTGAGAAAAAGAACATCGGGCTACAACTATTAAACAAAACGTTCCCACAAGTGACGGAGTCGGTAATTGGGGTAAGAAATGAGGTTTTTAGATTATTACGAGACTGTTGGTCATTACGTAACCCTCGTCCCTTTGACGACGTTACAACACGCTGTCTTATCAACGGCCATAACGGTTATGTTCCACAAGACCAAGGATGGGAAGTAGTCCTACTAAAACTAGAATGCATGACTTGTTTCTGGACGTATGAATTACGTGTCTTTATTGCCTTTGCTGAACGACTTGTGTACTAGCTAGAATTATCTTCACAACTATCTTGTATCAAAGTTATTGTGTGCTATATTTCATGCTTTATGTAAAATAAGCGGTATTGTAAGTTTGTAAAATATTGTATAAAAGTTTGAACGCGGAATATTATTATAATCAGTTTTTCATATAGAATTGTAGTAGTTGAATTGTATATTAGCTACTAAGTATGAACTTAACGGGTAGGTACTACCCGAATTTAAACTTATAAAACGCTAATATGAAGAAAAAGCTTTTATAAATGAGTTCATATTATGCTACGAAATACTATTAACTACTCTTAATGTTCTATATGATTAACTTGTTCCATTTGACTATTTTGAAGGAAATGGCAACGACTACTCGACACACCGTGAATATGAATGAAGAGGAATTCCGTACTTTTCTAGCTTCAAACATAGCCGCAGTACAGGCTGCGCTACATAGCAACAATAACCTTGGATCTAGCAGTACAGGAAATTGTGTAGGATGCACCTACAAAGAATTCACTGCCTGCAAACCTTTGGAATTTGATGGAACCGAAGGACCGATCGGATTGAAACGGTGGACCGAGAGGGTCGAATCGGTGTTTGCTATAAGTAAGTGTACTGAAGAGGACAAAGTGAAGTACGCTATGCATACCTTCACAGGTTCTGCGTTAACATGGTGGAATACCTATCTAGAGCAAGTGGGACAAGATGATGCGTATGCACTACCGTGGTCAGCATTCAAGCACTTGATGAACGAGAAGTACCATCCCAGAACCGAGGTCAATAAGCTCAAGACAGAACTTAGAGGGTTACGAACCCAAGGATTTGATATTACCACGTACGAAAGACGATTCACAGAATTGTGCTTATTGTGTCCGGGAGCGTTCGAAGATGAGGAAGAGAAGATCGACGCGTTGGTGAAAGGATTACCGGAAAGAATCCAAGAAGATATAAGTTCACACGAGCCCGCCTCCATACAACAGGCATGTAGAATGGCTCACAAACTAGTGAACCAGATTGAGGAAAGAATTAAAGAACAGACGGCTGAAGAGGCCAATGTGAAGCAAGTCAAATGAAAGTGGGAGGAAAACGGTGATAAGAATCACCCATACAACAACAATAACAATTACAATAATAATCGCAACAATTATCCCAACAATCGCAACATCAATCGCAACTACAACAAACGGCCCAACAACAACAACAACAACAACAACAACAACAACTACAACAATCATCACAACAACAATAACAACCGCAACAACAACAACAATCAGAAGCAGCTATGCCAAAGGTGTGAAAAGTATCACTCGGGGTTCTGCACCAAATTTTGCAACAAGTGTAAAAAAAATGGTCATAGCTCGGCGAAGTGTGAGGTCTACGGACCAGGGGTTAACAGAACTAAAGGAACAAATGGTGTCGGAACGAGTAATGGCGGAGCAAGTAGTGTCGGAGCAAGTTATGCCAATGTAGTTTGTTATAAATGTGGAAAACCGGGCCACATTATTAGAAATTGCCCGAACCAGGAGAACACGAATGGACAAGGCCGCGAAAGAGTTTTCAATATTAATGCGGCAGAGGCACAGGAAGACCCGGAGCTTGTTACGGGTATGTTTCTTATTGACAATAAATCTGCTTACGTTTTATTTGATTCGGGTGCTGATAGAAGCTATATGAGTAGAGATTTTTGTACTAAATTAAGTTGTCCATTGACGCCGTTGGATAGTAAATTTTTACTCGAATTAGCAAACGGTAAATTAATTTCAGCAGATAATATATGCCGGAATCGAGAAATTAAACTGGGTAGCAAAATATTTAAGATTGATTTGATACCAGTAGAGTTAGGGAGTTTTGATGTAATAGTTGGCATGGACTGGCTGAAGAAGGTGAAAGCAGAGATCGTATGTTATAAAAATGCAATTCGCATTGTACGAGAAGAAGGAGAACCCTTAATGGTGTACGGAGAAAAGGGCAACATGAAGCTACATCTAATTAGTAATTTGAAGGCACAAAAACTAATAAGAAAAGGTTGCTATGCTGTTCTAGCACACGTTGAGAAAGTACAAACCGAAGAAAAGAGCATCAATGATGTTTCCGTCGCAAAAGAATTTCCCGATGTATTTTCGAAAGAATTACCGGGACTACCTCCACATCGATCTGTTGAATTTCAAATAGATCTTGTACCAGGAGCTGCACCAATAGCTCGTGCTCCTTATAGACTCGCACCCAGCGAGATGAAAGAACTGCAAAGCCAACTGCAAGAACTATTAGAACATGGTTTCATTCGACCAAGCACATCACCATGGGGAGCTCCTGTTTTGTTTGTCAAGAAGAAGGATGGTACATTTAGGTTGTGTATTGACTACAGAGAGTTGAACAAACTTACCATCAAAAACCGTTATCCACTGCCGAGAATTGACGACTTATTTGATCAACTACAAGGCTCGTCAGTTTATTCGAAGATCGATTTATGTTCTAGGTATCATCAAATGCGAGTAAAGGAGGATGATATTCCAAAAACTGCTTTTAGGACGCGTTATGGTCATTACGAGTTTATGGTTATGCCGTTTGGATTGACTAACGCACCAGCTGTGTTCATGGACCTTATGAACCGAGTGTGTGGGCCATATCTTGACAAGTTTGTCATTGTTTTCATCGATGACATACTTATTTACTCAAAGAATGATCAAGAGCACGAAGAACATTTGAGAAAAGTGCTAGAACTATTGAGGAAAGAAAAACTGTACGCTAAGTTTTCAAATTGTGCATTTTGGTTGGAAGAAGTTCAATTCCTCGGTCACATAGTGAACAAAGAAGGTATCCAGGTGGACCCAGCAAAGATCGAAACCGTTGAAAAGTGGGAAACCTCAAAAAATCCGAAGCATATACGTCAATTTTTAGGATTGGCTGGTTACTACAGAAGATTCATCCAAGATTTCTCCAAAATAGCAAAACCCTTGACTGCATTAACGCATAAAGGGAAGAAATTTGAATGGAAGGATGAACAAGAGAAGGCGTTTCAATTATTGAAGAAAAAGCTAACTACGGCACCTATATTGTCATTGCCTGAAGGGAATGATGATTTTGTGATTTATTGTGACGCATCAAAGCAAGGTCTCGGTTGTGTATTAATGCAACGGACGAAGGTGATTGCTTATGCGTCTAGACAATTGAAGATTCACGAGTAAAATTATACGACGCATGATTTGGAATTAGGCGCGGTTGTTTTTGCAGTAAAGACTTGGAGGCACTACTTATATGGGGTCAAAAGTATTATATATACCGACCACAAAAGTCTTCAACACATATTTAATCAGAAAAAACTGAATATGAGGCAGCGTAGGTGGATTGAATTGTTGAATGATTACGACTTTGAGATTCGTTACCACCCGGGGAAGGCAAATGTGGTAGCCGACGCCTTGAGCAGGAAGGACAGAGAACCCATTCGAGTAAAATCTATGAATATAATGATTCACAATAACCTTACTACTCAAATAAAGGAGGCGCAACAAGGAGTTTTAAAAGAGGGAAATTTAAAGGATGAAATACCCAAAGGATCGGAGAAGCATCTTAATATTCGGAAATACGGAACCCGGTATAGGGCTGAAAGGATTTGGGTACCAAAATTTGGAGATATGAGAGAAATGGTACTTAGAGAAGCTCATAAAACCAGATACTCAATACATCCTGGAACGGGGAAGATGTACAAGGATCTCAAGAAACATTTTTGGTGGCCGGGTATGAAATTCGATGTTGCTAAATACGTAGGAGAATGTTTAACGTGTTCTAAGGTCAAAGCTGAGCATTAGAAACCATCAGGTCTACTTCAACAACCCGAAATCCCGAAATGGAAATGGGAAAACATTACCATGGATTTCATCACTAAATTGCCAAGGACTGCAAGTGGTTTTGATACTATTTGGGTAATAGTTGATCGTCTCACCAAATCAGCACACTTCCTGCCAATAATAGAAGATGACAAGATGGAGAAGTTAGCACGACTGTATTTGAAGGAAGTCGTCTCCAGACATGGAATACCAATCTCTATTATCTCTGATAGGGATGGCAGATTTATTTCAAGATTCTGGCAGACATTACAGCAAGCATTCGGAACTCGTCTAGACATGAGTACTGCCTATCATCTACAAACTGATGGGCAGAGCGAAAGGACGATACAAACGCTTGAAGACATGCTACGAGCTTGTGTTATTGATTTTGGAAACAGTTGGGATCGACATCTACCGTTAGCAGAATTTTCCTACAACAACAGCTATCATTCAAGCATTGAGATGGCGCCATTTGAAGCACTTTATGGTAGAAAGTGCAGGTCTCCAATTTGTTGGAGTGAAGTGGGGGATAGACAGATTACGGGTCCGGAGATAATACAAAAAACTACCGAGAAAATCATCCAAATTCAACAAAGATTGAAAACTGCCCAGAGTCGACAAAAGAGCTACGCGGACAGTAAAAGAAAAGATATAGAGTTTGAAATTGGAGAAATGGTCATGCTTAAGGTTTCACCTTGGAAAGGCGTTGTTCGATTTGGTAAACGGGGAAAACTAAATCCAAGGTACATTGGACCATTCAAGATTATAGATCGTGTCGGACCAGTAGCTTACCAACTGGAGCTACCACAACAACTCGCGGCTGTACATAACACTTTCCACGTCTCAAATTTGAAGAAATATTTTGCTAAAGAAGATCTCACTATTCTGTTGGACGAAATCCAAATCAATGAAAAACTTCAATTCATTGAAGAACCCGTCGAAATAATGGATCGTGAGGTTAAGAGACTTAAACAAAACAAGATACCGATTGTTAAGGTTCGATGGAATGCTCGTAGAGGACCCAAGTTCACCTGGGAGCGTGAAGATCAGATGAAGAAGAAATACCCGCATTTATTTTCAGAAGATACGTCAACACCTCCAACTGGTTAAAATTTCGGGACGAAATTTATTTAACGGGTAGGTACTGTAGTGACCCGAACTTTTCCATGTTTATATATATATTAAATGAAATTGTTATTTACATGATTAAGTGTTTCCAACATGTTAAACAATCAAACTTGTTAAGACTTGATTAATTGAAATAGGTTTCATATAGACAATTGACCACCCAAGTTGACCGGTGATTCACGAACGTTAAAACTTGTAAAAACTATACGATGACATATATATGGTTATATATATAGTTAACATGATTTTATTATAAGTATGTATCTCATTAGGTATTTTAACAATGAGTTATATACATAAAAATGAGACTATTAATTTAAGAAACTCGAAAACGATATATATAACGATTATCGTTATAACAACGTCTTACTAGGTACATATGAATCATATTAACATATTGATACACTTGGTTAATTACGTTAAATGATAAGTAAATATATTACTAAGTGTATTAACAATGAAATACATATGTAAAAATAAGACTACTAACTTAATGATTTCGAAACGAGACATATATGTAACGATTATCGTTGTAACGACATTTAACTGTATATATATCATACTAAGATATATTATATATCATATATCATAATATCATGATAATATAACAATTTAACATCTCATTTGTTATAATAAACAATGGGTTAACAACATTCAACAAGATCGTTAACCTAAAGGTTTCAAAACAACATTTACATGTAACGACTAACGATGACTTAACGACTCAGTTAAAATGTATATACATGTAGTGTTTTAATATGTATTCATACACTTTTGAAAGACTTCAAGACACTTATCAAAATACTTCTACTTAACAAAAATGCTTACAATTACATCTTCGTTCAATTTCATCAACAATTCTACTCGTATGCACCCGTATTCGTACTCGTACAATACACAGCTTTTAGATGTATGTACTATTGGTATATACACTCCAATGATCAGCTCTTAGCAGCCCATGTGAGTCACCTAACACATGTGGGAACCATCATTTGGCAACTAGCATGAAATATCTCATAAAATTACAAAAATATGAGTAATCATTCATTACTTATTTACATGAAAACAAAATTACATATCCTTTATATCTAATCCATACACCAATGACCAAAAACACCTACAAACACTTTCATTCTTCAATTTTATTCATCTAATTGATCTCTCTCAAGTTCTATCTTCAAGTTCTAAGTGTTCTTCATAAATTCCAAAAGTTCTAGTTTCATAAAATTAAGAATACTTCCAAGATTGCAAGTTTACTTCCAAGTTTTCTAAATCCATTCCAAGTAATCATCCAAGATCAAGAAACCTTTGTTACTTATAGTAGGTTATCTTTCTAATACAAGGTAATAATCATATTCAAACTTTAATTCAATTTCTATAACTATAACAATCTTATTTTGAGTGGAAATCTTACTTGAAATTGTTTTCGTGTCATGATTCTGCTTCAAGAACTGTCAAGCCATCCAAGGATCCTTTTAAGCTAGATCTATTTTTCTCATTTCCAGTAGGTTTATCCAAGGAACTTGAGGTATTAATGATGTTCATAACATCATTCGATTCATACATATAAAGCTATCTTATTCAAAGGTTTAAACTTGTAATCACTAGAACATAGTTTAGTTAATTCTAAACTTGTTCGCAAATAAAAGTTAATCCATCTAACTTGACTTTTAAAATCAACTAAACACATGTTCTATATCTATATGATATGCTAACTTAATGATTTAAAACCTGGAAACACGAAAAACACCGTAAAACCGGATTTACGCCGTCGTAGTAACACCGCGGGCTGTTTTGGGTTAGTTAATTAAAAACTATGATAAACTTTGATTTAAAAGTTGTTATTCTGGGAAAATGATTTTTATTATGAACATGAAACTATATCCAAAAATTATGGTTAAACTCAAAGTGGAAGTATGTTTTCTAAAATGGTCATCTAGACGTCGTTCTTTCGACTGAAATGACTACCTTTACAAAAATGACTTGTAACTTAATTTTCTGACTATAAACCTATACTTTTTCTGTTTAGATTCATAAAATAGAGTTCAATATGAAACCATAGCAATTTGATTCACTCAAAATGGATTTAAAATGAAGAAGTTATGGGTAAAACAAGATTGGATAATTTTTCTCATTTAAGCTACGTGAAAATTGGTAACAAATCTATTCCAACCATAGCTTAATCAACTTTTATTGTATATTATGTAATCTTGAGATACCATAGACACGTATACAATGTTTCGACCTATCATGTCGACACATCTATATATATTTCGGAACAACCATAGACACTCTATATGTGAATGTTGGAGTTAGCTATACAGGGTTGAGGTTGATTCCAAAATATATATAGTTTGAGTTGTGATCAATACTGAGATACGTATACACTGGGTCGTGGATTGATTCAAGATAATATTTATCGATTTATTTCTGTACATCTAACTGTGGACAACTAGTTATAGGTTACTAACGAGGACAGCTGACTTAATAAACTTAAAACATCAAAATATATTAAAAGTGTTGTAAATATATTTTGAACATACTTTGATATATATGTATATATTGTTATAGGTTCGTGAATCAACCAATGGCCAAGTCTTACTTCCCGACGAAGTAAAAATCTGTGAAAGTGAGTTATAGTCCCACTTTTAAAATCTAATATTTTTGGGATGAGAATACATGCAGGTTTTATAAATGATTTACAAAATAGACACAAGTACGTGAAACTACATTCTATGGTTGAATTATCGTAATCGAATATGCCCCTTTTTATTAAGTCTGGTAATCTAAGAATTAGGGAACAGACACCCTAATTGACGCGAATCCTAAAGATAGATCTATTGGGCCTAACAAACCCCATCCAAAGTACCGGATGCTTTAGTACTTCGAAATTTATATCATATCCGAAGGGTGTCCCGGAATGATGGGGATATTCTTATATATGCATCATGTTAATGTCGGTTACCAGGTGTTCACCATATGAATGATTTTTATCTCTATGTATGGGATGTGTATTGAACTATGAAATCTTGTGGTCTATTGTTACGATTTGATATATATAGGTTAAACCTATAACTCACCAACATTTTTGTTGACGTTTAAAGCATGTTTATTCTCAGGTGAATACTAACAGCTTCCGCTGTTGCATACTAAAATAAGGACAAGATTTGGAGTCCATGTTTGTATGATATTGTGTAAAAACTGCATTCAAGAAACTGATTTTGATGTAACATATTTGTATTGTAAACCATTATGTAATGGTCGTGTGTAAACAGGATATTTTAGATTATCATTATTTGATAATCTACGTAAAGCTTTTTAAACCTTTATTTATGAAATAAAGGTTATGGTTTGTTTTAAAAATGAATGCAGTCTTTGAAAAACGTCTCATATAGAGGTCAAAACCTCGCAACGAAATCAATTAATATGGAACATTTTTAATCAATAAGAACGGGACATTTCAAGTAAGTCATAAAGCAAGCACGTATTAGGCAAAGTAACTACGACAGTCTAGATCATCTATAGTAGTAAGTAGCATGGCAATAACACAAGTATCATGCAATCGAAAGCAGATAGTAGCATGCAGTAGTGAAATCATGTAGTAGCATACGGCATATAGCAGTAAAAGTAAGCAGCAGCATGCATCAAGTTCCGCAGAAACAAGTAAACTAGCAAGTTGTAGATTAGTCCTATTAGTGAATCCTACTCGGTCCGATCTAGACTCACTAATGCAACCTAATTGCCTATAACCAATGCTCTGATACCAAATGTGATGCCCTGTACAAAACCATCGTATACGAATCATCAACAACAGGATCATTACAAGGTCAAATACTATATGCTGTTTCAAAATAAGTTGCATTCAGAAAATGAAGTGACGTTTTAACCAACTACAAATGTTTAACAACTAAAAGTATGTTTCTACGAATAGCAAGCAATAATAGTACATGACCCATAGGTCGTTACAAATACATCGTTTCAAAAGTAATATTGTTTGAATGCAAAATAAACGTTTCATGCGGTGACATCTCTATTAAGCGCAGCGGGTGTCTACAAAGGATGACTAGTACAGCGAAAGTAAGCAAACCTTAAGCACCTGAGAAAAACATGCTTAAAAATGTCAACACAAAGGTTGGTGAGCTATAGTTTAAGTATAACAGTAATTTAAGGTAGGCCACGAGATTTCAGTGCTTCAAACAACGTTTCAAAATAGTATGAAAAATATATGTATAACCGTGGGCACTTGGTAACTAACTTAACGTTTATCACCCCCTAAAAGTACACTTGGCGAGTGCGTATGTTTTTCGAATTATTAAACACCCGTTAAATGCTAGCGCTACTAGCCCGAGTGGGGATGTCAAACCCTATGGATCCATATCTAAGATTCGCGTTCACCGGTTCAAAGACCAATGACTAAACGTTATCGAGCTAAGCGGAAAGTTTATGCCGTTGTATAACCCACACATATATAAAGTTTAAGTACTCGTGCCTAGTATGTAAAACGTAAAATGTGCATGTATTCTCAGTTCCCAAAATAGTTAAAGTAAAAAAGGGATGCTATAACTCACAGTGAAAAGTAGTAAAAGTCGACACGCGGGAATAGTAAGCAAGTAGTTTGGTCCGGAAGGTCCTCAACCTAAGTCAAAAGTAACTAAGTCAGTAAATTGTTCCCAAAGGTTTAAAAGTATGTAAATTAGGTCTTAAGTATCATCATCATTCATCATTAAACAAAAAGTGTAAAGTAAGTTTTAAGTCAAGACTAGGGTTTGAAATAAAGGCTGACTTCGTTCAGTTGCCACGACCTCTATACAAACTGAAATGAGGTGAGACCAGTTGCCATGGCTCCGTATATGAGTCTTCTAGAGGCTGACCAATTTCCAGAACCAAACTGGTCTTCGTTTGATCATGGTGACGGTTTAAGTGAGAGTAGGTCAGAAAATTCAGCACAACGTTAAAAGGGTGTAATGACTTTCGGGAGGCCATAGATCCTAAACCGCAACTCGGATTAAGACAAGGTCTAAATGGGAAATCATCTACTCGAACCGAACTAACTGAAAATAAACTTTAAAGTAGCCCAGGTAGTCTGATCAGTTCCATAAACAGTAAGTAAATGCGTTCTAATGGGTTCTCGGTGCTTGATGCTCATAACGGTTCTCATCCTTGATGCGTATAGCTTCAAGTGTACAACTCATTGTTGGATTTGCATCATCTTAACCACGGTTGGACCATCATAACACTAGTGTAAGTCTAAGATAAGTTGCACAACTCACTTAAGAGTTGTATGTAGTTTGATGAACCAAAGTTACATCAAGATCTTAGATCCGACACATACATGAGTTATAAAAGTAATATTAAGCTACAAACTTGAAAGTAAACTAAATAATCAAGATCATAAGTTGTAGAACATAGTTCTTAGTTAGATCTTGAAGATCCTAGACCCAAAAGTCTAGATCTATTGTTCTTAAGTTAGATCCTAAGTTATAATACTTGGATCTTTACTTTAATGAAACCATAAGTTATGAAACTTAGATTTTTATCTTGAAAAGTGTATGTAAGCTCATAAGCTCTTGTTTATAATAAAATTAAAAGACCATAAGCTATAGAAACTTAGATCCAACACAAGTATATGAAGTTATAACTAGAAAGTTATACTTCCATGTTCTTGAACTTACAAAGTTAACTTTGGTTCAAGAAAAATAAGATCAAGGTTAACTAGTAACACTTGACCAAAATAACAACATCACAAACTTTAAAGTACTTACAAAAGAAGGAAATAAACTAAAGTTCAAGTATTATTTTCATGTTTTGTTTCATACTTAGGAAGATTCAAATCAAAGTTTGAATCTTAGGATTTAAGTCTACAAACATGAACACAAGTATGAATATGAAACTTATGAACTTTAAATCTTGAAAACATTTAAGTGTAGAAACATAAACTAGAAAGTTTAGATTCCTTGTTCTTGTCGTCAAATAAAGATGAAAGTAACAAGATTTCATAAAGATACAAGTTAGAAAACTTGATCTTTAACAACAACAAATAACTAGTAAGTAATCAACAAACAAAGACCAGTAAATGATGATGATTAGGTGGCGGTTTTGGATGGAAGAAAAAGAGAGAGAAAAAAGCTTGATACTTACAATATTTGAGAGAAAATGAGAGAGAAATGAAAGTAGTAAAGTGAAGTGTGTGTAAAAATGAGAGAATACAAGCAAATAAGTATCAAAAATTTGAAATGAAACTCTCCCCTCACAAGCCCTAGGCCGACGGTCAAGGGGTGCAAAAAGGGAATGGTCACAAGCTTGTTTTCATGCATGGAGAGGTGGTATTAGCTAGAAGTGGTATTAAAGCAAATTGGTTATGGGAATAATGTGTAAATATGCAAGTAACAAGATTCCTCATGAACTAACTAATCTAGTTTTATTCTAATGTAATACTTGCATAAAAGATGGGCTAATAAGTCCATTAAGAGAGTAGGGTAGGCTTCCAAGTCCATGCTCATTAATAAAAGGCCCAAGTCCAAATATGTAACAATTAATCAAATAAAGCCCAAGTAATTAACTAGTAACCTTAGTTAATTAAAAATGACTAATAATAATTAATCATGAATGTAAATAATATTCGAAAATATTATTCGCGAAAAGTACGTGTGTCACAAAGACAAGTCGGGACATGTAAAGTCAATCACGGTAACAAGTAAATGTAATACAATACATTTATTAAAACAAAAGTATTAATAATAAATATTAATAAGTATAAGTTGGAAAAACCAGGGTCGTTACAGAATCCAGCGTCGTAGACTTTTCTTGCGGTAAGTTGAGGCCCATAATGCCCTCCTATTGGTCCTGTGTGACAATGGTTTAAGATTTCGCTAGCTTCATTCCCGAATACGCATCGGCGTATTATTCTATCGGGACAACTTTTAAACAGATGTGGATCTTCCCAAAAATAGTGTTTTATATCACTAAAGAATTTTTTTCGTTTTTGGTACGACATCCCTTTTTCAAGGAATCCACATACTAAGTAGTTTGCAAAGTCTGCAAACCATGGAATTTCATTATAATCGATCTTCAATAGATATTCATCAAGAAAGTTGACTTGTATGGTCGATTCATTTAGAACTTCTAATTCAGGATTTTCAAGGCGAGAAAGATGATCAGCGGTGAGATTTTCTGCTCCCTTTTTGTCTCGGATTTCAATATTGAATTCTTGTAAGAGTAAGATCCAACGGATTAATCGTGGTTTGGCATCTTGTTTTGAAAATAGGTATCTAAGAGCAGAATGATCAGTATAGACAACCGTTTTTAGCTAGAACGAGATATGAATGAAATTTGTCAAAAGCAAAGACAATAGCAAGGAGTTATTTTTCAGTAGTTATATAATTCGTTTATACTCCTTGTAACGTCTTACTAGCGTAATAAATAGGTTGAA
This sequence comes from Rutidosis leptorrhynchoides, assembly GCF_046630445.1. Classification (NCBI taxonomy): domain Eukaryota; kingdom Viridiplantae; phylum Streptophyta; class Magnoliopsida; order Asterales; family Asteraceae; genus Rutidosis; species Rutidosis leptorrhynchoides. The sequence continues at coordinate 193,852,910 of NC_092338.1, forward strand.
ATTGTTTTTCAATTCTTTGACCTAAAACGGCTCCCATTGCAAAATCACTTGCATCGCACATGAGTTCAAATAGTAGATTCCAATTTGGAGTTATCATGATCGGCGCATTAGTGAGTTTTTCTTTAAGAATATTAAAAGATTTGATGCATTCATCCGAAAAGATGAATGGAGCATCTTTTTCAAGGAGTTTGTTCATAGGAGTGGCAATTTTAGAAAAAAAATTTATGAAACGTCGATAAAAATCGGCATGCCCTAGAAAACTCCTAACTCCTCTAACATTGGTGGGATGTGGAAGTTTAGCAATTACATCTACTTTAGCTCTATCCACTTCAATTCCTTCTCTTGAAATTTTATGACCAAGAACGATGCCTTCTTTAACCATGAAATGACATTTCTCCCAATTAAGAACTAGATTTGATTTCTTGCATCTAATAAGCATTCGTTCAAGATTAATTAGACATGTTTCAAAAGTATCACCGAAGACTGAAAAGTCATCCATAAAACTTCCATGCATTCTTCTATCATGTCATGAAAAATCGCCATCATGCACCTTTGAAAAGTTGTAGGGGTGTTGCAAAGTCCAAATGGCATGCGTTTGTAAGCAAAAGTACAATAAGGGCACGTGAAGGTGGTTTTATCTTGGTCCTCGGGTGCGATTGGAATTTGAAAGTAACCGAAGAAACCGTCAAAAAAATAATAGTAACTGTTCCCAGCTAACCTTTCCAACATTTGATCAATGAAAGGTAAGGAAAAGTGATCTTTTCTGGTGGCGTCATTTAATTTTTTATAATCAATACAAACACGCCATCTCGTTACAGTCCTAGTAGGAATAAGCTCATCTTTTTCATTTGTGATGACAGTAATGCCACCCTTCTTGGGCACGCATTGAACTGGGCTTACCCATGGACTATCAGAGATTGGATAAATTAAACCTACATCGAGCAGTTTAATAATTTCTTTCTTAACAACATCTTGCATATTTGGATTTAGTCTTCATTGGCGTTGCACATATGTTTTATGACCTTCTTCCATAAGGATTTTATGTGTACAATACGAATGACTTATACCGTTAATGTCATGAATCTTCCATGCAATAGCTGGTTTATTACCTTTTAGCAAAGAAATGAGTTGAGATTTTTCATTTTTCGTAAGAGAAGACGAGATTATTACAGGTAATTCAGATTCACCATGTAAATAAGCATATTCCAAATGGTTTGGAAGTGGCTTTAAGTCTAATATCGGTGGTTCTTCTATCGATTGTATCAATATCTGTCTTCCTCTTTCAGTACTTGAAGTTCTTCTATTGTTGGTTCGTATTCATTAGCCATGAGTGTAGCTAACATTTCAGCTTCATCAATTGGTTCAGTTCCTTCTCCTAAAGAACATTCTCCTGTTCCTTGTAATTCTGGAAATTCTTGTAACAGTTCTGCTTCTGAATCTATAGTTTGAATATAATAACATGTATCGTTTGCAGATTGTGGTTGTTGCATGGCTCTATCAACAGAAAAAGTAACACTCTCGTCCTCTATACTTAGGGTCAGTTTCTTACCAAACACGCCTATTATTGCTTTAGCCGTGTTTAATAATGGTCTTCCTAATATAAGAGGAAGTCGAGAATCTTCTTCCATGTCCAGAATAACAAAGTCTACTGGAAATACTAAAGTACCAAATTTAACTAGCATGTTCTCCATTATCCCTCTAGCATATTTTATTGATCGATCAGCTAGTTGTATACTTATTCGTGTTGGTTTCAATTCTCCAAGGTCTAGTTTAGCGTATAATGAATATGGCATTAAATTTATACTAGCACCTAAGTCTGCCAATGCTTCTATTGAACTAAGACTACCCAGAAAACATGGAATTGTGAAACTTCCTGGATCTGATAATTTTTCTGGTATCTTATTCAACAGCACTGCAGAACAATTAGCATTCATTGTAACAGCCGAGAGTTCTTCCATTTTTCTTCTATTTGTGATTAGATCTTTCAGGAATTTAGCATATCTTGGCATTCCTAAAATCACATCAATGAAAAGGAAGATTTACATTTATTTGTTTAAACATATCCAAGAATTTAGATTGCTCGGCTTCAAGTCTTTCTTTTCTCATTTTACTCGGGTAAGGAAGTAGTGGTTGATATGGTTTAGCATAATGCTTTGCCTTAACTGTGTTATCTTCATTAACCTTTGCAACTACCGGTTCTGTTTCCTTCTCTTGCTCAGGATGTGGTGCCTGTGTAGTAGGAATAGAGTCATCAGAAATTACAGACATTTCAGGTGGTTTAAATGTAATACAACTTCTTGTGGTAATGGCTTTAGCTGTTTCATTTCGGGGGTTAGCATTTGTATCGCTAGGTAGACTCTCAGGTTTTCTTTCACCGATTAACCTTGCTAGGTTGCTCACTTATTGTTCCAGATTTCGTATAGAAGCTTGTTGATTTCTAAATACTTGAGTATTTTGTTCATTAGTTTGTTTCTGAGATGTGAAAAACTGCGTTTGAGATTCAACTAGCTTCGACATCATATCTTCTAAATTTGGCTTTTTATCAACGGTTTATGGTGGTTTATTTGGAAAAATAGGTCTTTGCTGGTTGTAAGTATTATTAGATACTTGTTGATTGCTAGGACCTTGTTGGTTATTGTATGGAATACTTCGGTTATAATTCTGATTTTGATTGTAGTTTGGTGTTGGTGGTTGATAATTATTCTGATAATTATTTTCAGGCTTTTGGTTCATGTATGAAACATTCTCTCGTTGTTCCATTGTTTGTTCAATACTGAGACAATCTTTTATCAAATGTGGTCCTCTACAGTGCTCACAACTAATTCGTATTGCGTGAATATCTTTAGTCATCTTTTCCATTCGTCTCTCGAAAGCATCTAACTTTGCAGAAGTGTAATCAAAGTCATGGCAAGAATCGGCTCTAGCCGCTTTAGTTGAACGAAAAATATCTTTTTCTTGATGCCACTCATGTAAGTGGGAGGCTGTGTTATCAATAATTTTGTGAGCTTCAGTTGCGGTTTTCTTCATAATGGAACCACTAGCTGCTGTGTCGATGTCTTTTCGTGTAGCAACGTAGACACCTTGGTAGAATATTTGTACTATTTGATAAGTGTCTAAACCGTGTTGGGGACATCCTCTCAACAACTTCCCGAATCTTGTCCACACCTCATATAATGTTTCATTCGGCTTTTGCGTGAACGTAACAATTTCTCCTTGAAGTTTCACGGCTTTAGATGCCGGAAAGAATCTTTTAAGAAATTTCTCAACTAACACATCCCATGTATCAATCGCTCCTTCGGGTAACGATTCTAACCAATCTTTGGCTTCTCCCTTTAAAGTCTAGGGAAATAACATGAGATAGATCTGTTCATCCTCAACTTCTCTGATTTTAAATAGAGTACAGATCCTATTAAAGGTTCGAAGATGTTCGTTTGGATGTTCTTTTGGTGTACCACTAAATTGGCATTGATTAGTTACCATGTGTAGGATTTGTCCCTTGATTTCATAATCTGGCGCATTAATGTCTGATTGAGTAATTGCATGACCTTGGCCAGTGCGTGTGGCTCTCATTCGATCTTCCATACTTAGAGGTTCCAGATTTTCCATGATTGAATTTGTTGAATCTGAATCACTAGAGGATTCTGATTTAATGGTTTCTTCCTCGACAACCTCTGGTTGAATGATTTGTGGTTCAGGAGGAATGATTAGTGGTTCAGGATCTTTGAATTGTCCTTGAATATCCTTCGGGTTCTCAATTGTGAAGTCGGGTTCAAAAAATGGATTATCGGAAATTTGAATTGGAGTACTCGTTCGACTAGATGATGATTCTAAAGAAAAATCAACGGCGACAATATTGGCTAGATGTCTTGATCTAGTTACAGGTAGTGAACGTATGAAAGGTGGTGAACGTTTCTCTCGGTGCATTCACTGAATATCTTATTAGAAATTATATAAGTTATCAAATTAATAGACTTTTCTGCTTTTGCCCATGTTTCGAATAGCCAATAGATGCAGCAGGGAGCCAGGATCCTTTAAATCGGAAAATTCACAACTCAGCCACTGACAAATCCAACTATTCCTACGAAGCAGAAAATTTTACATGTCTATCAATTTAATTGCTTAAAATAATTTTTTTGTCGAAATTTAAAATAAAAAGTCTATGTCCTAAAAACTAGGGCGTAGAAATGAGAAAGAAAAAGAGCGTCGAAAAATAAGAAGTCGAAAAACAAACTGCGAAAAATAAAAAGACAAAAAATAATAATAAGAAAGTAAAACGTCGAAACTTAAAAGTCTAAAAACTAAAAATTAAAACTTGCTTCTAAAGGTATTAAAGCTTAAAAGAAATTCTATATCCAAAACGACAATAACTTAAAAGGCACTAAAATCTTAAAACGGCGTTGCAAAATTCTAAAGCACCTAAATCTTAATTTAAAGAAAAAGTACTTAAGGGATTTTATGGCAAAGCCTAAAAATCTAGAAATATAAAATAACTACGGCAAAAACTAAGTTTAGAACTAATTACGAACGATAAATATACAAATTATGAATTAAACGATTAAAATATACAATTTATAAAAAGAAACAAAAAATGATAAAATTACTTATTTTTATAAAAATATTATTCTATATATTTAACAATAATATTTAAACTTAATATTACAAATTATAAATTAAAACTAGAAATAAATATATATTAATTAATTAAAAACCCTAATTAGGTTTAATAATAATAATAATAATTAATTTAAAACCTAACCGTCATTAATGCTGTACCAGGTCAGGCGTGTCAGAAGACCTCATGCGGTCACATGGGATTAAAGGGCTGCAGCCATTCGATTGCATGGATTGCAGGTTCAGAAATGATGCAGGTCAAAAAAAACGCAGGTTCAACTTTTTTTTTCTTTCAAATATGTATTTAATTTATAATTTTTACAAAGATAATATATAAGCAAGGTTGTAAAAGTCGCGAGTCGGGGACGCATCGGTCGAGACCTAAAAAGGACGCGTCGGTCGAGTCGGGGACGCATTGTGGACGCGTCGGTCGTTGACCAACGTTGACTTTATTGATTAAGTCTTAAATATATATTTATATATGTATAAAATAGTTGATTCTGTACCATAAATCTCTTAAATAAGAACTTGAATTTAAATACAATCAAACTTCAAACTTAATTAATATTACCGAGTACATAATCAGTAACGACACAGAGAAAAGAGCGGCTCAAAAAATGAAAACAAACCCTAATTATAAAACATATCACATCTTGACGAAAATTTGAATGATTTTGACCGTTTTTGACCAACTTTGACCGTCTTTGACCGAACTCTTAGCTTTGACCGTCTTTTGAGTCGTTTTAAAAAAAAACGGGACGAAGAACCCAAAAAAATGACGCATCGGCCGACGCGTCGGCCAAGTCGGCCGACTTTTACAACACTGTATATAAGTGATATTTAAAATTATAATTTTAAGAACTGAAAAAAATACTTTTATACTTTATATAAGTTATATAAAATATATTTTCTTTTTATTTAAACACTTAAAAATATAGAAATATAATTTTTTTTTGTTTTGTTTTTAATAATTAAAACTTATATAAAAATATTTTTACATAAATAGCTTAAAAAAATTTTTTTTTTTTATAATATAGCGTTTCGCTTTCGGGTTCCCCGGTAGCGGCGCCAAAAATACTTGATGTTAAAGCGGAGGGGGTACGAAATACTTATATTTTTTATTACGAAATACTATTAAATATGATACAATTTTACACAAGTTATTTATTTATTTATAGAATGGATATATCTAAACCTTGCTACAACACTTATAGGCAGTGTACCTAATCGTAGAGCATTGTAGTTTTTAGTAAATCCGGTTAGTTCCACAGGGATTCACTTATTGCGTACACTATATTTTTAAACAATTATATTTGTATAAATATATATATGTGTGTATATATATATATATATATATATATATATATATATATATATATATATATATATATATATATATATATATATATATATATATATAAGTAGTATTATTATTATTATAAAATGGGGATTTTACCGTTTAATGACCGGTTTGTCAATTTTATGTCCTAATGCAAAATATTAAAAATAAATATAACTTAATTTAAAGCGTAAAGTAAATGACGATAAATAAAAGTGCGATAAAATAAAAGTACGATAATTAAAAGTGCGATAATTTAAATTGACGGTACATAAAAATACTATGAGATATAAAATAAAAGAATTATGCTTATTTAAACTTCCGTAATCATGATGTTTGACGTGTTCATTTTAATTTATTACCAAGGGTTAATTGTCCTTTGTCCTGGATTATTTGATATGTCCATCTGGTTTTGTCCATAATAGTCCATCGGTCATAATTATAAAGTGCGAGAGTCTTCGCCAAATTAACCTTATACCCGAAGTTAAATATTCCAACTAATTGGGGACTTAAACTATAACAAGGTCTTAATACTTTATTAATAATTACACCGGGTTATCGACTGCGTGTAATCCAAGGTTTTCATACTTTGTTAACAATTACACCAATTACCCTTAAATGTAATTCACCCCTGTTTTAATGAGTCCATTGACTATTAATCCATCCCCGTTTCTGGTCAAATGAACAATTATTAGTATTTATAAATATCCCGCCCACCGTACCCAGTCAAGCGTATGTGGTTATATATAAATACGTCAAATTATAAATCTTTATATTAAATTAACGAGATATCATTTAGTTAATATAAAGCCCATTAATAGACTATAGTCCAATTTCCACAAGTGTCAGTCTTTTGTTCAAACAACAATTATGGTCCAAAGCCCAATAACCCCATCTTGAATATTTAGTCCAACATCACGATTACTTCGGCTTAAATAAGCATAATAATAACTTAGCTATGAGACATTAATTTAAAAAGGTTGAACATAACTTAAAATGAGTATTTATCGCGTATTGTTACACGGACAGAATTTCGACTTACAAACCTTAAAACATTCGCTATAATAACCTTATTATTATTAACTTAATATTAAAATTATAATTATAAAATATAAATATATATAATTGAGAGAGAGTGCAGATGATATTGATGATGATATTGTGTGTATTACTTCGTCGAATTCGCTGGCTATTTATAGGACCTGGCCCGAACTTTATGCCCATGCGATCGCATGAGAATTACTCATGTCGGCCATGCGATCGCATGGCAGTCATTTCCTGGTCACTTATCATTTAAAATGTGGGCTGCTTGCGAATAATATATTATATAATATAATATATATAATTTTATATAATTATATATATTATATTATATTCATGTGCATAGTAGACTTGTAATTTCAGGTCTGTTGACTCACACGTTGATGCTCGGTTAATGTCTCGGTTCCGGATTTTCGAACGTCCTTTCGTACGCTTTGAAATCTTGTACTTTGCGTTTCGCGGCTTGTACTCTGGTAATTTTTAGACGTTTCTCGTCAATAAATTGAACCATTTGGATTGTATCTTGTACATTTGAGCTTTTTGGTCATTTGCGTCTTCAAATCGTCGAATCTGTCTTTTGTCTTCACCTTTTAATATTTAAACGAATATTACTTGTAAATAGAACAATTGCAACTAAAAGCTTGTCTTTCTTGAAGGATAATGCTATAAAATATATGTTCATTTTTAGCAGTATCAATTAATATAACATATTAATTCAAGTAATCCACTGCAATCAAGTATGCATTTAATGCTGTTAAACACACAAAGTCTAAGTGAACACCGTTAAATACTTAACGGACAAGTAACGATAGTAAACAGAAAAAGTCGGGTTGTTACACACATGGATCTGATTTCAATCTCACTGCTTAGACTGATGCGGATCATGGTGGTTGCCATGTTGATAGAAAAAGCACATTTGGATAAATTCAGATGTTGGGGAATATGTTAGTTGGTTGGTCATCTAAGAAACAAAACTGTGTTTCTTTATCAACTGCTGAGTCTGAGTATATTGCTGCGGCTCATTGTTGTTCACAAGTTTTGTGGATGCAAACTCAACTCCTAGATTATGGCTTTAAGATCACTAAGACCCCAATATACTGTGATTCACAAAGTGTTATTGCCATTACTAGCAACCTGGTCCAGCATTCTAAGACTAAACACATTGATATTCGTTATCATTTCATTAAGGACCATGTTGAAAAAGGAGATGTAGAGTTATACTTTATGCCTACCAAAGTGCAATTAGCTGACATGTTCACTAAACCCTTAGATGAACTTAGACTGAAGTTCTTGATAAAAGAAATTGGCATTTTAGAATATAGTGCTTAACATTCCTTAGCTCAATTGAGACTTATACTTAGGATCTTGTGTTTAGGGGGAGTAGTACTTTTCAAGGGAGTATATGCTTTAGATATTATCTTTCAAGGGGGAGCCTTTAAATTTCTGATAACTTCCTGGGTTTATTTTTCAATAAGTTACGAAAGGGGGAGGTAACTGATTGAATTCATTTTTCAAGGAGGAGTTATTAAAAATTTTCATGGGAAGATCAAAATGCTGATTCATTTCATTGTATATCACATTTTGAGGGGGAAAAAGGGAGAAAATTAAAGAGAAAATTGATTTTCAAATAGTGAATTCATAAAAACTCATGTTTTAAAATTGAAAATATTCACTATGGCTTGTATATATCTCAGTATGCAACCCCTTTTAAAATTGGTATCATTGAAGATTTGTACTTTGTACATATTTTAAATTTTTCTAAGTACAAATCTTGATTTTAGAAAATTCTTAAAAATTGGAAAAGATAAAATCCAAAAAGAATTGAATTTTACTGAATAAATGTTATTTTTAGTATTATACCGAATCTGACAACCAACAGTGCAGATTCGGTAAGTTCAAAACTTTCAAGAATGTCTTAGAAATGTTTTTGATTGAAAAAATGATAAACTTGTACAATTTTTGATAAAGGTTTGTTGAAATTTGAAGTTAAATTGATTAAATTGAAAAATGGACTGCATTCGATAAAATAGGCCCATTCGGTAAGGCCCATTCGTATTACATATCTTCGGTATCTATAAATAGGAGGGTCAAAGTCAAACTTTCTCTCACATTGTGTTAATTGCTTACCGGGTCTGATTAAACCTTACCGAATCTGCTTAATCTACCGAGTCAGTCCTTCTCTTTCTTTAAATCTTTGGTATTTCTTTGTTTTAATGAAGTTTAAGATACACATGTTATAGATCTAAGATAAATGAATGATTATAAACCAGAAAAGATCAAACACAACAAGATTTTGACATTTAATTTTGGAATGATGTTGATTATACCGAATCTGAGTCTGAAAAGTTATATCCTTGATTAAAATCAATTAATTTGGTTGATTGACATGAAATCTTGTCTAATCTTTGTTAAATTGATTGATCTATAAATTGACCGAGTCTGATTGCATGATTAATTGATGGTTTGATGGATTCTGTATATACCGAATGTGTTCGTGCTACAGTACCGAGTCTGTTTAAACAACTAACATGCTTTTCTGATTCATTTGAGTTGTTAATTGATCCTGGTTATGAGTTTGAATGTTATGGGACTGAATATGCATTTTTAAGTGATTATATGTGAATTTTGAAGTTACCGAATCTATTCTTGGCTTGATACCAAGTCTGGTGTTTGGTATTTTTAAATAGTTTGATTTTGAATTGGAAAAACTTACATGCTTATTCTAGATTATTGAAATGAAAAAACAAGCAAATTTGGTTACCGAATCTGAAACTTATCATGAATACCGAATCTTCTTGACGTGTTTTGAAAAATTGACTAAGTGTTGTTTTGATTCTCTATATTACATATTTGATTACGCATGATGATTTTGTTATGTGTTGAACCTTATTTTAATATCATGTTAGTCAAATGTTTGAACATAATTGGAATAAAAGGTTTTTATAGCTTAGAAAATCCATAAAAATCTTAAAATCTGAAAAAATACAAAGGATTTTAAAGGAAATAAGGATAGAGATACGTGCTTTATGATAACATCTTGTGGTCTTCTGTTTCTTATTTATACAGCTAAATGGCGAACAATCACTTTATCAATTCTGAAACCAACATTCCATGTAACTACTATATTGCAATTCTGGAGAGGCATACTTTATGGCCTGCACTAAGCTCAACTGTTAGTGTGCCAGTCACAGACTTAGAACTTTTGTACAGAACTATCAAGTTTGTTGAGGCTACACAACCTACAACTGCTAATCCACAGGGAGAACCAGCTAGATGTGAATTCGGTCTGAGAGGGGTACATGGATTGAGGAGATTTACAAAAGCTGATCTCAGGAGGATCTTTCAGCTTCCTCTTGTATAGAATGCTCCTGCTTTCCGTCTACTCAGCAGATGATGAGCTCAATATTTCAGCTTGGTTATAGTGGAGCTAATAATGTTCCACTGGCTAAAGGTTTCAAAAGAAGTACTTGCACTCCCAGTGGTATCTGATCTTCTCGATCATCAATAGATGTTTGCTGATGACAAGGAGTGGATCAGACAGCCTGACAGAGCCAATGCTCAAGCTTTTCTACTCATTCACAAGAGTGAAAAACCCAGATTATGCAGAACTCTTGTGGGATCTGGTTCAAGCTCAAGTGGATAAAACAAGGAGTTCTTACATTCCTTGTGAAAGGTTTTTCAGTATTTTTTCCATGATGCTATAAATGCTTCCAGAAATATAAATATTTTGTACCATGTACACATGGATTACAGATGGTTAGATTTGGGGAGGTAAAAACGAATACCCGGTGATTTCAGACAATCAATTCACTGCACCAATCCCAAATTGGCTGGTGAGGCTAGCTGAACCCCAAGATGCTAGAATACGTTTTTATTTTTAGGCGGTAGGTATACCTCTTACGAATCCGGTACAACAAGTACAAGTTGAACCAGCCGCGGTTCCAGCCCCTGAGGTCGTAGAGGAACCTATAGTACAATCACCCGGGCCAGCTAATCCTCCACTAAGGATAAACCTCAAACGCCCTAGGGTAGCTCAAAAAGCTCAACCCGTGAGGATCAGGGAACCTAGTTCACCTAGGATTGAACCAACCCTTTCCACAACACCTGTGGATAGCAGTGACACCGATTCATCAGAAACTAAATCATCTCCCGATTTACCAAAGAAGAGGACACATTATATCCCAAATGAGATGATTCAGACTCTGCCAACTCAACGCATAACTAGATCTCGGACTACGACTCCTATCGTACGCCTAACAGTTACTCCAACCATTAATGATACGGACCATGACCTAGAACCTGTTAGGTCACCTTCTCCCATATTCATATCACATCCAATATTAAAAGTAAGCCCTACACTAAATGAAGCGCAAGCTTCGGTAGACAATAGAGCTGAAAGCATGGATGGTAAAAATACCAATCAGCCCATCCAACCTAATCAGGACTTAACAATAAATCCTACCCAGCAAGATGCTTCGGTATCTAAGGAAGTAAAGTCTTCCTCTGCAGTAAAGTCTGCATGGACTCAATCGATTGAGGAAACTCAATCATTGAAGTTCAGAACGGCCGAAGGGGAGCCAAAAAATCTTGAACAGGCACCCTGCATATCAGTTAGAAGTCCTCTTGATATACTTCATGCTCGTAATGTCGTATTGCCTCAACGTACAACAGGGCCTGGAGGTCAGTCTTATCTTGATGAGGGAGATCTGTCGCGTCCCATGGAAATGAATCAACATGACAATCCTTCTTGATATTTATCAGACTTCCAACAGACTATTCCTTTAGTTCAAGAAATTGATACATTGGTTCAAACCACTTCTCTTTCGGATTCTGAATCTCATGGTCTGGGGTATGAGTCTTTAACTGAAAGAGATGTGCCACCTCGTGGTAAATTAATGACTTCAAGAGTCGAAGATAGCAATATCTCTGCTAGAGCTAAACCGATGGGTAGTTCTGCTACTCTGTCAGATTTCCATGAGACTAAAGTCATGGAGGCTGGTGATTCGAAAGAATCATAGCCAGAGACAACTCCGGTTGTTGCCCAACCTCCATCAGAAGGGGATATCACAAATCTGATTAGTAGTATGTACAACCCTATATATAAGAATAATATCGCACGTTTATCCTTACCTGCCCTCATGGAAACTCAAACACTTTCACCAACATCACCTTCAACAGTTGCTGCTGATGCTGTTCATGGTTACACCATTGTTTCACCAACTGGGTCACCTTCTCGGATTTCAAACAGATATGGATTCAAATATCTCTCTGCTGACAATGAGGTGGAGGAGCTTTATATTACTGAATTTGCTAAACGGACTGATCTTGATGAAGTTCGCTATACTATGATGATTTATCTTGAAAAAGCAAGAGTAGTATATCTTCTATCTCCACGTAAGTCACCTGGACCAATTCATATGCCTGAACATGATGATTTCGATCTCAATAATCTTCATGAGGGGGATAATAGACATGGTTATGGGTTCAGTGGTTTTCAACGATCAACGTATGAAGCTGGTTCGTCAAGTTAACATTGGGATCACGATGTAGTTGAAATATCTGATTCTGAAAGTGATGAAATTGAAGAGATTCAATGTGAAAGTTTTCTAGATGAATCGGTAGTTAAGAGAGAGGGTGACTCATGGACTTTGATGGTAATGGATATGATTGCACAAACAGAGGATAAGTCAGATCCAGAGGACAATCGAAACATTGATAACATTGAATATATTTTGAGGGGGTCTAGTGTTGCTAATGAGTTTAATGAACATCAATTCGTCAACATGACATCTCCAACTAATGAATTTGGGATACATTTTGAGAAGGAGATTTTCTCAAATGGCGAAGAGGATACTACGACTCCTCCTGATCTTATGTTTCATTTCAAACTACAGAAATTGTCCTTGAACGTGATGCTGATTATCAACTTGATGAGGATGAGGAGAAGCTGATTCTTCGTTCACCATTCATTGAACAACAAGCTTACAAGATTTATGGAGATTCTGATCTCATCCTTGTAGCCTCAATGAGTGTTCTTGGTGCATGGAAATATCATAAGAAACCAAAATACCTCAAAGCTTATCTGAGTGTTTGCAACAAATTCAAATTGAAGAATGAAGAGAAACTTCAAGAACAGCGGAATTCAGAAATCAAAAGAATAAAAAAAATCTTGATGATCAACATGGATGGAGTGAAGATGCCACTTTTCTATGTAACAAGAATGGATGATAAGGAATATCAGTTCTCAGAGGCGGATTTTGAAAGATTAAAGATGGACGACATTATCTTCATCTACAATTACTTGATAGACCTGAATGAATCTACGATAATTTATCATGCTACTGGAATGAAAGCAGTCTACAGATTTAGTCTTGACTCAATGAGATGGATGTCTGTTCACGACTTTCAGATAGGGTTGGAATCTGGACACAAAAAGCTCAGAGTCAAACTGCCAAATCAGGTGATTGAAGAGCTAAGATATATGTTCTTACTTGAAGTAAGTGATTGTCCATATGGGTTTGTGTTTGTCAATTCTCACTATACAAAGGTCTTCATCAGAGTTTCAGACTTTAGAAGATACTCAGACGGAACGTTGATGTACGCTTTCAAATACTTAAGATGAAGACTTATCAATAAATACTATTCATCAGAAGATAATGAGATTGTCAAGTACATTCTCACAAGATTGAAGAGTCATCTCAAAACAAGAGTGAACATAAGAAGATATGAAAGTCTCAGAGGATTCAAATCCAAAGTTCATTTTAGAGGAACAAAGTTCCTTTAGACAATTCTGATAGGATTACATTGTAATTTTCACATTTAACACTAAGGGGGAGATTGTTAGGACCCCGAAGTATGTATAGTGTTAATGTGAAACATGCCTAAATGATGGTTACTTAGAAGAGGACTATATGAGAAACCTAAATAGTCCTAATTACATAGCCATTGCATTGTAACCGAGTTTAAGAAGCCGTTTACCGATTCTCTCTAATACCAAAACTGTTCTTCACTTACCAAGTTTCACTCTAACTCATCACATCTTCTAATCTCATTATGATCTGACCTATCAAGGGTAGCATCCTCATCTTCAGTCTCATCATCAGCAAATTCATCCGCATCACCTCCACTTCCTTTTAGATCTGAAACCTCTGGATCATTCCCTTCAGTTATCATCTTAAATTTTCTTGATGTCAGCTGCTTGACTTTATCTTTCAGAACCTTCAACTATTTCTCATGCTTTTCCTCAACAATAAAAAGTTGCTTTCCCATTTCTTTGATTTTCTTTTTCTGGGACTTCACAGTTTTCCATAGCTTCTTATTTTAATTTTCCAATGTTTCAATATGATAATCACTACCTTTCTTTTATTCAAAGGCACAATTATCAATGTTGTTCATTTTGGTAACTGTCATCATCAATAAGCTTTATGCATCTTTGAATTCTTTGATAGAAACTTGTGAAGCTACAACAGCAGATTAAGCTTGTTGCCTAAAACCAGATGGTTTGTTTTGAGCCGGTTATCTTAAACCTCTTTGAGTAGATTTTTTAGGTGAATCATTTCTTTTCTTGGTTCTCTTTTCTTTCTTTTGAGGTTATTCTAAAACCATTGGCTCCTTGCCTTTTCTTTTTCGTTGGATCAAGTTGGTATCCTCTTCTGTTTCCCCATCATCCTCCTCTCGACGATTACCCTTAACATATTCATTTATGTTGCCTTGGTTCTCAACTTCTTCTTCTTCATCATTTGAAACATCATAATCTGAATCAGAGTCTTCATTCCTTTAATCATTTCCTGGTTGACACTTATACTTTGGTTTTGCTAGGTGATAGACCAGCTTTTGAGAAAAGTCAGGTTTATACTCATTGTTCCCCGTCTGCTCCATTCTCTTGAAAGTAACATTAGTCATAGCATCTAGTGGAATCACATCAAAATCTTACTTTGGTAGTCTTGGAGCAGCATCATTAATAATCAACTGAAGAAATCTCGCATAGATGAGATACATTTGGGTTAGACTGAAGTGGTTCGCCTTGAAATATTGAAAAACAAAGCCAGAAAAATCGTAAGGTGCCTTGAGGACCAGTGCAACAAAAGTACTTTGAGTTTTCTCATTCAATGTGTCGAAGCCATCTTTTCTACCTCCCAGACAGTGATTCAAAACGTGAGCCAAGTATCAATATTGAGGTGGAAGCAACGTCTTCATAAGTCCAGACTTCACAACTAGTTCGCCCGAGTAGCCACATCTCTTGCAACATCCATGTACTATCACGATTAAACGTTAGCAGTGAACAGTTCTCATCATTAAATCCAAGAATTCTTCTAATCATGGTCTTTGACACCATAATTTCATTTCCCTGAACTGAGCTAACAAGCTTTGCTTCAGTACTCGAGGTATTTAATCTCTCATTCTTTCAGAATTCTCTTTGATGACTGTAAAAGGCAGTGCATGGTGTTGAGGTGGCTGTATGGATCCTTGATCTCTTAAGAAATTCAATAATTTCTTTAAAGTTATTTCCTTTATCTAGTTCGATATCATATAGAGTGACTTGATTGTTCTGCTTTCCCATTTCCAGCACAGCTAATGAAGTAGCTATGTTCTGCTGTATAACAGGTGGCATAACAAGTTGTTCAGGTACTTGCTCTTCCTAATCCTCAGGATGGTTCTGGATACGATCATCATCATGAATTGAACCTTCTGTCATTTTAAAATGGAACTGCAACAGGCAATTATTATAAATCGAGGATAAGATCGTAAAATCAGCTCAAATCAGTTGCATAAAAGTGTATGTCAAACAAAACAACATAAACCGTATGAGTAACATCATTAGCCATACGAATGAGAGGGTCAGACATGCGGTTCACATGTCACTCATATCACTGTGACACTTTTGAGCAAAATTATACGCCTCAGACATCTTACACGGATGAGTTAAAAATTATGCGAGTGAGGGTCAATCGTGTGGTGATCTTCGTACGGTTCAGGATACGAGTCAACTAAAGTATCCGATTGAGTCTCATATACATGTGACATTCAAATCATACGAGTGATCACAATTTTCATACGGTTGAGCCTCAACCGTGCAGTGACTTGTGCGAGTCAGAGTCTCATACGTACGAGTGATGTCTCTCGTGTATGTCTAATGAACAACATTTTCAAAAATTCGATATCCAATTTTAGCATGTTATGGAAATAGATTTCAGTCAATATAGTATTAAGCAAGATATATTACACATAAAAACTAGTGATATCAAGATCAACACTCCTATATTGCACAAAATTAGTCAAAAAGCATAATAGGGTTTTGATATACAAAATTCATGAATTAAACCCTAAATCTTTGATGAAATCTTACCTAATTAGTAGCGATGTGGTCGGTGATTGATGTAGAACAAATCCTTCGGTGGAAAACCAAAATGGATACAATTGAAAATCTGAGAGAATTTGTATGTGTGGAGGGAAACGTAATAACTTCATTCATCACCTCCCTATATGTAGTCTCGGACTCAGTCGTGTGAGTGAGCGATCAATCGTACAAATATCCACACGTTTCACACTCCAACTGTACGACTCACATGTCTCACGTACGGTTAGCCATAAACTTATCAACCAATCATTAAGTACATCCAACCATACGTTTCACTCCAACCGCATATGTCACTCGTACGGATCACCTCTCAAGCGTGTGAGTAACCTTAAAAGCTTAACACTTTTCAAGCTTAAGGTTTTGACTCATTTGATTAAACTTAAGGCATTCTACCAACTTCAATGTGAGTCAGAAATCAACTAATCATTACAATATACCAAATAATGAACATCTACACTTATACAATCCCAATATTTGACCAAATCATATATTCCAAATTATGAACTTTGGTTCGAAAATGTATATCCTCAAGTGTAAAGCCATTCTATGGTATCTATGATTGTTATCTTAACATCAAACATTCTTCTAACTCCGAGTCAATCTAAGGCATTCTAGATGTCATTGCACATGGATTAGGTGAACATACATATACGCAATCTCTTTTGAGTCAATCTAAGGCATTCTAGATGTCATTGCACTTGCGAAGGATAACCCGAAAAAGAAATAGATCATAAAAGCTTTTTGAATTTTATGAAATATATAATGTCATGCAACTAAAATATATGCAATAAAAGACGTTCTATTATGAGATTCAAAGCATGCAAAAACCAAAATCTTTTTGTAGTTTTCAATTATCAATGCAATATGCAGAACATAAAATGAATATATAAGTACGTCTTGAACATAAATCCACATTCTTTTTATGAGCAATTTGATTAACGAATAAAAATAGATCAGAACTAACTTATTGATTTAAACATAGCTGTTCATTCCCAATAATCCAGTCTACGTCCATTATCAAACAATTACTAATATTAATCCTCATTAAACATGAACAGACTATTTCCTAACACTTCGACAATCATGTTGTCATTAGTTACTTGAATATTATTGAGCGATGATTTTTGAGATCATGCTAAGTTCATAAATCCTTGACTTTTTCATCACTTATGATTGTGCATTGTTTTAGGTAGCCAATTCATTAAGGTAACTTTCTGTTATTACTTTCCAAGTACTTCGTTCAAATTGAACAGGATAGTTCTCATGGTGTTTTGAATATCCCTGTCAGCCTTTGTCTTCTACCAATGTGTCACAATCTTCAATCCAGTTGGCTTAGCAGATCTCGAAATATGTTGGATTATCCGAATATGCGCATTACTTACCACGATCATTGATCTACAGTCAGCGCAAAAATACCTGATAACCAATCGTCACACGAAATGAATCTCAGGGCCTATAACTTCCTTATTGTTCAAATTATCATTGGAAACAGAAACGAAAGTTAAACTTTCAGTGATATGCATTTTTAGAGTATATCTGAGCAAGTATCTTCCTAACTTATAGCCTTAATGAGTATAAATTTAAATTACAGACAACAAAAATCCTAATAGTTCGATGTGAACGTCGTGTTTAACAATTCAAGCCAACACGGGAGCGTCACACTAAAAATGATTTGAGTTCTATATGAGCACTCCATGAATCAGCATATTTCATACTTTAAACTTCAGGACTTTGCCATCTACGATACACCAACATTTTGACTTTGATTTTCTAGAGGTACATGAATTTTTCAGCATATCTTTGTCTTTTGATTTATTGATTTTGAACTGCATCATGAATGGGACTTCCATCATGTCTTTGTTGTACTCATGCTTTGTTATGTGTGCTCAAATCCTTCAAAGGTGTTCTCCCTTAGACAATTGAACGGTCCGCAATTAAGAATCACACTTTTCGACTTTAAGCGAGAAGGGACACTTATTTCGACATAAACTAATTTTCTATGATTTGTGAGTTTAGTTTCGATTATAAAGTTTAGAACCCGTGGCAACGTGGTATGCACCAATCAGACAGATAACCCTCAACTCCTTAAATGATCTTTTGGACATCCCCTTCATAGTTATAATACTGAATGGGATAGAAACTTTTGGATATTTCTAGGGACATCCAACACCACCTTTTTCTAACGATTATCAATTATGATAGAAGGTACCCTCATTCTACTGTTGAGTTCCTTAACATTTATCACTAGATACACATTCGGAGATAATTAGTTGACTACCTTCAAATGCTACAGATCTTCCATGACATCTGATTCTTAGATGATTATGGTTCTTATTATGATTGTCTAATGCCAAGAAATCGTCAGTCACATCTATCAGTACATCACATAATAGATACACAAAAATGTTAAAATCAGTCCTTACTAATCAATTATCAAATCTTAGTACAGTAATTTCTTCATCTCCAACCACACATTAACCAACAGAACTCATTTTGCAACGGTGTTTCACCTTTTTAGGTATTTTCTGATGAAGCATTTTCAACTTTTTAGGTATTTTCCAGTTGAGACATTTTCTCCCCCTAAAATACTAAAAACATAAAATATTTTTGTCTTTTAGCATTTAAAACAATCGTAAACAGAAAATAGATACCGACATACATGCAAACAGTAAATTAACACAATGTTATATGGATGTAGATAGATGTTAAACATAAAAAGCAACTAAACATTAGATAAGTCTATATGTCATGCATCCTACATGCAAAGTCTATAAATTTGATTATCCTCACAGTGCGACATCTGTAATTACCTTATCTCTATCAAAACTCCCATTCATCTCTAATAGGTGTAAGAACCTAGGTTTATCAAAAGCTTTAGTATAAAGGTCGGCCCTTTAGTCCTTAGTGCCTATTCTCTTAACCTTAATAATCTTCTTCTCATGGCAATCTCTAATAAAGTAATACTTAAATCCTATATGCTTAGTGTTAGAATGTTGAACAAGTTTCTTAGGTAAGTCAGCACATTTACCACATTCAGTAAGTAAGTCTGAAGATACATGTTTAGCACTGTTTGATGATGATGTCTCAACCATGAATGCATAGAAGGCAGGTGCTTTCACACCATATGATATGCTCGAATAGGAAGGTTTATTTATGCGGTGTTGTGAGGTCGCAAAACGTCAACTCAGGATATGAACAGAAGAAGTTGATTATTTAATTTATATATGCTGGGCCTAAATCTATTATTCCTTCCTATGGGTTAGCAAGGGCAAATATGACCTAGCATCGTTCCTTGAGCGATCGAATTAGAAACAGAGCTTATTCAGATAATTTAGTAATTAAGATTAGGTTTGTACATAATTTATTATCCAAGACTAGTGGCCAGGTACACCTTGTGTGGAGAGGCAGGATCTTTTAGTCCCAATAAATTGGCGACTGTTTGGAAAATCCAACAACCAAGTCCAACTAGTTTATTCTAGATACCACTTTATTCGGAATATCAAATTATGTAAAGGCAATAGTTGGGTTGATTTGATTTATAATTATATTTAAAATATTAAAGCAATATAATTAAAATAAGCTAGCTAGCATGCAACAGCTAAGAGCAGAGAATACGTGCTTTACCATGATTTATGTAAAGACCCATCCTAATCCATAAGAACGAATACAATAACATATGATTACATTGTGAGGTATTTGACCTCTATATGATACATTTTACAAACATTGCATTCGTTTTTAAAAGACAAACTTTCTTTACATCGAAAGTTAATGGCATGCATATCATTTCATAATATATCCAACTATAAATGACTCAATAATATTCTTGATGAACTCAATGACTCTAATGCAACGTCTTTCGAAATATGCCATGAATGACTTCAAGCAATATCCTTAAAATGAGCTAAGGCACCGTGAAAGATTTCTTTCATACATGAGAATAAACATGCTTAAAAGTGTTAACCAAAAGGTTGGTGACTTCATTAGTTTATCATAATCATTCGTTTCCATATTTTTAATAGACCACGAGAATTTCATTTCCATTTCTCATAAATATACATCCCATGCATAGAGACAAAAATCATTCATATGGATTGAACACTTGGTAACCGACATTAACAAGATGCATATAAGAATATCCCCTATCATTCCGGGACATCCATCAGACATGATAAAACAACATCGAAGTACTAAAGAATCCTCTACAACAGATGGGGTTTGTTAGGCCCAAAAGATCTATCTTTAGGATTCGCGTCAATTAGTAGATCGGTTTACTAATTCTTAGGCTACCAAGCAAAAGGGGCATTTTCGGCTTCGATCATTCAACCATATAATGTAGTTTTGATTACTTGTGTCTATTTCGTAAAACATTTATAAAAGGGCATGTATTCTCAGTCCCAAAAATATATATTGCAAAAGTATTTAAAAAGGGAGTAATGAAACTCACGATACGATATTTTGTAGTAAAAATATTCATACGACGATACTGAACAATGCAGGGTTGGCCTTGGATTCACGAACCTATATCAAGTATATATATTAACACATATAATTAAACTGTAATAATAATAAAACTAGTTTATAAATATTACTTATTTAAATTTAGTAATATATTTGTTATTTCAAAGGTTATATATATTTATCTTATATATTAATATTTATACATATAGTTATACTGTGATGACCCGGATTTTTCCGACTACTTGATTATACTACTTATATGATTTAATAATTTCGACATGATAAGCAATGAATTTTAATAAGTCTTGAACCTCCGGAAAGAATTTTATATAAGCAGTTGACCACCCTTTTATTCCTACGATTCACGAACGTCATAACTTGTATTAATTATATATATGTGTGTATATATACATATATTTAAGTTGGAAATATGATAATTAAATACCTCATTAAGTATATTAACAAAGTAATATATATATATATATATATATATATATATATATATATATATATATATATATATATATATATATATATATATATATATATATATATATATATATTCATACTACTAATTTAAAGAGTTTTTGAACAATATATATGTTACTATTTAAACGATGTAATTAACTTAAATTAAAATGTATTTACATACAATGTATTACGAGTGTAAATACATCCTTACAAGAATTGAATACACTTTATAATAAACCAATACATATAAAGGATAGCTATACTCGTATTTCTGTTCAATTTCCTAAAGAATTCTACTCGCATTCATACGGTATTTTTACCCGTATTATACACAGCTTCTAAAAGTATTTACTATTGGTATATACCAATAGAAATCTGCAATTAATTGTGTAATATGTCATCCATGACCTAATCAATTTAATATGTCATCCATGACTTAATACATTTTAACTTATCTTAGATATTTTCACTAAAAACCAAATTTTCAAGCCTATAAATAAGCACCATTTTTAACTCATTTTTACACACACTTGCAAGAACTCTCTTAAGTTTTGTTCTACTACTTCTTTCCAGCAACTTTACATTCTAAACTTGAGGTAAAAACTCTACTTCAACTCTTGTTCAATTCATATGTTTATATCTATCTAAATAAGAGTTTATACACTAGAACATAGTTTAGTTGATTCTAAACTTGTTTGAAAAACTGATCTAATCTTTCTAACTTAACTCTAATAACACTTATTTATATGTATTATGATGTTATATTAAGTTAATATAAGAACTTATAACTTTTACATATGAAGAACACCTTGAAACTTAACATATATCATTTAATCTCCATTCGGTAAAAAGCGGGCTGTTTTGGGTTGGGAATTAAAAACCTATCTTAGACTTTGAGTTCGAGGCTAAAACTTTGAAAATATGTTAATATATGTAAATAAGACTTCCAGTATTTTTTTCATGATTTTAGACAAAGTGGAAGTATTTTATCAAAAATCATATATTGGGTGGATGCCGGGATTTTTCCAAATCTGACCACCAACACAAAAAGAGGGTAAAGCTCTAAAAATTACTACTTGAGATGAACTTTTCGAATTGGTTTTGTAAACCTTACTTCTTAAGGAAGCCATAGCAATTTGATTCACTTTAAACGAAGTTGTAATGAATATTTGGCGAGCAAAACAAAACCTGCTAAAATTAACGTTGTATGGACGAAATTTATATTATAAAAACTATATTAACAATATCCTTGTTAACTTTTCCTATATCCTATATATATTTGGACATGTTATTAGTAGTATAACAAAATATTATAATCTTGGTTAATTCTGTGATTGTATATATGTATAATAATATTCTTGGTACGTCCTAACACAATAAGTATACAATACGTTTTTGATAAATCCTAAGATAATACGTATACAATGCGTCTTAGTTAATTCTAAGATAATACGTATACAATACGTCTCTGGGTTGATGCAAAGATAATACGTATACAATACGTCGTGGGGTAATTCTAAGATTATATATATATATATATATATATATATATATATATATATATATATATATATATATATATATATATATATATATATACTGATTATTGGACTACTAACTTGACAACTTAAATAATCACATGTGATTGAAAATATAAACTTAAACAATCACATGTGATTGAATATGCTATATGAACTTGCTATATTAATTTTGTTCACATGTTTTATTATCTGAATCGTTATTATTATTATAGGTTCGTGAATCCAAGGACGATGATCATATTTTTAATAAGTTGAAAACTTATTATTAATATACTTTTACTACTGTGAGTATATAGTCCCATTTTTAAACTCTAAAATATTTTGGGATGAGAATACATGCATTTTATGTTTTACGCCATGGACACAAGTACATAAAATATATTCTTCGTTGAGTTGTACCACCTTGCATATCTTCCCTAATAGCTTGGTAACTAATATTTACATGTTGTAAGAATATGTAAGCGCGAATCCTATTGATAGATCTATCGGGTTTGACAACCACAACCGGGCTAGTCGCTCTAGTATCGTAAACGGTTGCATAATACTTCGTTTTTACTACACTTGGTATAGTGTAGGGAGATTTCATAATAAAGGGAATATGCCACATTAATGGTTAAGTATGGTTACCGAAGCGCTCTAGAACTTATAGAATATATTTATTGAAATGTTTGTAATTATGAAATCTTGTGGTCTATATTTATATCGATGCTAGCTTTAAACCTATATATCTCACCAACCTTTGTGTTGACTGTTTAAGCATGTTTATTCTCAGGTCCTTAAGAAAGTCTTCCGCTGTCGCATTATCTCAGCAAGCTTTGCATGGAGTCTAATGCTTTTGTTTAAAAGAGGGTTGCATTCAATAAAACTTTGGTCATGTAGTATATTCGACTATTATGTCACCTTTGTAATATTTGAAAATTGATGTATCATGGGGAGTATTTTGTAAATAATTGCCTATATGTTTATAACTCGTATTATGTATAATAATGGTGTGCTTTTTATGAAACAAATGCAATATTTTCTAAAACGTATCATATAGAGGTCAATTACCTTGCTATGGGATCAATGAATAACGTACTGCATTTATAGTAATATGGACGGGTCGTTTCAGTTGGTATTAGAGCAGAGGTCTTAGCGAACCAGAAATTGCATTAGTGTGTCTGACCGGTATTTGTTAGGATGCATTAGTGAGTCTGGACTTTGACCAAACTTGTTTTTGAAAACCATCGCTTATCATTTTTGGTCGAAAATTGAATATTATAACTTATAAATATTATGTGATATATTTCTAATGTGGTAGTTAATGTGTGATAAATGTCTACTTCTAGCACCAATCTCATTATCACATTCAGTGACTCCGAAGAGGAATCTCCAGCAAAAGTACCAATCATTGACTTATCTGATAACCACGATGACTCGAAGAAAGATGTATCAATCATCTATATAACTAATGACGATGATGACCTAGAGTGGGATGCATTTTGGGAAGATTCACAAATTCCAGAAGAACCAGAAGTGAAAGAACCTGAAAACGATCCGGAGGCGGAGGAGGAAGTTAAAGAAATTTCTAAACAAGATTGGAATAACGCAACAAGGGATGTTAAACTTCCTATTGTAGTAGGGCTTGAGAACCGACACCTTTTACCACCAAACCACCCTTACCATATAAATCTCCCTGATAATCCCACAAAGATACCAAGTACCTCCAACCCACGACCAACAACAAAATACACTGTGCGTCTATCCCTCATTCCACCTAAACAAATTGATTCACCAACAACTAAAAGGCCCCGTCGTTTTTGAATCACCTCCTGCTATGATAATATTTCACGCCATGTATAATATTATGTAGTGTGCTTTATTTTATCCTACATATGTATTATGTAAAATAAACCTATGTGAAATACTGGTATTGTATTGTTATATCATGAATAAGCGTGAAATGATTATGTGATTTTACTTTAAATTTTTCATAATAGAATATTATCTAGATTGTAGTAGTTAATTTTTGTACTAAGCTATTAAGTATGAACTTTAACGGGTAGGTAATACCCTAGAAATAATTATAAAATGCTAACAAGAAGAAAATGTTTTTATAATAATTGGTTCATATTATTAATATGCCATGATGTACCATTAATTGCTCACTACATCTATAATATTCTATGTGATTAATTATCTTATATGTTTATTGAAGAAACATGGGTCGATTAAATCGAATGACGGAACAAGAAATTGAGGAGCTTATCAACCAACGCATAAACGACCGTATGCTTTGGGTCGAAGTGGCAAGAGCATCAGCAAATAACACCAACCCTCGTGTTGGATGCACATATAAAGCATTTCAAGGTTGCAAACCTTCATTATTCGGCGGAATAGAAGGACCAGTCGGTTTAACCCGATGGTTCGAAAAGCTCGAGTCTATATTTAAAATCAGTGGTTGTGCGGAAGGGGATAGGACAAAGTATGCTTCATGCACATTATAGGATGGTTCACTTACATGGTGGAAAAACTATGTAAAAGCTGTAGGGGCCGATGAAGCATATGATACTCCTTGGGAGGAGTTGAAAAATATGCTAATCAATGAATACTGCCCAAGGAACGAGGTTAGAAAAATAGAAGCCGAGTTACGAAATCTGAAAGTTGTCGGAACCGAACTTACCAACTATAACAGGCGATTCATGGAATTAGCCTTGTTATGTCCTGAATTGGTACCAACGGAAGAGCGAAAGATTGAATTGTATAAAGATGGTCTGCCAAAGAATATCAAGGCCAATGTTACAGCATCCAAACCCAAGACAATTCATGAAGCTATAACCATGGCAAACGAGCTAATGGATCAGATCATCTTGGATAAGAACGCATCAAATACCTATGCCAAGGTATCAGATAACAAAAGAAAGTAGGATGGAAACCGTGATCGAGGTCACCAACAACAATCCCTCAAGAAACAGGAAACCATGCAAGGTACGGGTAGTGGTTCAAGTTCAGGTTACAAAGGACGAAATCCCTTATGTAACAGATGCCACAAACATCACACTAGTTTTTGTAATGTGGTGTACAACAAATGTAATCGAAGGGGTCATCTTGTTGAAGATTGTTGGGTTCCCGTTACAAATACAAATGCCACCAAGACTCCTGCCACCAATGCAAATAGAATTACCTTGGCTAATGTTACTTGTTACGGGTGTGTGAAACAGGGTCATATTAAGAGCCAGTGCCCGAATCCAGAGAAGAATAATGGACTTGCACGGGGAAGAGCATTTGTTATTAATGCTAGAGAGGCGTGTGAAGACCCGGAGCTTGTTACGGGTACATTTACCATTAATGACTTATCTGCATCTATTATATTTGATACTGGTGCTGATAGAAGTTACATGTGTAGAGACTTTTACGCTAAATTGAATTGTTCATCATTACCTCTAAATGCTAAGTACATGATTGAGTTAGCTAATGGTAAACTAATTAAAGCCGATAAAATTTTCCGTGATTGTAAAATAAATTTAGCCGAAGAAATGTTTAAAATTGATTTGATACCCGTAGAATTAGGAAGTTTTGATGTAATAATCGGCATGGACTGGATGTCCAAAATAAGAGCTGAAGTTGTGTGTGCCAAGAAGGCAATTCGCATTCCCCGTAAGGATAAAACGGAAGTAATGATTTATGGAGAGAAGGGTAACTCAAAGCTAAAACTCATTAGCTGCTTGAAAGTCCAAAAGTGCTTGAACAAAGGGTGCTATGCTATCCTAGCACATGTTAATAAAGATGAAAGAAAAAGAGAAGAGCATCAATGACGTGCCTGTGATAAGAGATTTTCCTGAAGTCTTTCCGGAAGAGTTGCCAGGATTACCTCCATTTAGATCTGTAGAATTTCAAATAGATCTAGTACCAGGAGATTCACCAGTGGCTCGTGCTCCATATAGACTTGCACCGTCTGAGATGAAAGAGTTACAAAGCCAGTTACAAGAATTATTGGACCGTGGATTCATTCGACCGAGCACTTCACCGTGGGGAGCTCCGATTTTATTCGTCAAGAAGAAAGATGGATCCTTTCAAATGTGTATAGATTATCGCGAATTAAACAAGTTAACTTTCAAGAATCGGTACCCATTACTGAGAATTGATGACTTGTTTGATCAGCTGCAAGGATCACGTGTTTAATCCAAAATTGGTCTAAGATCGGGTTATCATCAGTTGCATGTCAAAGAAGAAGATATTGGAAAAACTGCATTTCAGACACGCTACGGTCATTATGAATTTTTAGTCATGCCGTTCGAGCTAACAAATGCACCAGCTGTATTCATGGACCTCATGAATCGGGTATGCAGTCCGTATTTGGATAAGTTTGTTATTGTCTTTATTGATGGCATTCTTATTTATTCTAAGAATGAAGCAGAACATGAACAACATTTAAGGTTGGTGCTGGAACTGTTAAAGAAAGAACAGTTATACGCAAAGTTTTCCAAGTGTGCCTTTTGGCTGAAGGAAGTACAGTTCCTTGGTCACATTGTCAGCAGTGAAGGAATTCAGGTTGATCCAGCCAAGATTAAAGCTATTGAAAAGTGGGAGACCCCAAAGACTCAAACGCAAATACGCCAATTTTTGGGTCTTGCTGGCTATTACAGAAGGTTTATTCGAGATTTTTCCTGGATAGCCAAACCATTAACATCATTAACACACAAAGGGAAGAAGTATGTATGGACTTCTGAGCAGGAAGCCGCATTTCAATTATTGAAGAAGAAGTTGACTACATCGCCTATTCTATCGTTACCTGAAGGGAACGATGATTTTGTAATTTATTGTGACGCTTCGCGACAAGGTTTTGGTTGTATCCTCATGCAACAAAAGAAGGTTATTGCATATGTATCCCGACAACTGAAGATTCATGAACAAAATTATATGACTCATGATCTAGAATTGGGAGCAGTGGTGTTTGCATTAAAGATTTGGAGACACTACTTGTACGGGGTTAAATGTACTGTGTATACTGATCATAAAAGCCTTCAACATATCTTCAACCAAAAACAACTGAACATGAGGTAATGTAGGTGGGTCGAGCTGATAAACGACCATGATTGTGAAATTTGATATCATCCCGGGAAAGCAAATGTAGTAGCAGATGCTTTAAGCAGGAAGGAAAGAGAGCTGATTCGAGTACGAGCAATGAATATGAAGATTCGTACGAACTTCACTACCCAAATTAAGGAGGCTCAACAAGGAGCTCTTTCTAAAGAAAACTTTGGAAATGAGATGCTTAAAGGGTTAGATAAACAGCTTGTTACACGGGAGGACGGAACCCGATACTTCAGTGGACGCATTTGGGTACCGAAGTTTAAAGGGTTAAGAAAATTGGTTTTGGATGAGGCATATAAGACGAGATACTCGATACATCCCAGAGCTGGAAAGATGTATCAAGATCTTAAAGCACACTTTTGGTGGCCAAATTTGAAAGCTGATATTGCAATGTACATCGGAGAATGTTTAACTTGCTCCAAAGTCAAGGCGGAACATCAGAAACCGTCAGGTCTGCTTCACTAACCAGAAATCCCAAAATGGAAATGGGAATGTATTACTATGGATTTCATCACGAAGCTACCAAAGACTGCATGGGGTTACGACACCATTTGGGTAATTGTCGATCGTATCACCAAATCTACACATTTCCTACCTATGAAGGAAATGGATAAGATGGAGAAATTGGTACGATTATACATGAAGGAAGTTATTTCAAGACATGGAGTACCTATCTTCATTATATCTGATCGCGACAGTCGGTTTACGTCAAGGTTTTGGCAATCACTGCATGAAGCTCTAGGGACTCGTCTGGATATGAGCACTGCATATCATCCTCAGACTGATGGGCAAAGTGAAAGGACCATTCAGACTCTTGAAGACATGCTTAGAGCATGTGTGATCAATTTCGGAAACGGATGGGATAAATATTCACCATTGGCAGAATTCTCGTATAACAACAGTTATCTTACGAGTATTAATGCTGCACCATTCGAAGCACTTTATGGAAGAAAGTGTAGATCCCCTATCTGTTGGAACGAAGTAGGTGACAGACAACTAACTGGTCCCAAGATCATACAGGAGACTACTGATAAGATTGTGCAAATCAAGGAGAGATTGAAGACAGCCCAAAGTCGTCAAAAGAGCTATGCTGATGTTCGAAGGAAGCCGTTAGAATTTCAGGTTGATGACATGGTTATGTTAAAGGTGTCACCTTGGAAAGGTGTGATATGCTTTGGTAAGAGGGGTAAATTGAACCCAAGATATGTAGGACCATTTAAGATCATCGAACGTATTTGACCGGTGGCTTATCGGCTTAAGCTACCACAACAGCTTGCTGGAGTACACAATACCTTTCACGTCTCGAACCTAAGGAAATGCCTTGCAAAAGAAGACCTCACTGTTCCTCTTGAAGAAATCCAAATCGACGAGAAACTGCATTTTATAGAAGAGCCTGTCGAAATCATGGACCGTGAAGTCAAACAGCTCAAGCAAAGCAACATACCTATAGTTAGGGTTTGTTGGAATGCTCGAAGAGGTCTCGAGTTCACTTGGGAAAGAGAGAACCAGATGAAACAGAAGTATCCACATGTGTTTACAAACACCGCCCATTAAATAGGTACTACTTCAAATTTCGGGACGAAATTTCTTTAACGGATAGGTACTGTGATGACCCGGATTTTTCCTACTACTTGATTATACTATTTATATGATTTAATAATTTCAACATGATAATCAATGAATTTTAATAAGTCTTGAACCTCCGGAAAGAATTTTATATAAGCAGTTGACCACCCTTTTATTCCTACGATTCACGAACGTCATAACTTGTATTAATTATATATATGTGTATATATACATATATTTAACTTGGAAATATGATAATTAAATATCTCATTAAGTATATTAACAAAGTATTATATATATATATATATTTTCATACTACTAATTTAAAGAGTTTTTGAACAATATATATGTTACTATTTAAACGACGTAATTAACTTAAATTAAAATGTATTTACATACAATGTATTACGAGTGTAAATACATCCTTAAAAGTATTGAATACACTTTATAATATACCAATACATATAAAGGATAGCTATACTCGTATTTCCATTCAATTTCCTCAAGAATTCTACTCGCATTCATACGGTATTTTTACCCGTATTATACACAGCTTCTAGAAGTATTTACTATTGGTATATACCAATAGAAATCTGCAATTATTTGTGTAATATGTCATCCATGACATAATCAATTTAATATATCATCCATGACTTAATACATTTTAACTTATCTTAGATATTTTCAATAAAAACCAAATTTTCAAGCCTATAAATAAGCACCATTTCTAACTCATTTTTACACACACTTGCAAGAACTCTCTCAAGTTTTGTTCTACTACTTCTTTTCAGCAACTTTACATTCTAAACTTGAGGTAAAAACTCTACTTCAACTCTTGTTCAATTCATATGTTTATAGCTATCTATATAAGAGTTTATAAACTAGAACATAGTTTAGTTGATTCTAAATTTGTTTGAAAAACTAATCTAATCTTTCTAACTTAACTCTAATAACACTTATTTATATGTATTATGATGTTATATTAAGTTAATATAAGAACTTATAACTTGTACATATGAATAACACCTTGAAACTTAACATATATCCTTTAATCTCCATTAGGTAAAAAGCGGGCTGTTTTGAGTTGGGAATTAAAAACCTATCTTAGACTTTGAGTTCGAGGCGAAGTCTTTGAAAATATGTTAATATATGTAAATAAGACTTTCAGTATTTTTTTCATGATTTTAGACAAAGTGCAAGTATTTTATCAAAAATCATATATTGGGTGGATGCCGGGATTTTTTCAAATCTGACCACCAACACAAAAAGAGGGTAAAGCTCTAAAAATTACTACTTGGGATGAAATTTTTGAATTAGTTTTGTAAAACTTACTTCTTAAGGAATCCATATCAATTTTATTCACTTTAAACGGAATTGTAATGAATATTTGGCGAGCAAAACAAAACCTGCTAAAATTAACGTTGTATGGACGAAATTTATATTATAAAAACTATATTAACCATATCCGTGTTAACTTTTCCTATATCCTATATATATTTGGACATGTTATTAGTAGTATAACAAAATATTATAATCTTGGTTAATTCTGTGATTGTATATATGTATAATAATATTCTTGGTATGTCCTAACACAATAAGTATACAATACGTTTTTGATAAATCCTAAGACAATACGTATACAATATGTCTTAGTTAATTCTAAGAAAATACGTATACAATAAGTCTCTGGGTTGATGCAAATACAATACGTATACAATACGTCGTGGGGTAATTCTAAAATTATATATATATATATATATATATATATATATATATATATATATATATATATATATATACCGATTATTGGACTACTAACTTGACAACTTAAATAATCACATGTGATGGAAAATATAAACTTAAATAATCACATGTGATTGAAAATATAAATAATCACATGTGATTGAAAATATAAATAATCACATGTGATTGAAAATATAAACTTAAACAATCACATGTGATTGAATATGTGATATGAACTTGCTATATTAATTTTGTTCACATGTTTTATTATCTGAATCGTTATTATTATTTTAGGTTCGTGAATCCAAGGACGATGATCATATTTTTAATAAGTTGAAAACTTATTATTAATATACTTTTACTACTGTGAGTATATAGTCCCATTTTTAAACTCTAAAATATTCTGGGATGAGAATACATGCATTTTATGTTTTACGCCATGGACACAAGTACTTAAAATATATTCTACGTTGAGTTGTACCACCTTGCATATCTTCCCTAATAGCTTGGTAACTAATATTTACATGTTGTAAGAACATGTAAGCGCAAATCCTATTGATAGATCTATCGGGTTTAATAACCCAAACCGGGCTAGTCGCTCTAGTATCGTGAACGGTTGCATAGTACTTCATTTTTACTACACTTGGTACAGTGTAGGGAGATTTTATAATAAAGGGAATATGCCACATTAATGGTTAAGTATGGTTACCGAAGCGCTCAATAACTTATAGAATATCTTTATTGAAATGTTTGTAAATATGAATTCTTGTGGTCTATATTTATATCGATGCTAGCTTTAAACTTATATATCTCACCAACCTTTGTGTTGACTGTTTAAGCATGTTTATTCTCAGGTCCTTAAGAAAGTCTTCCGCTATCGCATTATCTGAGCAAGCTTTGCATGGAGTCTCATGCTTTTGTTTAAAAGAGGGTTGCATTCCATAAAACTTTGGTCATGTATTATATTCGACTATTATGTCACCTTTGTAATAT
Organism: Rutidosis leptorrhynchoides; assembly: GCF_046630445.1. Taxonomy (NCBI): domain Eukaryota; kingdom Viridiplantae; phylum Streptophyta; class Magnoliopsida; order Asterales; family Asteraceae; genus Rutidosis; species Rutidosis leptorrhynchoides. Next base: position 193,885,107 of record NC_092338.1, read on the forward strand.
TTGAAAATCGATGTATCATGGGGATTATTCTGTAAATAATCGCCCATATGTTTAAAACTCGTATTATGTATAATAATGGTGTGCTTTTTATGAAATGAATGCAATATTTTCTAAAACGTATCATATAGAGGTCAATTACCTCACGATGTGTGACGACCCGAAAATTTCCGACTAAATTTAAACTTTATCTTTATATTATTCTGACACGATAAGCAATGTTTGTTAAGTTAAATCTCAAGGATTTTAAACTATGTTTATACATTCATTTAAACCTCGACCAAATTCCAATGATTCACGAACCATTAAATGAACATATATGAATATGTATGTATATGTGTATATGTTATAAATTGAAAATGTCAACAAAGTATTTAAAAGTATAATGCTTTATATGAACATATTTGTTTCAATATGATTATCGACGAAATTAAAAAAAATATATTAAATGATTGAATTATCAGAAACATTGAATTATGATTACAAGTCTCTGTTGAGAGGTCCACTATGATTTGAGAAATCTATTCCTCTTAACGATATTCGGAATAATTTGTAAAGCTATTTATAAATAAAAATAAAAAGTGTCATTTACGAAAGTTAGACAAAAGCTAGTGGAGAATTGGTTTCCATAATATTCTATTAATCTATTTTCAAACGTACAAAAACGTTTTCAGTTTAAAAAAAAAACTTTATTATTAAACTTTTATAAATATCTAGAATCACTTTTGACAACTCATTACTTAACCAGTATAATAAATATAACGATATTTATATTTTATTTCATTAAATATATATAACGATTTAAATTAATATTATATATATTTATACGCGTATTATACATACATAGTTTTTATACTTTTACTATACTTTAACTTTACCTTTACTTTACTTTAACTTTACTTTAACTTTAATAATTCACTTTAATAATTCATACTTTAATAATTCATACTTTAATAATTCACTTTAATAATTCATACTTTAATAATTCACTTTAATAATTCATACTTTAATAATTCACTTTAATAATTCATACTTTAATAATTCACATTAATAATTCATAATTTAATAATTCACTTTAATAATTCATACTTTAATAATTCACTTTAATAATTCAAAAATCTATTATAAATAGAATTCAATAGGTTTCATTATTTCATAGAAACTTGAAAATATATTTCTCTAAACTCTCTCAATCGATTTACATATATATATATATATATATATATATATATATATATATATTTGCTCTGTATTATTTCAAGATATTATTAGTATACATAAAATATTACGACGGAGTGATGTCCGAGTGATTTCAAAATAGTTTTTTGAATGAGTCGAAGCTAAGGAAATTATGGGTTATAGCTATGGAAGTGATGGATATGGTTCATGGGTATGCTCGTGAGGTCAATCTAGTGTTTATCATCTCCGTTGCGTCTACGTACTTTCCTGCAATATTGAATCTCAATATTGATACGTAAGCACTCATAACTTAACTTTTATATATCAATAGTGTATCCCTGACTAGTGCTCGAGTATATAGGATTATGCATGCTTGTACATTCGATATTGTCCTTAGATAGGTTTGTTGAATCCTGAATTAGATACATATGCTACTGAGATAGGGTATATGATATGCATGTCATTAGAAAGCTAGCGAAAAATTAAGAACTTTTCATTTAGATATCGAATGGTTTCGATGAACGGATTAGAAGTTATAGTCAACTGAATTTTAGTATTATTGTTAAAATGATTATTATTACTATCGTCGTTATTATTTTAATAGAAATATCATTGTTATTATAAAATATCATTATTACTATTATGTTAGTATTATCATTTTATCATAATACCATTTTTAGTAAATATAAATATTGTTATTTTTTTATAGAATAATAATAATTATTATTACAAAATAATACAACTTTTACTTATTATTATTATGATTAATATTATTTTATCAAATAAATAGGGGATACAAAGATATTTTTCACCACGCGTAATATAATTACATTAATAATACTTACCACTATAGTTTTACGATATTAAGTGAACTTTATAAATTTTACTACTTAAGATATATAAAAGTATATTTTATCATATATAAACGTTAATATAAATTTTTATTAATAAATGACTTTTATTATTATAAAATCTAATAAATATATTTAAATATATAAAACGACTATAGTTAAGTTATATAATAAACACGTATAAATTTTAGAAGTCATTTTGGGTCAAGTTGACTTTTGTTGACTTTTGCATATTAGTCTCGAGCATTAGGATTGTGGTACACTATGACTTGACCAAAAATTGTTAGACAAATATTGACCAACATATAAATATATATAATTAATATAGGTTCGTGAATCCGAGGTCAACCTTACACTTGTTAAATGACGTTATATGTATTTTTACTACGAAATACAGTATGGTGAGTTTCATTACTCCCTTTTTATATATATTTTTGGGCTGAGAATACATGCGCTGTTTTATAAATGTTTTACGAAACAGGCACAAGTACTAAAACTAATTCTATGTGGGTTTAAACTAGAAATATACCCTTAGCTTGGTAACATTAAACTACTTGTCTATGTACGGTAGGCGCGAATCCTAAAGATAGATCTATTGGGCCTGACAAACCCCATCCTGACTATGGGATGCTTTAGTACTTCGAGGTTATTTTACGATGGGACCAATGAATAATGTACTGCGTTTATAGTAATATGGACGGGTCGTTTCATATACTAATACATATATATCTATATAATTATATTGTTAAATCAAAATTTGTTATATATAAATATTTATGTAAATAATGTTATTATGTTTGTAGTAATAATAATAATATTAATGATAATAAAAAAAATGTATACAAAATTTTATATAAAAATAATAATAATAATAATTATGATGATAAGAAAAATGATAATACTTATAGTAATAATAATAATGATAAATATTTGTCATATGTTAATAATGATAATAATGATATTAATAATTTTTGTAATAATAATAATAATAATAAAAAGACTACCTTTAACAGGTTTCTCAAAAAAAATGCCCCAGACAGGGCTCGAACCCGCGACCTCTCGTTTAACAACCACATACTTAACCATTGATCTGCCCGTTACTTTCTCTTTTAAATTCACGGATTAAATCTTTTTAACCATTACTTTTCTGTTTTCATCTTCTTCATTAATCACTCTCATCATTCATCATCCATATCATCATGATCCTAATCATTATCTTCACAGTATCATTTCGTAATCAGTTTCTATGATTATCAGCATCATCCTTTTATCATTACCTTTATATCATCATCAATACTCGCCATTTCATAGTTTCAACACCCAATCATCATCATCACGATATCATCTAGTGATCATCAACTTAACTGATGTGGGTGTTTAGTTTGTCATCGAGAAAAAGAATAATAACTGATGGATTTGCACTTTAGTGGCCCATTAGATCTCACAAGCCCAAGTACGTAGCCCAAAAACTAGGTTAGCCCAACAGTCATAAAAGAGTTAAAACCCTTGAGTCATTCGGTTCACTTTCATCATCTTTATTACGTATCATTATCCTATATTCATACGATCGCATCCATACTTCATACATCATCATAGTTTACATTCCATTATAAACCATATCAAACCATCATTGTTGTTATTAACCTATCTTTCCATTATCCTGTCGTTTTCTACTCATAAAAGATCTAATCCAATTTTTGTCCTAGTAATATAATATTGCTTGCTAATAATTCCTTTTGACTGTTTATAATTTATCCACTTCCTAAAAGCCATAAGCATATGACTTGTAAAGTCATGTATATGACAAATATATGTACTCCCTCCACTAATTATGTCGGTCACTTACCACCTTTTATGTTTCATTCCTATTATAATACACTAGGTTGTTTAGTTTCCAATAGAAAGCTACATCAATTCGATCAGCTACTCAACAAACAAAATGCTGCAGTAGCAGCAGTTTATAATCGAATTAGGAACATGAAGGATTAAAAGCGTTGCAACTTCCTAGTCTGATTATCGAAGTAGTAATCAGAAAATAAAATGTAGTGGATGTGATAGTGGGTGTCAACTTTAAATAAAACTATCATTTGGTTAATTATCTTATGGTGAAGTGGGGTTTCGTGGTTTATGATGTAGAAAGGGAGAGAAGGCAAGAAAGAGATAAAAGGTGACGGTTTTGGTTGGTTTCTCATTCGTCAACAGAATAGTCGAATGATGAGATTTGAAATGTCGTATCTTGTACAAGAAACAAGAAAGGATCGAGCTTGTGGTGGTGTTGTAGCTGTAAACGGAATAAAAAAAACGGTGTATTGGTATGATTTAAGGCTGATACATAATCATAACAGCAACAGTAACTTGATAGTTTAAATAGCAGCTGCAACAAGCAAAACAAGATGTTTAGATGACTTACGATGGCGGTTAATGGTGATCGAATGATAGTAGCTCAAAAAGATTTGGGTCTCGTTTTCTTTGATAGTCGAACAGGAGCAAATAGTAACACAACTGTAGCCCCTTTGTGGATTCCTGTCACGCAGCAGTAGCACAGTAATAATGGACGTGAATGGTGGGTTGTTGATTAATTGAAGAAGAATATGGTAAGGGTGGTACAAAGGTAGTGGTGTTGGTGGTTGAGATGAAGAATTGTGGTGAGCAAAAAGTGGTGAGATTTTTGATGTAGGTGGTGATGGTTTGCAGTTTGGGTGGTGATGGAATTCAACATGAAACAAAATTCAAGCGTATTTTGATGGATATTTGGGTTGGGAAGCATTAGTCGAACAACTAGTTATGGTTTTGTTTAGATGGGTTTCATTTTGATAATGATGATGTTAGTTTAAATGGGTGTCTTCAAATGGTAGCAATAACAATAAAAAATGGTATGGATTTGGTAGTTTGGGGTGGCGAGTAGCAAAATGGTTTGAGTAGAATGATTATCATAAAAATGATCTAATTATGTTATGTTAAAGATGGAATACGCATGAGTATTAATAGTATAAAGAAGGTGTTTGTGTGTTTGTTTTTGATTGAAGCAGAGAACCCACATGGTAGGGTAATGGTTTAAAGCATATACTACATATACATATTTACATAAGTCAAAGATGCAACGAAAAGGTATACAGTAATATGCAATATAAATCAACATTTAAACAGTTAGCAGCCTAATAATTGGATTCTAATTACCGACAGTTTTCACGGACTATTATTTCATACTCCGTTGTTACTCAGTGTCGAATAAAATTGTTCAGAAAAATCCTATATTTTTAAATTAACTATATTTATTTATTTTGGTCATTATGTTAAAAAATTCGATCCTTAATTTGTTAAATAAAAATTACATCAACTGTCCATCTCAATTCTGGGTAAAATATAAAAAGTGTTAAAATTAAATAACTAGATCCTAAATACATTTTTTAATAAGCCTAAAATTTATAGAACTCATTTTTGTATCACCATTTATTTTAAAATTACATAAGTTTGAATTTAACTTGCTTAATATCAATCGGAACATTAAACGAGTATTACAATCATTTAATATTTATTTTTAATATACTTTATTTATATATAGAGATTTATTTTAAATAATAATTATTATAATATCCTATTTTTATTTTATTAATTATTAATAACAACAACATATAATATATCAAATTATATTTCGAATTATTATTTATATATACATACATATCTATTTACAAATAATTGTTCGTGAATCGTCGAGAGTAGTCGAAGGTCAATTGAATATATGAAACAGTTCAAAATTTTTGAGACTCAACCTAACAGACTTTGCTTATCGTGTCGGAAATATATAAAGATTAAGTTTAAATTTGGTCGGAAATTTTTGGGTCGTCACAGTACCTACCCGTTAAAGAAATTTCGTCCTGAAATTTGATTGGGATGGTTATGGCTGACAATAAGTATGTTTTCATGACGTATACGGGCTGAAAATTTGAGTCTTATCATCAGCGGGTAATAGCAATAAAACAAATCTGTTTATGTGAAGTGTACGAGTGAAGTTATCACAAAAGATTGAAATGAGTAAGCGTAGATTTGTCATATCTTTTGACGTAGATAGGATTGATTTATGAAGTTCTAGGGATTTGGAGAAAATCTCCGTAATAAGATTTGATGCTTCGGTAATTAAGGAAATTAAGATCCGCTTTAAATGCGATCATCTGTTTTGATTGCTCTGTCGGATATTTTACTATAAATCCACCGCCTTTGTTTCCTTACAACTCACATCTTCCATTCTTTCTCCTTTAATTCATACTTTGAATCATTCGTCAATATGCTCCATCCAGTTCTGATTCTCGATATACTTCTAACTTTCATATCTGTCATTCTTCTTTTTCATCTACCACCGGAGGATTTTATTTACTTTTACTATTACCTTGGGGTTATAGTATTTTTAATTCTCCCGTGCCTTTACGTTGCAATACGTATTGATATACACGGTTTGTAATTTACGTGTTGTTGTCGAACTTTATATTTTCTTTTATATTCAAGAGTTCCATATTTTTGTCTCCTCTTCCCGACTTCAAGTCAAGTGAATAACGGTCCAGAATTCGTAGGTATGGATTTGAAATGAACATAGTTAATGTTCTAAGAAGAGAATTGTAATGGCACGATCTTGATTTGTCAAATTACCAGAATACCTCGGAAAAGACCGAATGATCAAGAAAAATATTTTCTTGATATTTTTTAGAGGTTAAATAAAATACCAGAGTCGTGTAACATGGCACATGATGACGTTATGATCTGTGAATCATCACGTTCCATTTAGAAACTCAGCATGACTTACTGTAATATAATCACGTTGATCAAGTGTCATTATATTATACTAACTCATGCTTCAGTTCCCAACACTACTTGAAAAATATTCATATTTTGAACTTGAAGGTTTCAGAATTTAGAAACTAAAGTAGTTTCTTTTATGATGTAACACAGATAGCGCGAAGAGATGACTAATTTCGGATAAGAATAGTTATGAAATATCTTCAGAAATATGGAGGATATTTATAATGAAAGGTATGATGATATCTTAGAATATCTAAGATTAGAGGATGATGAAGAATATTGTCTGTAAGGGTTTAGAATCAGGAGCAAGGTATTCGTTAACGGCTTCAGTAGACACTGAATCTTTTGGATTCTTTGAAGGTAGATTTCGTCCTTGTAATTTTTCCACAGCCTCCTTCATGATTTGCTCAATTCATTTTTCAGTACCAAATCTTCTCTTTTTCTGAGCTTTGCCAACACACTATTCTTTATCATCAAACTTTTTACTATTAAGGTCGTTTACAGTTTTTTTTTGTTTTTTTTTTTTGGTGTTTCATCAGCATTTTTCAAAGTTTCGATAACTAGTTCGCAGTTCAGGATGTTTTTCAGAAACTTCACATTCGAAGTATGTAAGTCCATGAGATAGACGTTATATGTACACATATATCTGTTGGAGTAGACATGCTGCGAGATTTCAAAATACTGATTGTTGATTCCCACTAATTGACAAGATGCAGATGAGTAAATGATGGGGTTTCGATAAATATAATGATTTTTCGGAAAAATCAAAGATCAATGGAGTTGTTAGTAAATTTATTGCTAATGTGGCGAAATATAAAAGGTTCTCCGGTAACGATGATGAAAGGCAACGTATATATCGAGGTTATAATAAGACTGTTTCAAATGAAAAGTTGAAGTTAACTTGCTGGAGCTGTGACAAAACTGACTAATTTGAAAAGGAATCGCAAAGTTATTTTTGCTAATAAACAAGATTGAAGGTACGCGCTACGCGGCTATACATTATTGATAGAAATTTCATAAATATAACGGTTGGCAAAGTATTAAACGGTTCAAAATTTACCTTTACAGGTTATAGGTATTCATTAGAAGCAGTACATACATCCGAAATCATTGACCATAATTTACATCATCAATTACCTAACTACTACAAGCTTAGATTAACATTTCGGTAACTCCTTATCAGCAGACCCATGGCATCAAAATCATCACATAACAGAGATGCTGCAACAAAAACGGGTTGAAACTTACAACTCATTCACTTCCGAATCAAACTGACGAGTATCAAACTGAGAACCATCTTGTTAACACTCGCCATACTGCAAACAGGAATAACAACAACAATTAATGATTACACACTCCGAGGTTGTGTAATAACCTAATCAAAATCATACATATAAAGCATCAAACAAAAAAGTTAATGACTGCTGTATCAAAAAGTTAATGATCTACTTATACTTGTACGTAAACTCATTCAATAAAAAACATATTAACAAACTTAACACAAACATATAGAGCTATGGAGGGAGGAAATAAAAACAAAAATTGATAATATTAATTAATAATTTTCGGCCATAATTAATAAAAAAATAAATAAGTTAGATGATTAAATAAATAAGAGGTAAACTCAAATAAAGATGGAATAAACATTAGTTAAGAGGAATCATAATACAATTCGAAGTTCTAAATGCTTCTAAGAAGGTTTGGAATCCTAACACAAACCCACTTGTAAGCCTATAAAACACCCCTTTAATCTCTCATAATCATTCGTTCAAATCACAACAATCTCCTCCTTGCTCCTTGAAAAACCCACGACCCAAAACTCTTTCTGCTGCAGCCTTCTGCTGCCGAGCAAACCCACCCAAGAATACACCTTTGTGACTGCTGTAACAGCCAAACACCACCACCAATCCACCACCTTTGTTCACTTTTTACATCTGCAAACTGATTCCAATTAATAGCTGCTGCTGTACGAATTCTCTCAGCTCCAAAACCCCATCGAAAATCGCCACCTGTAGGTGTTGTTTCTGTAGCCCAACACCAACCGCCACCCATTACCCTTTCTGCAGCAAAACCCGCCACCAAACCGCCACCATCACAGCCCGTTTTTGCTGTCTATTTGCAGCCCTCTGTCGCCACTCTTCCTGCTATTTTTGCATCCCCAAAACCGCCCATTTACAGCAGCCTTTTACTGCTAAATTGGACCCACAACGGGCTGCCCAGTTGCGGCTATAAACCACCACCAAAACACCCACTTTCCTGCTACTTTTCTGCTGTTTTTCGCCACCCAAAACAGGCCCAAAAGTCGCCATTGTTGCTGCGTATTTTCTGCTATATATGCGTGACAAAACAGGCCCCAAAGCCTGCTCGTATTGCTCCTGATTTGCTGTTATGTTTCTGCTTTTGTTTCGGGTCATAACCACCATCATTCGTCATCTTTTACTTGCTTCAAGCCACCTGTATAAAGCCAAAACCAAGTATATATACAAATCACACATGTCAAAAATTATTTATACCAAACATGTAAATAGAAGATATTTTCATATTCAATACAACCATGTATTAAAATATTATCTGCTCATGGCATCCAAATAACAAAACAATTACAACAAACTTTTAAAGATGACCACTAATAGACTAATAAAAATATCAGCCAAACAGAAAGTTCATTAGGAAGAATAATCCATAGCACCATTACTTGCATTCAAATTTTTAAAAACAGATGACACTTTTAACCCTTTTTAGCCATTATAAAAAACGAACCAACATTTAAAGGTCTCTAACTCAGACCATGCCATTAATCGCATTCAATAAAATCCTCTAAATAAATAATGGCAACTATAAACTTACAAAATCATAATTGAAATCCTTCAAAAACCATATATTTTTAACAATACAAAAGAAATTTATATAATTTGAGATATAAATAAGTTACGGGTCAATGGCATGTTTTTATGAACAATTAGAAAAGTAAATACATATAAGTTAGACTCATACCCAATACAACTTTCGCTTTGGGTATTGGTGCAGGTGAAAGGACCCGTTCATATACATTATAAACGATTCACAATAGTTGATTTCATTGCGAGATACTTGACCTCTATATGATACATTTTACAAACATTACATTCGTTTTTAAAAGACAAACTTTCATTTACATTGAAAGTTGACGGCATGCATACCCTTTCATAATATATCCATCTCTAATTGACTTAATAATAATCTTGATGAATTCGACGACTCGAATGCAACGTCTTTTGAAATATGTCATGAATGACTCCAAGTAATGTCTTTAAAATGAGCTAATGCACAGCGGAAGATTTCTTTCATACCTGAGAATAAACATGCTTTCAAGTGTCAACCAAAAGGTTGGTAAGTTCATAGGTTTATAATAAAACAATAAAATTCATCATTTTGATAGACCACAAGATTTAAATGCTGCATGGTACAAATGGGCCGGAATCCTATACCCACCTGTAATGTACATGCGATATCTTTTAAATACAGTACACCTTTCTTGTGTACGAAATCATCTTTCATAAATCTTAGTAATCGTACACATATCTCGTGCACAAAAATAACATACACACAACCTGTGTATAAAATCATTCTCTCGATACATAACATTCACTTTTCATTGCTTTCATAGCTTGGCTTGGTAACCGGCCTTAACAAGATGCATATAGAATATCCCCATCATTTCGGGACTCCCTTCGGACATGATAAATTCGAAGTACTAAAGCATCTGGTACTTTGGATGGGGCTTGTTGGGCCCAATAGATCTATCTTTGGGATTCGCGTCAATTAGTAGATCGGTTTACTAATTCTTAGGCTACCAAGAAAAAAGGGGCATATTCGGATTCGATCATTCAACCATATAATGTAGTTTCGATTACTTGTGTCTATTTCGTAAAATATTTATAAAAGTAGCGCATGTATTCTCAGTCCCAAAAATATATATTGCAAAAGCATTTAAAAAGGGAGTAATGAAACTCACCATACTGTATTTTGTGGTAAAAATACATAGGTCTATATTGAACAAATGCAGGGTTTGGCCTCGAATTCACGAACCTATATCATTTGTATATATATTAACACATGTAGTTGTAATCGAACAAATATATATATTTATTTATATTAATTGTTGTTTTAGTAACTTATATGTTTCGTTAATGACTTAATTAACTATCTTTATACTTTATATAAATAATTAGTATTTATTATACAAATATCAGTATAGTTATATTATATGTAATTAATATATTTTTCTTATATATATATAATATTCATTGAGTAAATTATTAATAGTAATCTTAATAGTGACAAAGGAAATAACAATTTTGATAATAATAATAGCCAATTTATTTGTAGTAATAATAATACTGTAATAATGATAATATTGACAATAATAATGATAGTTTTAATAATAATGATAATGTTACTAATAATTAATAATAATAATAATAATAATAATAATAATAATAATAATAATAATAATAATATTACTAGCAATAATAATAATAATAATAATAATAATAATAATAATAATAAAATAAAATGACAACCTTAATGTAGCAATCTTTAAAAAGATAAACGCCCCAGTCCGGGCCCGAACCCACGACCTCTCGAATAATGCAAACGCCCTAGACCATCCATCCATTCTTATTTTATTTTTTATTTTTATATCACAGCCTTATTTATATAACTTGTTCACTTCGGCCCAACAGAAATTAGATTTTGGCCCAACATGAAATAAAAGATCTTGGCCCAGCTATTTGTGCAGATACTTGATGAGAGAAAAAAAATATAAAAATAGATCGTGGATGCCTAGGCTCGAACTCAGGACCTCTCGTTCCCCGACCAAACGCCCAACCATCTACACTGCTTCTCATTTCTGTTTAATTCATACCCTACGTATATATATATATATATGCTTATTCGGCCCAATCAATAAAATGGAAACATATGGCCCAACTAAAAAAACGGCCCAACAGCAATTCGAAGTGGATCGCGGCCCAGCTGGAAATTAATCATGGCCAATAATAGAAGAAAAATAATCACGGCCCAATTCTTAAAACAAGTTCACGGCTCCTTAAAAAAACATATCTAACCATTTAGTAAACCAATTATCATGTTTTAAAAAAAAAGAGAGATGTACGTTATATTTATTTTTATTCTTCGTAGTGGTGGGGTTGTTGGAAAACACAAACACATCCTTTTCTTCTTTATTAAATTTCAACAAAGCTATAAATATAACTGCAGCAGTGTTGGATGCGTTTAACAAAGTAGTCGCTTACAGGGGAGTTTAAATGATGATTAGCGGTGTTGGTGGTGGTTACAAGATGATGATGGTAGCGGTTTGCGTTTGGAAATAAATTAGAAACAATAACAGAATTACGGTTTGGTGGTGGGTGTTGTGATGATTGACATGATGGTGTTTAGAGACGGTTAATGGTGATGAAAGTGTGGTTATTTTTTTTTTCCGTACATAATCACAGGAACATGAAACATTTAAACGGATGCTCAAAGGTGTTGGTTTCGTGATGGTTTAGAATAGAAAAAAAATGGTGATAGCGATGATGTCGCCTATTGGTGATTAAACCCAGCACAAGTAACAATAGGTGTTGGTGATGATAATCGAAAACATTTTAAGGGACGTTTTTTTTATGGTGGTTATGGCGGTTTAGGTGTCGTCATGAAACAAAAATATGGTGCGTAGTTTAATGAGTTTTGATAGATGATAGAGAGGTGGTGAGATGGTGGTTTGAGGTGATGGAGGGTGGCCGGTGGTGATGGTTTGCCGGAGAGGAAAGTGTTTGCTATGGGAGGCGTCTTGATGGTTGAAGAAGAAGAGATCAAATGGTGTTGGTTTGGTTATAGAAAAAAAAATGAAAAATAAGTAATATGGTTGATCATGGTATAAGTCTGTATATGTATATATTATAGTTTAAGTTAAATGAACAAGAATAGTAATCCCACTTGCTCATTCATATTCACTCACGGGTCAAGTTCCTATTATTCTGCCGACACCCTACCACGGGTATTATCTCGTGCTCCGTTGTTAATAAGTGGCGGATAAAAGTTATTCAGAAAAATTCCAAACTTTTAGATTAACTATATTTATTTATTTTGATCATTATGGTATAAAATTCAATCCATAATTTGTTAAATGAAAATTACATCAACTGTCCCTCTTATTTTTGGGTAAAATATAAAAAGTGTTCAAATTAAATAATTAGATCTTAAATATACTTTTAATAAGCCTAAAATTTATATTACTCATTTTCGGATCACCGTTTATTTTAAAATTACAATAGTTTGAATTTAACTTGCTTAATATCAATCGAATGACAATTGAGTGTTCTTGTCGTTTTACTAAATAGATTCGAAATCACAAAATATATATTTAACATACTTTATTTATATAGATGTGTTTTAAATAATAATTATCATAATATCATTTTTTTATTTTACCAAGTTAATTAAAGCATACAATATTTTAAATTATAATTCAAATACATACAATCTATATATAATATAAAAATATATATGTATCTATTACAAATAGTTGTTCGTGAATCGTCGGAAATGGTCGAAGGTCAATTGAATATATGAAACAGTTCAAAACTTTTGAGACTTCACCATTACAGACTTTGCTTATCATGTCGAAATCATAAAAAGATTAAGTTGAAATTTGGTCGGAAATTTCCAGGTCATCACAGTACCTACCCGTTAAAGAAATTTCGTCCCGAAATTTGATTGGGATGGTCATGGATGACAATAAGTATGTTTTCATGACGCATACAAGTTAAAAATTAAAATTTTATCATCATCGAGTAATATAGACAAAACAATTAGATTTTGTGAAGAGTACGAGCGAAGCTATCACAAAAGAGTGAAATGAGAAAATAATGTTTCGTCATATCCTTTGACGTAGATATGGTTGATTTCCGGAGTTCAAGGGATTTGGAGAAAATCTCCGTAATAAGATTTGATTCTTCGATAATTTAAGAAAATTAGGATCCTTTTTGGTTAAATGCGATAATCTGTTTTGAATGTTCCGTCGGATATTTCAATATAAATCCACCCTCTTCATTTCCTTTATATTTTGGAGTTCCATCCTTTTGTTTTCTTTTCCCGATTTTAAGTCAAGCGAATAATGGTCCAGAATTCGTAGTCACGAAGTTTCGAATGAACAAAGTTAATGTTCTAAGATAGAAATTGTAATAGCACGATTTTGATTGGTTAAATTACCAGAATTTAAGAGATAAGATAGAACTATCAGGAAGATATGTTCTTGTTATGTTTAAAGATTAGATAGAATGTAAGATTCGTGTAAAATGGCACATGATGACGTTATAATCTGTGAATCATCATGTTCCATTAGAAACTCAGCATGACTTACTGTAATATAATCACGTTGATCAAGTGTCTTTATATTATACTAACTCATGCATCAGTTCCCAACACTACTTCAAAAACATTCATAATTCAAACTCGAATTTTAAAGAAATTTAGAAACTAAAGTAGTTTCCTTTATGATGTAATATAGATAGCACGAAGAGATAAATAATTTCGGACGAGAATATTTATAAAAATATCTTTAGAAATATCGAAGATATTTATGATGATATTTTGGAATTTCTAAGTTCGATGGTTGATGAAGAAAGATTTTTCGCAAGATTTTAACATGAGTACGGAGCAAGATATTCGTTGAAGATTTCATTGGATCCATAACTACCTGGATTCTTTGAATATAGGATATGGTCCTTGTATTTGTCATTGGTCTCCTTCGTGGTTAGATCAATTCATTTTCCAGTTCCAACTTTTCTGAGCTTTTCCAACATAATATTCTTTATCATCAAACTTCCGATGATTAAGGTCGTTTACGGTTGTCTACGGTTTCTGCTGCTTCATTCAGCTTTTTCAACATTCAAAGTATTGATTTGTAGACTGAGTGCTTTTCAGAATTTCAGAATAAAAGATCATAATTCTAAGAGATAAATGTTATACATATAACGGTTGATGTAGATATGCTGTGAGTTTTCAAAGTACTGATTGTTGATTCCCGATAATTGGTATGGCAGTTCTCGTTACAAGATGCGGACGAGTATATGATAGGGTTTCAATGAATAAATATAATGATTTATCAGAGAGATTTAAGCCAAGAAGCAACGAGGTTGCTGGTACGTCTGCTGGTAATATGGTGGAATATAAAAGAATTCTCCGGTATCAAAAGGGTAATCGTATATATCAGGATTATAGTAAGACTACTTCGAATGAAAAGTCGAAGTTGACTTGCTGGAGCTGTGACAAAATTGGCTACTTTCAAAAGGGATCGCAAAGATATTTTTGCTAATAAATGCCAAAGGATCTGACGCGGCTACGTGTTAAACTTTTACTCAGTTGCCGAGAGTTTCTCAGGTGCAATACTATATACATAAATCTTTCCTTCCGTAGATGAAGTGTGGTTGGTTCATCCTCTCGATTGAGGTGTTTTCAAGAATCATGAAAGGTTTGAACGCAGATTGTAATCATCGAAATACAAACGAGATTTAAGATGAAATCAAGTGGCAAACTTGAAGAATTGTTTAGTTTCATATGTTATAATCAATATTTTAATTCATTTTAATTGTCCAATGTTATTAGTCCACAGTCGATAGTCCACAGTTGACAGTCCAATAATTCATATATAGTTTAATATACAATATTCGAATTGATTACTACGTATCGTGACCCGTGTACATATCTCAGACTCGATCACAACTCAAATTATATATATTATTATAGAATCAACCTCAACCCTGTATAGAGAACTCGATCATTACTGCATATAGAGTGTCTATGGTTATTCTAAAAAATATATATAGATGCATCGATATGATATGTCAAAACCTTGTATACGTGTCCCGATATTTAAAGTGCGTAAAATAAATAACAGAAATTTAATGACGATAAATAAAATTGCGAGAATTAAAATTGCGATAATAAATTGCAATAATTAAATGTAATAAGTTAGCTAGGAACAGTTAGCGTGAATTCTTAACAAAATTCTTCATAGTTAATTTATGTGTTTCTAACAATTTTTTTTTTGTCCAATGTTTTCTTCATTATGCCACTTGTTAGGTTTTGATAGATCAAAATCCAAATATGAAATTGAATGAAAAGGGTTATTTTGTGGTGAACGAATTCGTATATCTGTGGTTGTAAATAGGATAGTAAATGACTGTAGAATTAGATTTGAAAGAATGTACAATGTACTTATTAATGTGATATTTAAATATTCCTCGGGTATTTCCTACCCGTTAAAATATTTTCACCATTAACAGTTTGTACAAAAGAATTTTTAATTACAACCTTTATGAAAACATATATACATATATATTTTCTTCAGATGTAATCATAGATTTAATGAGTCAATATGATATTAAACTCATTTGATTTTCGGTTGGAACTAGAATGAATAATCTCTAAAACTTTAGAGATTACATAATCGCCATGTCGAACGAAGATAAATGAGGTAGAATGATACATAGAACGAAGATCATACCAGAAGTACAGATGGTGATACTGAGGCGTGTGATGTTGAGGCTTATGATATTGGTGGTACTAGTGCCGATGTTGGTGGCACTGTTGGTGCCGGTGATGTTGCTGAAGCTGGTAAATTTTGCACCATATTCTCTAAATTGATTACTCGAGCGCGAAGCTCGTTGACTTCTTCTATTACTCCGGGATGATTGTCGGTCGGAACTAACGGATGAATAAGGTTTAGAATTGTTGATAGAATATAATCGTGGTGAGATATTCGGGAAATGAGGGTGAAAATGGTGTTTCGGACTGGTTCGCCGATAAGTGCATCAGGTTCTTCACTAAGAAGTGAATTTGGTTGATGGAAAGGATCGCCTTCTTCGCGTCTCCATTGATTAAGTCGACTACGAACCCATCAGATGAATTGGGGATGTCTGATTGATGGATTCATTCTGGTGACACCGCTTTCGAAGCTTAGGTGAATATCCATGTCGGAATAGTTGTTGGAATAACTATCGGAATAGCTATCGAAATCTGAGGGACTCGAACTGGTTGAGGGATTCATCTCGTACAATCAGAGGAAGGATTTTCGATAAGAAATAGATTATAGGATGTAGATAAGTACCCTATCTATGGAAGCTGTCAGGCAAGGTTTACAGTAACGTATATGCTAAGATATGAATTTATCTATACACTATCTATGCAATAGAGGTCGTAAGATGTGTCTAGACTAAGAATGATAAGCAGGTAATTTCTTAATGATGATAAGCAGATGATTTCCGACTAAAAATGATAAGCAAAACTTTTGACATGCAGACACGGTCGAAGTCCAGAGTCACTAATGCATCCTAACGACTTATCAGTTAGACACACTAATGCAGACCTGGTTTGCTAAGACCACCGCTCTGATACCAACTGAAAGGACCCGTTCATATACATTATAAACGATTCACAATAGTTGATTTCATTGCGAGATACTTGACCTCTATATGATACATTTTACAAACATTACATTCGTTTTTAAAAGACAAACTTTCATTTACATCGAAAGTTGACGGCATGCATACCCTTTCATAATATATCCATCTCTAATTGACTTAATAAAAATCTTGATGAATTCGACGACTCGAATGCAACGTCTTTTGAAATATGTCATGAATGACTCCAAGTAATGTCTTTAAAATGAGCTAATGTACAACAGAAGATTTCTTTCATACCTGAGAATAAACATGCTTTCAAGTGTCAACCAAAAGGTTGGTAAGTTCATAGGTTTATCATAAAACAATAAAATTCATCATTTTGATAGACCACAAGATTTAAATGCTGCATGGTACAAATGGGCCCGAATCCTATACCCACCTGTAATGTACATGCGATATCTTTTAAATACACTACACCTTTCTTGTGTACGAAATCATCTTTCATAAATCTTAGTAACCGTACACATATCTCGTGCACAAAAATAACATACACACAACCTGTGTATAAAATCATTCTCTCGATACATAACATTCACTTTTCATTGCTTTCATAGCTTGGCTTGGTAACCGACCTTAACAAGATGCATATAGAATATCCCCATCATTCCGGGAATCCCTTCGAACATGATAAATTCGATGTACTAAAGCATCTGGTACTTTGGATGGGGCTTGTTGGGTCCAATAGATCTATCTTTGGGATTCGCGTCAATTAGTAGATCGGTTTACTAATTCTTAGGCTACCAAGCAAAAAGGGGCATATTCGGCTTCGATCATTCAACCATATAATGTAGTTTCGATTACTTGTGTCTATTTCGTAAAACATTTATAAAAGTAGCGCATGTATTTTCAGTCCCAAAAATATATATTGCAAAAGCATTTAAAAAGGGAGTAATGAAACTCACCATACTGTATTTTGTAGTAAAAATACATAGGTCTATATTGAACAAATGCAGGGTTTGGCCTCGGATTCACGAACCTATATCATTTGTATATATATTAACACACGTAGTTGTAATCGAACAAATATATATATATTTATTTATATTAATTGTTTTTTTAGTAACTTATATGTTTCGTTAATGACTTAATTAACTATATTTATACTTTATATAAATAATTAGTATTTATTATACAAATATCAGTATAGTTATATTATATGTAATAAATATATTTTTCTTATATATATATATATATATATATATATATATATATATATATATATATATATATATATATAATATTCATTGAGTAAATTATCAATAGTAATCTTAATAGTGACAAAGGAAATAACAATTTTGATAATAATAATAGCCAATTTATTTGTAGTAATAATAATACTGTAATAATGATAATATTGACAATAATAATGATAGTTTTAATAATAATGATAATGTTACTAATAATTAATAATATAAATAATAATAATAATAATAATAATAATAATAATAATAATAATAATAATAATGATAATAATAATATTACTAGCAATAATAATAATAATAATAATAATAATAATAATAATAAAATAAAATGACTACCTTAATGTAGCAATCTTTAAAAAGATAAACGCCCCGGTCCGGGCTCGAACCCACGACCTCTCGAATAATGCAAACGCCCTAGACCATCCATCCATTCTTATTTTATTTTTTATTTTTATATCACAGCCTTATTTATATAACTTGTTCACTTCGGCCCAACAGAAATTAGATTTTGGCCAAATAAAAGATCTTGGCCCAGCTATTTGTGCAGATACTTGATGAGAGAAAAAAAATATAAAAATAGATCTTGGATGCCTAGGCTCGAACTCAGGACCTCTCGTTCCTCGACCAAATGCCCAACCATCTACACTGCTTCTCATTTCTGTTTAATTCATACCCTACGTATATATATATATATATATATATATATATATATATATATATATATATATATATATATATATATATATATATATATATATATATATATATATATATATATATATATATATATATATATATATATATATATATGCTTATTCGGCCGAATCAATAAAATGGAAACATATGGCCCAACTAAAAAAAAAACGGCCCAACAGCAATTCGAAGTGGATCTCGGCCCAGCTGGAAATTAATCATGGCTAATAATAGAAGAAAAATAATCACGGCCCAATTCTTTAAACAAGTTCACGGCTCCTTAAAAAAACATATCTAACCATTTAGTAAACCAATTATCATGTTTTAAAAAAAAAAAAAGAGATGTACGTTATATTTATTTTTATTCTTCATAGTGGTGGGGTTGTTGGAAAACACAAACACATCCTTTTCTTCTTTATTAAATTTCAACAAAACTATAAATATAACTGCAGCAGTGTTGGATGTAGTGACCCGAACTTTTCCATATTTATATATATTAATTGAGATTGATATTTACATGATTAAATGTTTCCAACATGTTAAGCAATCAAACTTTTTAAGACTTGATTAATTGAAATATGTTTCATATAGACAATTGACCACCCAAGTTGACCGGCGATTCACGAACGTTAAAACTTGTAAAAACGACATGACGATATATATATGGATATACATATGGTTAACATGAGATTATGATAAGTAAGTATCTCCATAAGTTTATTAACAATGAGTTATATACATATAAACAAGACTACTAACTTAAGGATTTCGAAACGAGACATATATGTAACGATTATCGTTGTAACGACATTTAAATGTATATATATATATATATCATATTAAGATATATTAATATATCATAATATCATGATAATATAATAATTTAACATCTCATTAGATATAATAAACAATGGGTTAACAACATTAATTGAGATCGTTAACTTAAAGGTTTCAAGACAACACTTACATGTAACCACTAACGATGACTTAATGACTCAGTTAAAATGTATATACATGTAGTGTATTTAGATGCATTAAAATACTTTTGGAAGACTTCAAGACATATATCAAAAAACTCATACTTAACGAAAATGGTTACAGTTACTTTTCCATTCTTTTCTTTCATCAAGAATTATAGTCGTATTCTTACCCGTATTATACACAGCTTCAAAATGTACTTACTATGAGTATATACCAATAGGAACTAGCATGGGATTCCACTCTTGATTATGTCATGTATGACTAATTAATTTTTACTTCTACCATGAGCTAGTCAACTAACTAGAACTCCTTTTAACCCCACTCACCACTCACCAATTACCACTCATCATTCACTCCATTTCACTTCTAATTCTCTTTCTAATTCTCTCTCAACACACACACACTATTATGAACGTATTTTTCCAGTAGTTAATCATCATCTTCATCAAAAATCACTTCAATAATCAAGCTATAATCATCATAGGAAGAACACTTCAAGAACACTTCAAAAATC
Source organism: Rutidosis leptorrhynchoides (assembly GCF_046630445.1). Classification (NCBI taxonomy): domain Eukaryota; kingdom Viridiplantae; phylum Streptophyta; class Magnoliopsida; order Asterales; family Asteraceae; genus Rutidosis; species Rutidosis leptorrhynchoides. The sequence continues at coordinate 193,905,820 of NC_092338.1, forward strand.
CCTTCAAGTTTACTAATTTACTTCCAAGCTTTCTAATCCATTCCAAGTAATCATCTAAGATCAAGAAACCTTTGTTATATACAGTAGGTTATCTTTCTTATTCAAGGTAATATTCATATTCAAACTTTGATTCAATTTCTATAACTATAAACTATCTTAATTCGAGTAAAAATCTTACTTGAACTTGTTTTTGTGTCATGATCCTACTTCAAGAACTTTCAAGCCATCCAAGATCCTTTGAAGCTAGATCATTTCTTGTCACTTCCAGTAGGTTTACCTACTAAACTTGAGGTAGTAATGATGTTCATAACATCATTCAATTCATATATATAAAACTATCTTATTCGAAGGTTTAAACTCGTAATCATTAGAACATAGTTTAGTTAATTCTAAACTTGTTCGCAAACAAAAGTTAATCCTTCTAACTTGACTTTTAAAATTAACTACACACATGTTCTATATCTATATGATATGCTAACTTAATGATTTAAAACCTGGAAACACGAAAAATACCGTAAAACCGGATTTACGCCGTCGTAGTAACACCGCTGGCTGTTTTGGGTTAGATAATTAAAAACTATGATAAACTTTGATTTAAAAGTTGTTATTCTGAGAAAATGATTTTTATTATGAACATGAAACTATATCCAAAAATTATGGTTAAACTCAAAGTGGAAGTATGTTTTCTAAAATGGTCATCTAGACGTCGTTCTTTCGACTGAAATGACTACCTTTACAAAAACGACTTGTAACTTACTTTTCTGACTATAAACCTATACTTTTCTATTTAGATTCCTAAAATAGAGTTCAATATGAAACCATAGCAATTTGATTCACTCAAAACGGATTTAAAATGAAGAAGTTATGGGTAAAACAAGATTGGATAATTTTTCTCATTTTAGCTACGTGAAAATTGGTAACAAATCTATTCCAACCATAACTTAATCAACTTGTATTGTATATTATGTAATCTTGAGATACCATAGACACGTATACAATGTTTCGACCTATCATGTCGACACATCTATATATATTTCGGAACAACCATAGACACTCTATATGTGAATGTTGGAGTTAGCTATACAGGGTTGAGGTTGATTCCAAAATATATATAGTTTGAGTTGTGATCAATACTGAGATACGTATACACTGGGTCGTGGATTGATTCAAGATAATATTTATCGATTTATTTCTGTACATCTAACTGTGGACAACTAGTTGTAGGTTACTAACGAGGACAGCTGACTTAATAAACTTAAAACATCAAAATATATTAAAAGTGTTGTAAATATATTTTAAACATACTTTGATATATATGTATATATTGTTATAGGTTCGTGAATCAACCAGTGGCCAAGTCTTACTTCCCGACGAAGTAAAAATCTGTGAAAGTGAGTTATAGTCCCACTTTTAAAATCTAATATTTTTTTGGGATGAGAATACATGCAGGTTTTATAAATGATTTACAAAATAGACACAAGTACGTGAAACTACATTCTATGGTTGAATTATCGAAATCGAATATGCCCCTTTTTATTAAGTCTGGTAATCTAAGAATTAGGGAACAGACACCCTAATTGACGCGAATCCTAAAGATAGATCTATTGGGCCTAACAAACCCCATCCAAAGTACCGAATGCTTTAGTACTTCGAAATTTATATCATATCCGAAGGGTGTCCCGGAATGATGGGGATATTCTTATATATATGCATCTTGTTAATGTCGGTTACCAGGTGTTCACCATATGAATGATTTTTATCTCTATGTATGGGATGTGTATTGAAATATGAAATCTTGTGGTCTATTGTTACGATTTGATATATATAGGTTAAACCTATAAATCACCAACATTTTTGTTGACGTTTAAAGCATGTTTATTCTCAGGTGAATACTAAGAGCTTCCGCTGTTGCATACTAAAATAAGGTCAAGATTTGGAGTCCATGTTTGTATGATATTGTGTAAAAACTGCATTCAAGAAACTGATTTCGATGTAACATATTTGTATTGTAAACCATTATGTATTGGTCGTGTGTAAACAGGATATTTTAGATTATCATTATTTGATAATCTACGTAAAGCTTTTTAAACCTTTATTTATGAAATAAAGGTTATGGTTTGTTTTAAAAATGAATGCAGTCTTTGAAAAATGTCTCATATAGAGGTCAAAACCTCGCAACGAAATCAATTAATATGGAACGTTTTTAATCAATAAGAACGGGACATTTCAGTTGGTATCCGAACGTTGGTCTTAGAGAACCAGAAAATTTGCATTAGTGTGTCTTATCGAGTTTGTTAGGATGCATTAGTGAGTCTGGACTTCGACCGTGTTTTCTTTAAAAATGATTGCTTAACATTTTTGTTGGAAACTATATATTTTTAACATATGAATATTATGTGATATATTAATCTCTTAACGTGTTTGATATTATGTGATAGATGTCTACCTCTAGAACAAGTCCCATTGACTCACCTAATAATAATGAAGAGTCAAATGTAAATTGGAATGATTCGTGGACTGATTCACAAGTTCCCGAAGAGGAACCGGAAGAAGAGTCGGAACCGGAAGAAGAATCGGAACCAGAAGAAGAATCGGAACCGGAAGAAGAAATAGAACCGGTGGGGGAAATAATAAAACGGTTAAGTAAAAGAGAATCCTCAACCAACCGACCAAGGTTAATTATGGTCAATGGTGTTTCCGCCAAGGAAGCAAAATATTGGGAGGATTACCAATTCTCCGATGAATCGGATTCCGACGAGAATTCCGATGATGTTATAGAAATTACCCCAACTGAATTTAAAAAGGCAAAAGAAAATAATAAGGGAAAGGGCATAAAAATAGAGAAATCTAATTCCAACCCCGATGAACTTTATATGTATCGTCAACCCCCGTAAGTCCTTAAGTTGTAACAATGACCCGGGAACCTCTAAACCACCAGGTTTTTATAAACCAATGTGGACAACGACGGCTCGTATTAGGGGAACCTCATATATCCCTAGAAACTTGGCAAAACGAACCAAAACCGAACAAGAAGAAACGAGCGAGTCGGAATAAGATAGTTGTATTCGTGTGGTGTAATATATGTAATATAGTGTGCTTATGCTTTATGATATATGTAAAAATTGCTTGTATTAATAAGTATTTTTTTTATGAATCTAACTCTTGTCTATTTTACAGTATAAAAACACAAAATGGATAGACAACCCAATATTTTAAGAGACCTACCCGGAGACATGATTGACGAAATCTTGTCTAGAGTCGGTCAGAATTCCTTGGCACAACTATTTAAGGCGAGATCAGTTTGTAAGACATTCGAAGAACGTTTCAAGAATGCCTTGGTTTATAAAAGGCTTTCGTTCGGAAGATGGGGGATATCACATTGGGAAATCCATAAGTTACGATGTGTTTACTTTGACGCATATATTGCGGGGAACCCAAATGCTATTTTACGCAACGGGTTAAGAAATTATTTTGACTCAGTATATCTGAATATAGGACTTCGTGATTTAAAAAAAGCGGCTAACATGCAACATAAAGAAGCATGTTATGCTTACGGGTTAGTAATGTTCGCTTCTCACCAAAGTGAGAACAAGAACATCGGGCTACAACTATTAAACAAAACATTCCCACAAGTGACGGAGTCGGTAATTGGGGTAAGAAATGAGGTTTTTAGGTTATTACGAGACTGTTGGTCATTACGTAACCCTCGTCCCTTTGACGACGTTACAACACGCTGTCTTATCAATGGCCATAACGGTTACGTTCCACAAGACCAAGGATGGGAAGTAGTCCTAGTAAAACCAGAATGCATGACTTGTTTCTGGACGTATGAATTACGTGTCTTTATTGCCTTTGCTGAACGACTTGTGTACTAGCTAGAATTATCTTCACAACTATCTTGTATCAAAGTTATTGTGTGCTATATTTCATGCTTTATGTAAAATAAGCGGTATTGTAAGTTTGTAAAATATTGTATAAAAGTTTGAACGCGAAATATTATTACAATCAGTTTTTCATATAGAATTGTAGTAGTTGAATTGTATATTAGCTACTAAGTATGAACTTAACGGGTAGGTACTACCCGAATTTAAACTTATAAAACGCTAATATGAAGAAAAAGCTTTTATAAATGAGTTCATATTATGCTACGAAATACTATTAACTACTCTTAATATTCTATATGATTAACTTGTTCCATTAGACTATTTTGAAGGAAATGGCACCGACTACTCGACACACCGTGAATATGAATGAAGAGGAATTCCGTACTTTTCTAGCTTCAAACATAGCCGCAGTACAGGCTGCGCTACATACCAACAATAACCTTGGATCTGGCAGTACAGGAAATCGTGTAGGATGCACCTACAAAGAATTCACTGCCTGCAAACCTTTGGAATTTGATGGAACCGAAGGACCGATCGGATTGAAACGGTGGACCGAGAAGGTCGAATCGGTGTTTGCCATAAGTAAGTGTACTGAAGAGGACAAAGTGAAGTACGCTACGCATACCTTCACAGGTTCTGCATTAACATGGTGGAATACCTATCTAGAGCAAGTGGGACAAGATGATGCGTACGCACTACCGTGGTCAGCATTCAAGCACTTGATGAACAAGAAGTACCGTCCCAGAACCGAGGTCAATAAGCTCAAGACAGAACTTAGAGGGTTACGAACCCAAGGATTTGATATTACCACGTACGAAAGACGATTCACAGAATTGTGCCTATTGTGTCCGAGAGCATTCGAAGATGAGGAAGAGAAGATCGACGCGTTTGTGAAAGGATTACCGGAAAGAATCCAAGAAGATATAAGTTCACACGAGCCCGCCTCCATACAACAGGCATGTAGAATGGCTCACAAACTAGTGAACCAGATTGAAGAAAGAATTAAAGAATAGACTGCTGAAGAGGCCAATATGAAGCAAGTCAAAAGAAAGTGGGAGGAAAACGGTGATAAGAATCACCAATACAACAACAACAATAGCAATTACAACAATAATCGCAACAATTATTCCAACAATCGCAACATCAATCGCAACTACAACAAATGGCCCAACAACAACAACAACAACAACAACAGCAACTACAACAATCATCCCAACAACAATAATAACCGCAACAACAACAACAACAATCAGAAGCAGCTATGCCAAAGGTGTGAAAAGTATCACACGGGGTTCTGCACCAAATTTTGCAACAAGTGTAAAAGAAATGGTCATAGCGCGGCGAAGTGTGAGGTCTACGGACCAGGGGTTAATAGAACGAAAGGAACAAATGGTGTCGGAACGAGTAATGGCGGAGCAAGTAGTGTCGGAGCAAGTTATGCCAATGTAGTTTGTTATAAATGTGGAAAACCGGGCCACATTATTAGAAATTGCCCGAACCAGGAGAACATGAATGGACAAGGCCACGGAAGAGTTTTCAATATTAATGCGGCAGAGGCACAGGAAGACCCGGAGCTTGTTACGGGTACGTTTCTTATTGACAATAAATCTGCTTACGTTTTATTTGATTCGGGTACGGATAAAAGCTATATGAGTAGAGATTTTTGTGCTAAATTAAGTTGTCCATTGACGCCTTCGGATAGTAAATTTTTACTCGAATTAGCAAATGGTAAATTAATTTCAGCAGATAATATATGTTGGAATCGAGAAATTAAACTGGTTAGCGAAACATTTAAGATTGATTTGATACCAGTAGAGTTAGGGAGTTTTGATGTGATAATCGGTATGGACTGGTTGAAAGAAGTGAAAGCAGAGATCATTTGTTACAAAAATGCAATTCGCATTATACGAGAAAAAGGAAAACCCTTAATGGTGTACGGAGAAAAGGGCAACACGAAGCTACATATTATTAGTAATTTGAAGGCACAAAAACTAATAAGAAAAGGTTGCTATGCTGTTCTAGCACATGTCGAGAAAGTACAAACTGAAGAAAAGAGCATCAATGATGTTCCCATTGCAAAAGAATTTCCCGATGTATTTCCGAAAGAATTACCGGGATTACCCCCACAGCGATCCGTTGAATTTCAAATAGATCTTGTACCAGGAGCTGCACCAATAGCTCGTGCTCCTTACAGACTCGCACCCAGCGAGATGAAAGAACTGCAAAGCCAATTACAAGAACTTTTAGAGCGTGGTTTCATTCGACCAAGTACATCACCGTGGGGAGCTCCTGTTTTGTTTGTCAAGAAGAAAGATGGTACATTCAGGTTGTGTATCGACTACCGAGAGTTGAACAAACTTACCATCAAGAACCGCTACCCACTACCGAGAATCGACGACTTATTTGATCAACTACAAGGCTCGTCTGTTTATTCAAAGATTGACTTACGTTCCGGGTATCATCAAATGCGGGTGAAAGAAGATGATATTCCAAAGACTGCTTTCAGAACACGTTACGGTCATTACGAGTTTATGGTCATGCCGTTTGGTTTAACTAATGCACCAGCTGTGTTCATGGACCTTATGAACCGAGTGTGTGGACCATACCTTGACAAGTTTGTCATTGTTTTCATTGATGACATAATTATTTACTCAAAGAAAGACCAAGAACACGGTGAACATTTGAGAAAGGTGTTAGAAGTATTGAGGAAGGAAGAATTGTACGCTAAGTTTTCAAAGTGTGCATTTTGGTTGGAAGAAGTTCAATTCCTCGGTCACATAGTGAACAAAGAAGGTATTAAGGTGGATCCGGCAAAGATAGAAACTGTTGAAAAGTGGGAAACCCCGAAAACTCTGAAACACATACGCTAGTTTTTAGGACTAGCTGGTTACTACAGAAGGTTCATCCAAGACTTTTCAAGAATAGCAAAACCCTTGACTGTATTAACGCATAAAGGGAAGAAATTTGAATGAAATGATGAACAAGAGAAAGCGTTTCAGTTATTGAAGAAAAAGCTAACTACGGCACCTATATTGTCATTGCCTGAAGGGAATGATGATTTTGTGATTTATTGTGACGCATCAAAGCAAGGTCTCGGTTGTGTATTAATGCAACTAACGAAGGTGATTGCTTATGCGTCTAGACAATTGAAGATTCACGAACAAAATTATACGATGCATGATTTGGAATTAGGCGCGGTTGTTTTTGCATTAAAGACTTGGAGGCACTACTTATATGGGGTCAAAAGTATTATATATACCGACCACAAAAGTCTTCAACACATATTTAATCAGAAACAACTGAATATGAGGCAGCGTAGGTGGATTGAATTATTGAATGATTATGACTTTGAGATTCGTTACCACCCGGGGAAGGCAAATGTGGTAGCCGATGCCTTGAGTAGGAAGGACAGAGAACCCATTCGAGTAAAATCTATGAATATAATGATTCATAATAACCTTACTACTCAAATAAAGGAGGCGCAACAAGGAGTTTTAAAAGAGGGAAATTTAAAGGATGAAATACCCAAAGGATCGGAGAAACATCTTAATATTCGGGAAGACAGAACCCGGTATAGGGCTGAAAGGATTTGGGTACCAAAATTTGGAGATATGAGAGAAATGGTACTTAGAGAAGCTCATAAAACCAGATACTCAATACATCCTGGAACAGGGAAGATGTACAAGGATCTCAGGAAATATTTTTGGTGGCCGGGTATGAAAGCCGATGTTGCTAAATACGTAGGAGAATGTTTGACGTGTTCTAAGGTCAAAGCTGAGCATCAGAAACCATTAGGTCTACTTCAACAACCCGAAATCCCGGAATGGAAATGGGAAAACATTACCATGGATTTCATCACTAAATTGCCAAGGACTGCAAGTGGTTTTGATACTATTTGGGTACTAGTTGATCGTCTCACCAAATAAGCACATTTCCTGCCAATAAGAGAAGATGACAAGATGGAGAAGTTACCACAACTGTATTTGAATGAAGTCGTCTCCAGACATGGAATACCAATCTCTATTATCTCTGATAGGGATGGCAGATTTATTTCAAGATTCTGGCAGACATTACAGCAAGCATTAGGAACTCGTCTAGACATGAGTACTGCCTATCATCCACAAACTGATGGGCAGAGCGAAAGGACGATACAAACGCTTGAAGACATGCTACGAGCATGTGTTATTGATTTCGGAAACAGTTGGGATCGACACCTACCATTAGCAGAATTTTCCTACAACAACAGCTACCATTCAAGCATTGAGATGGCGCCGTTTGAAGCACTTTATGGTAGAAAGTGCAGGTCTCCGATTTGTTGGAGTGAAGTGGGGGATAGACAGATTACGGGTTCGGAGATTATACAAGAAACTACCGAGAAGATCATCCAAATTCAACAACGGTTGAAAATCGCCCAAAGTCGACAAAAGAGCTACGCTGACATTAAAAGAAAAGATATAGAATTTGAAATTGGAGAGATGGTCATGCTTAAAGTTGCACCTTGGAAAGGCGTTGTTCGATTTGGTAAACGAGGGAAATTAAATCCAAGGTATATTGGACCATTCAAGATTATTGATCGTGTCGGACCAGTAGCTTACCGACTTGAGTTACCTCAACAACTCGCGAATTTGAAGAAATGTTTTGCTAAAGAAGATCTCACTATTCCGTTAGATGAAATCCAAATCAACGAAAAACTCCAATTCATCGAAGAACCCGTCGAAATAATGGATCGTGAGGTTAAAAGACTTAAGCAAAACAAGATACCAATTGTTAAGGTTCGATGGAATGCTCGTAGAGGACCCGAGTTCACCTGGGAGCGTGAAGATCAGATGAAGAAGAAATACCCGCATCTATTTCCAGAAGATTCGTCAACACCTTCAACAGCTTAAAATTTCGGGACGAAATTTATTTAACGGGTAGGTACTGTAGTGACCCGAACTTTTCCATGTTTATATATATTAATTGAGTTTGATATTTACATGATTAAATGTTTCCAACATGTTAAGCAATCAAACTTTTTAAGACTTGATTAATTGAAATATGTTTCATATAGACAATTGACCACCCAAGTTGACCGGCGATTCACGAATGTTAAAACTTGGTAAAAACGACATGACGATATATATGGATATACATATGGTTAACATGAGATTATGATAAGTAAGTATCTCCATAAGTATATTAACAATGAGTTATATACATATAAACAAGACTACTAACTTAAGGATTTCGAAACGAGACATATATGTAACGATTATCGTTGTAATGACATTTAAATGTATATATATCATATTAAGATATATTAATATATCATAATATCATGATAATATAATAATTTAACATCTCATTAGATATAATAAACAATGGGTTAACAACATTAATTGAGATCGTTAACTTAAAGGTTTCAAGACAACACTTACATGTAACGACTAACGATGACTTAATGACTCAGTTAAAATGTATATACATGTAGTGTATTTAGATGTATTAAAATACTTTTGGAAGACTTCAAGACATATATCAAAACACTCATACTTAACGAAAATGGTTATAGTTACTTTTCCATTCTTTTCTTTCATCAAGAATTATAGTCGTATTCTTACCCGTATTATACACAGCTTCAAAACGTACTTACTATGAGTATATACCAATAGGAACTAGCATGGCATTCCACTCTTGATTATGTCATGTATGACTAATCAATTTTAACTTCTACCATGAGCTAGTCAACTAACTAGAACTCCTTTTAACCCCACTCACCACTCACCAATTACCACTCATCATTCACTCCATTTCACTTCCAATTCTCTTTCTAATTCTCTCTCAACACATACACACACTATTATGAACGTATTTTTCCAGTAGTTAATCATCATCTTCATCAAAAATCACTTCAAGAATCAAGCTATAATCATCATAGGAAGAACAATTCAAGAACACTTCAAAAATCCCTTCAAGTTTACTAATTTACTTCCAAGCTTTCTAATCCATTCCAAGTAATCATATAAGATCAAGAAACCTTTGTTATATACAGTAGGTTATCTTTCTTATTCAAGGTAATATTCATATTCAAACTTTGATTCAATTTCTATAACTATAAACTATCTTAATTCGAGTAAAAATCTTACTTGAACTTGTTTTTGTGTCATGATCCTACTTCAAGAACTTTCAAGCCATCCAAGATCCTTTGAAGCTAGATCATTTCTTGTCACTTCCAGTAGGTTTACCTACTAAACTTGAGGTAGTAATGATGTTCATAACATCATTCGATTCATATATATATAAAACTATCTTATTCGAAGGTTTAAACTCGTAATCACTAGAACATAGTTTAGTTAATTCTAAACTTGTTCGCAAACAAAAGTTAATCCTTCTAATTTGAATTTTAAAATTAACTACACACATGTTTTATATCTATATGATATGCTAACTTAATGATTTAAAACCTGGAAACACGAAAAACACCGTAAAACCGGATTTACGCCGTCGTAGTAACACCGCGGGCTGTTTTGGGTTAGATAATTAAAAACTATGATAAACTTTGATTTAAAAGTTGTTATTCTGGGAAAATGATTTTTATTATGAACATGAAACTATATCCAAAAATTATGGTTAAACTCAAAGTGAAAGTATGTTTTCTAAAATGGTCATCTAGACGTCGTTCTTTCGACTGAAATGACTACCTTTACAAAAACGACTTGTAACTTACTTTTCCGACTATAAACCTATACTTTTCTATTTAGATTCATAAAATAGAGTTCAATATGAAAGCATAGCAATTTGATTCACTCAAAACGGATTTAAAATGAAGAAGTTATGGGTAAAACAAGATTGGATAATTTTTCTCATTTTAGCTACGTGAAAATTGGTAACAAATCTATTCCAACCATAACTTAATCAACTTGTATTGTATATTATGTAATCTTGAGATACCATAGACACGTATACAATGTTTCGACCTATCATGTCGACACATCTATATATATTTCGGAACAACCATAGACACTCTATATGTGAATGTTGGAGTTAGCTATACAGGGTTGAGGTTGATTCTAAAATATATATAGTTTGAGTTGTGATCAATACTGAGATACGTATACACTGGGTCGTGGATTGATTCAAGATAATATTTATCGATTTATTTATGTACATCTAACTGTGGACAACTAGTTGTAGGTTACTAACGAGGACAGCTGACTTAATAAACTTAAAACATCAAAATATATTAAAAGTGTTGTAAATATATTTTAAACATACTTTGATATATATGTATATATTGTTATAGGTTCGTGAATCAACCAGTGGCCAAGTCTTACTTCCCGACGAAGTAAAAATCTGTGAAAGTGAGTTATAGTCCCACTTTTAAAATCTAATATTTTTTTGGGATGAGAATACATGCAGGTTTTATAAATAATTTACAAAATAGACACAAGTACGTGAAACTACATTCTATGGTTGAATTATCGAAATCGAATATGCCCCTTTTTATTAAGTCTAGTAATCTAAGAATTAGGAAACAGACACCCTAATTGACGCGAAACCTAAAGATAGATCTATTGGGCCTAACAAACCCCATCCAAAGTACCGGATGCTTTAGTACTTCGAAATTTATATCATATCCGAAGGGTGTCCCGGAATGATGGGGATATTCTTATATATATGCATCTTGTTAATGTCGGTTATCAGGTGTTCACCATATGAATGATTTTTATCTCTATGTATGGCATGTGTATTGAAATATGAAATCTTGTGGTCTATTGTTACGATTTGATATATATAGGTTAAACCTATAACTCACCAACATTTTTGTTGACGTTTAAAGCATGTTTATTCTCAGGTGAATACTAAGAGCTTCCGCTGTTGCATACTAAAATAAGGACAAGATTTGGAGTCCATGTTTGTATGATATTGTGTAAAAACTTTATTCAAGAAACTGATTTCGATGTAACATATTTGTATTGTAAACCATTATGTAATGGTCGTGTGTAAACAGGATATTTTAGATTATCATTATTTGATAATCTACGTAAAGCTTTTTAAACCTTTATTTATGAAATAAAGGTTATGGTTTGTTTTAAAAATGAATGCAGTCTTTGAAAAACGTCTCATATAGAGGTCAAAACCTCGCAACGAAATCAATTAATATGGAACGTTTTTAATCAATAAGAACGGGACATTTCATTGGATGCGTTTAACAAAGTAGTCGCTTACAGGGGAGTTTAAATGATGATTAGCGGTGTTGGTGGTGGTTACAAGATGATGATGGTAGCGGTTTGCGTTTGGAAATCAATTAGAAACAATAATAGAATTACGGTTTGGTGGTGGGTGTTGTGATGATTGACATGATGGTGTTTAGAGACGGTTAATGGTGATGAAAGTGTGGTTGTTTTTTTTTCCAGGACATAATCACAGGAACATGAAACATTTAAATGGATGCTCAAAGGTGTTGGTTTCGTGATGGTTTGGAACAGAAAAAAAAAATGGTGATAGCGATGATGTCGCCTATTGGTGATTTTATTGGTGATTAAACCCAACACAAGTAACAATAGGCGTTGGTGATGATAACCGAAAACATTTTAAGGGACGTTTTTTTATGGTGGTTATGGCAGTTTAGGTGTCGTCATGAAACAAAAATATGGTGCGTAGTTTAATGAGTTTTGATAGATGATAGAGAGGTGGCGAGATGGTGGTCTGAGGTGATGGAGGGTGGCCGGTGGTGATGGTTTGCCGGAGAGGAAAGTGTTTGCTATGGGAGGCGTCTTGATGGTTGAAGAAGAAGAGATCAAATGGTGTGTGTTTGGTTATAGAAAAAAAAATGAAAAAGAAGTAATATGGTTGATCATGGTATAAGTCTGTATATGTATATATTATAGTTTAAGTTAAAAGAACAAGAATAGTAATCCCACTTACTCATTCATATTCACTCACGGGTCAAGTTCCTATTATTCTGCCGACACCCTACCACGGGTATTATCTCGTTCTCCATTGTTAATAAGTGACGGATAAAAGTTATTCAGAAAAATCCCAAACTTTTAGATTAACTATGTTTATTTATTTTGATCATTATGGTATAAAATTCGATCCTTAATTTATTAAATGAAAATTACATCAACTGTCCCTCTCATTTTTGGGTAAAATATAAAAAGTGTTCAAATTAAATAATTAGATCTTAAATATACTTTTAATAAGCCTAAAATTTATATTACTCATTTTCGGATCACCGTTTATTTTAAAATTACAATAGTTTGAATTTAACTTGTTTAATATCAATCGAATGACAATTGAGTGTTCTTGTCGTTTTACTAAATAGATTCGAAATCACAAAATATATATTTAACATACTTTATTTATATAGATGTGTTTTAAATAATAATTATCATAATATCATTTTTTTTTATTTTACCTAGTTAATTAAAGCATACAATATTTTAAATTATAATTCAAATACATACAATCTATATATAATATAAAAATATATATGTATCTACTACAAATAGTTGTTCGTGAATCGTCGGAAATGGTCGAAGGTCAATTGAATATATGAAACAGTTCAAAACTTTTGAGACTTCACCATTACAGACTTTGCTTATCATGTCAAAATCATAAAAAGATTAAGTTGAAATTTGGTCGGAAATTTCTGGGTCATCACAGCAGGATCTTCCTTAAACTCTTGAATCCCAAAAGAAGATTCTTGTCTTGTAGATTACTGTGCTATAGAACTGAAACAACAAACAAAGAGATAACAAATAATGATTATAAGCATTAGACTCATCCCCAATACAACTTTCTATGAAAAACAATAATATAATAAAAATAAAGGCACCATATGCTATAATCCTGATGCTTAACATTTTCCCTTTCTGGTAAATACGATGGTACATATGCAGACATATTCTGCAACTTCTGTTCCTGCTGTAACGATGCTTGAATTAGCTTCTACATATACATCAAGAAACCTGTTGCAAATACAATTCATTTATCTACATGACAATTTACAGGACAATTTATTTATCTGCCAAAAATCCAATTTAAAAACCCTAATCGTTGCAAATACAATTCACATAAGTATCATTGTCAAATCGAAGATGACATGAAACAGAATACCTAATTTTACACAACACATCAGACATCAGATTCATTAAACCTGAAAATCGAAAAAAATAATAAGAAATACTAACCCGTGATTTGCAAATTAGATCGATTTCATCTCTTATACTGATTATTTATTGGAACATTTCATCGTTAAAAGAATGAAACATGAACTAATTGGATCTGGAAGCGTTTTTCGGATGTTGAGAGAGGGATGATAGAAAATTTGGGTTCAAGAACGATATATGTGTTAGAAATGAGGATATGAGTCTATGACAGAAGATATGGGTCGAAGAAAAGGCGTAGAGGGTATGGCTTTGGGTATGGCATCTTATTCCTGAGAACACGCAATTCAGTCAAGTGTATCTGTATTCTTTTTTATATTTTTCATGGGAAATAAGGAAATGACCAAAAAAAGTGAACCCATTTTCGACTCCGTATTATTTATTTAATTTTTTTTATAAACGTGAAACGCACAAAAAAACACCAAACAGCGTGAACAATGTTTTTGTGTGAGGAGAACTGCCACATGGACCAATCAGATTGTGAGGTTTAGTTTCCCTAATAGTAGTTGGGTAATGCCAAAGGATCTGACACGGATATGTTTTAGACTATGACTTTGGTTTCGAGAGTTTTTCAGGTGTATAACTGTGGGTAACATGTGGTTGGATCATCATCTCGATTGTTCATTGTTTGAAGTGTCTTCAGGAATTTTGGAGGGTTTGAACACAGATTGTAATCGTTAAGCTACATATGATGTTCTAACACAGTTTTGAAGTCAAAGTATAACTTTGAAAGACATAGGAATTTAAGAGTGATGATATTGGTTATATTTCGAATTGAATTCTGCAATTTCAAGATCAGCATATGTAATTGAATTTGAATGAGTATGGTTGTTTTGATTTTTATAAAAGAATGTATATTGTTGAGAAAATAGTGAGTATAGATGATGATTGCTGAATCAGATTCGAAGAATGTAACATATTAATTGTGAATTTATATATCACTCGGGTATTACCTATCCGTTAAATTTTTTTTCACAATTAATATTTTGTACAAAAGAAATTTTATTACAGTCTTAATGAAAATATATTTGTGTATATTTTCTTCAGATGTAACATAGATTTAATGAGTTACTATTAAATTAAACTCATTTGGTTTATGATTGAAACTAGAACTGAATAATCCTAAAACTTTAGAAATTTCATAATCTTCGCGGATTATTTCTTCAACGTAAATGAAATCATGTATCAATACTTCATTATTCAATTTTATTGATATTTCTTCGGTGAATGGTGTTAGTGTTCGTGGAATTCTTGTGAACTTCGCAAGGTACGAATGATGTTGTCTGAAAAGTTTAAAGTACATCGATAATGAAGGTGTAAAATCAAACATATATTTGAATAATACACTTGATTTATTACGAAATGGAATTCATTGAATTGAACACAGAGATTGTAGTTAACGATGGTTAATTTGCTAACGAAGGATGTACATCATAGCTTATTAGTAATATGAATTAACCGAGTAGTATCTACCCTAATTCAATTCATACATAATAGCTTAGTACAAAAAAAAAATATATATACATTGTGATTTAAAAATTCATATATATAAAATATACATATAAATTCTTCAGAGGAAATGAGTTAAAACTTCATAACTCATTGATACAATACATCCGTTGATGATTGTGGTGTCGATATTTGAGGGGGTTATAGAGTTTACGGAATTTGTGGTGTTGTAGGCGTTGCTGATGCCGGTAATACTGTTGGTGATGTCGACGGTACTGCTGGTGCTGATGATGCTGATGGTACTGCTGTTAATGCTTGTGTAACTTGTGTCGTTTGTAAATCACGCACTATTCAGGTCAGGGTTTCTACTCTATTTGATTTATGGTTAAGGTTTAGAATAGATAATCTCTAAACTTTAGAAATTACATAATCGTCGTAGAATGTTTCTCCGATGATATTATGAATCAATACTTCATCATTTGTTGCTGTTGTTATTCCTTGGTATCTATAGGGCGTATGACGTCGATGCTCGTGGGACGGATTGTAACGTTGAGGTTTGCGATGCAGTTATTGTTGGTGGTGGTAATGGTACTGTTGGTGTTGTTGATGATGGTACTGGTTATGCTAATGATGCTGCTACTGGTGTTTGTAACCTTTGCACCATATTCTCCAAAGCCACTACCCGAGTGCGAAGCTCGTTGACTTCTTCTATTACACCGGGGTGATTGTCGGTTTGGACGAGCGGATAAATAAAATCTAGAATTTGATGTATTATGTAACCGTGACGAGATACTCTGGAAATGAGAGAGAAAATGGTGTTTCCAACAGGTTCGCCGGTAAGTGCTTCATGTTCTTCACCAAGAGGGCAAGGTTGATGGAAGGGATCACCTTCTTCTTGTCTTCAATGATTGAGAAGGCTACGAACCAATCCCCAATTCATCCAGAATAGATGATGGCTGATTGGTTGATCCATTCCAGTCATACTGCTTTCGAAGCTTGAGTAGGATTCCATTTCGGAATCCGAGGGACTTGAACTAATGACGAATTCCATTTCGTACGATTGAATAAAGGATTTTTCAATATAAAAAGATTTTTCGGCTATCGGGTGGTATTCTAATTACATAGAATATCTGTATATAAATAGAGCAAAAGATTTCATAGATTACGGAGGAATTTACGGAATATGTCAGGCAAAGTTTACAGTAACAGATATGCTAAGATATGAATTAGCGATACGCTAAGATATTAATTTTGTCTATATACTATTCGTGCAATAAATGCAGTAGGATGTGTCTAGACTTAAGAATGATAAGCAGGTAATTTCCTACGGATGATAAGTAGATGATTTCCGACTAGAAATGATAAGCAAAACTTTTGACATGCAGACACGGTCGAAGTCCAGACTCACTAATGTATCCTAACGACTATCAGTTAGACACACTAATGCAGACCTGGTTCGCTAAGACCACCGCTCTGATACCACATGTAAAGACCCGTCCTAATCCATAAGAACGAATACAAAAACATATGATTACATTGCGAGGTATTTGACCTCTATATGATACATTTTACAAACATTGCTTTCGTTTTTAAAAGACAAACTTTCTATACATCGAAAGTTAACGGCATGCATATCATTTCATAATATATCCAACTATAAATGACTTAATAATATTCTTGATGAACTCAATGACTCGAATGCAACGTCTTTCGAAATATGCCATGAATGACTTCAAGCAATATCCTTAAAATGAGCTAATGCACAGCGAAAGATTTCTTTCATTCCTGAGAATAAACATGCTTAAAAGTGTCAACCAAAAGGTTGGTGAGTTCATTACTTTATCATAATCATTCATTTCCATCTTTTTAATAGACCACAAGAATTTCATTTCCATTTCTAATAAATATAAGTCCCATGCATAGACACAAAAATCATTCATATGGATTGAACACCTGGTAACCGACATTAACAAGATGCATATAAGAATATCCCCTATCATTCCGGGATATCCATCGGACATGATAAAACAACATCGAAGTACTAAAGCATCCGCTACAACGGATGGGGTTTGTTAGGCCCAATAGATCTATCTTTAGGATTCGTGTCAATTAGTAGATCAGTTTAATAATTCTTAGGCTACCAACCAAAAGGGGCATATTCAGCTTCGATCATTTAACCATATAATGTAGTTTCGATTACTTGTGTCTATTTCATAAAACATTTATAAAAGCGCATGTATTCTCAGTCCCAAAAATATATATTGCAGAAACATTTAAAAAGGGAGTAACGAAACTCATGATACGATATTTTGTAGTAAAAATATTCATACGACGATACTGAACAATGCAGGGTTGGCCTTGGATTCACGAACATATATCAAGTATATATATTAACACATATAATTAACATGTAATAATAACAAAACTAGTTTATATATATTACTTATTTAAATTTAGTAATATATTTGTTATTTCAAAGGTTATATATATTTATTTTGTATATTAATATTTATACATATAGTTATACTAATACATATATATGTATATAATTATATTGTTAAATCAAAATTTGTTATATGTAAATATTTATGTAAATAATGTTATTATGTTTGTAGTAATAATAATACTGTAATAATAATAATATTAATGATAATAATAATGATAATAAAAAATAATGTAAACAAAATTTTATATAAAAATCATAATAATAATAATTATGATGATAAGAAAAATGATAATACTTATAGTAATAATAATAATGACAAAAATTTGTCATAGGTTAATAATGATAATAATGATATTAATAATTTTTGTAATAATAATAATAATAGTAATAGTAATAATAATAATAATAATAAAAAGACTACCTTTAACCGGTTTCTCAAAAAAAAAAACCCCCAGACAGGGCTCGAACCCGCGACCTCTCGTTTAACAACCACATACTTAACCATTGATCTGCCCATTACTTTCTCTTTTAAATTCACGGATTAAATCTTTTTAACCATTACTTTTCTGTTTTCATATTCTTCATTAATCACTCTCATCATTCATCATCCATCTCATCATGATCTGAAACAACCCAACTCGTATTCCATACGATAAATATTTTTTTTATTGTAAAGATACACATTTACGCGCCAATTAAATATGTAACCATTCCACACGTTCGTTGGAACATACAACAAGTTTTAGTGTTTAAAAAAGGCACAAAGGCCATTAACGAATGGGATACAAGTTTGACCAATACAAAAATCATAGTTTTAAACCAAACAACACATCGAGCATGGTTTGGGACTAAACTACCCAAAACGCTAGGCCAACTTCCAAAAGCTCCAACAAAACATCATCAAAGGGCGCCTAATGCCCGATAACCCCCTTGCCCTTATCCACACCTGCATCTAAAAAGATAAACAACGAGAGGGGTACGCTAAATGCTTAGTGAATGCAATAATTAAACATACACATATATAATATTTCTACTTGCAAACACTTACACAACACCGTACACAAGCTAGCAATTCGACAACCATGCAAAACATTATGCATATACCAATAACCGCAATTCACATTGAGCTAGCAATAACGAAAGCATATAGTTCATATTTAAGTATGCTAATGCACAATTCATACAACCATGGTTAACCAATCGTAAAAGGAATGGTACTCTAATTTCCCATTGGTGTTCATAACAACCGTTAGTGCACAACACATATATCACTAACCATTGGACAACACATATCCGTTTATAAAATCGTTAGTGTACAACACATATAACACTAAATCGGACAACACATATCCATTTATAAATCATTAGTGTACAGCACATATAACACTAAATTGGACAACATATATATGTTCTTAAAACCGTTAGCGTACAACGCATATATCACTAACTTGGACAACACATATCCATTTATACAAGTAAACACATCATATACGTACATGTATACTTATTCCACTCACCTTGTCACAAGGATGGTGATTTAGCACTTCCGAGCTTCAATGCAATGTACCTAAATCATTAAGTGCACATTCAATTTCACAACTAGTGGGATTGACCACAATACTCCCACTTGAGCATTTAATGACCCAAGTTGCATTAAATGACTCAACTACTCACAACCGCCCATAAATGGCCAAGACTCGACTTTAATCACTAAGACTAGTGAATTAAAGTCTATTAACTTCAATTAACACAAAACTTAGGGTAATCCATACCCATTTCATCTAATTAGGTCAACTAGTACATTTTGACCCATTTTATATTACTTAGACTCACAATCAAGTCAAACTTATCCATTTACACTTCTTTCATAAATCTTAAAGTGAATTAGTGACTAACAACACCAATTGACACTTACCACCTCAAATCACAAGGCCAAAACCCTAAATAGTGGCTATTAGGGTTTCCTTACAACAACATAACCCAAACTCATATACAAACTTATATACGCACACATTAACAAGTACATATATATATATATATATATATATATATATATATATATATATATATATATATATATATATATATATATACACACAATTCCGCCTAAACGATGAGTTACAAACGTACAAACGATTAAGTATGTACCTTTCGATGCGTACGGGAAGAACGAGATGTTACAACTCTCCCCCACTTGAATCGGAGCGCGTCCTCGCGATCCAAGCCGCATGACAAGCCGGAAGATAAACCAATACAAACTCTTCGGATTCCCATGTAAACTCGGAACCCTTTCCATGTCGCCATTGCACCTTGAAAGTTCTAACTTCCTTGTTCCGCAACATCTTAACCTTCTCATCAAGGATTGCAACCGGTTCTTCCACATACTCTAGCTTGTTATTCAACGTAATTTCATCTAAAGGCACCCAAGTCGAGTCATCCGCAAGATACTTACGAAGATGGGAAACATGAAACGTGTTATGGATTCCCGCAAGTTCTTCGGGTAACTCTAGTCGATAAGCAACCTCACCAACACGTGCCAAAACCTTGAAAGGACCAATAAACCGAGGCGCTAACTTTCCTCGCTTTCGAAACCGAATAACACCCTTCCATGGAGAAACCTTAAGCATTACCATGTCACCTCCTTGAAACTCAATCGTTCTCCTACCTTTATCGGCATAAGACTTTTTTCGATCTTGAGCCACTTTAAGTCGAGCCCGAATCATCTCAATTTTACTATTCATCTCCAAAACCAAATCGGAACTCCCAATTTCCTTGTGTCCCACTTCACCCCAACAAATCGGGGTTCGACACCTACGCCCATAAAGCATCTCATATGTCGGCATCCCGATACTAGTATGATAACTATTATTGTACGAGAATTCCACCAAAGGCAAATGCTCATCCCAACTACCACCGAAATCAATAATGCACGCTCGTAACATATCTTCCAAAGTTTGATTCGTTCGTTCAGTTTGACTGTCCGTTTGAGGATGATACGCCGTGCTCATTTTCAATTGAGTACCCATATCTTCATGCAACTTGTTCCAAAACTGGGACGTAAAACGAATATCTCGATCCGAAATAATAGATATAGGAACCCCATGTCTCGATATCACCTCCTTGATAAACAACTTGGATAAAGTCTCCGATGATATCGTTTCCCGAATGGGAAGAAACAAAGCACTTTTCGTCAATCGATCAACTATCACCCAAATCGTATCACATTGGGTTCTCGCCGTCCTTGGTAACTTAGTAATGAAGTCCATGGTAATGTGCTCCCATTTCCATTTCGGGACTTCCAAGGGTTGTAACTTACCGTACGGCTTTTGGTGTTCGGCTTTAACTTGCAAACACATGACGCATTGTTCAACATCCTTAACCACATCACGCTTCATACCGGGCCACCAATAATCTTTCTTCAAATCATAGTACATCTTTGTTGTACCCGGATGAATGGAGTACCTTGACTTATGTGCTTCATCAAGTAGCACTTGTCGGTTACCACCCATCTTAGGTACCCACACTCTTCCTTGAAATGACAACAAACCACGCGAGCCCATAGTAATGAACTCCGTTTGCCCCACAATCCGCTCTTCATGCTTGTTGTGAACATACGCTTCTATTTGAATCTCACCAAGCTTTACAAGGAAATCGTTAGTAATAACCATGCGTAACGATCCTACTCGTATCACCGGATGTTGACTCTTTCGACTCAACGCATCCGCGACCACGTTCGCCTTTCCCGGATGGTAATGTATCTCACAATCATAATCCTTTACCACATCCATCCACCTACGTTGATAATAATTCAAATCTCATTGAGTAAAGAGATGTTTCAAACTCTTATGGTCCGAATAAATCATACACTTGACACCATACAAGTAGTGGTGCCAAATTTTCAATGCATGAACCATCGCCGCCAATTCAAGATCGTGAGTCAGGTATCTCTTTTCGTGTTCCTTTAATTGTCGAGAGGCGTAAGCGATGACTTTACCTCTTTGCATCAAAACACACCCGAGCCCATTTAAAGAAGCATCACAATAAACCGTCATGTCTTCTACCCCTTCCGACAACACTAACACCGGAGCTTGACACAATTTCTCTTTTAATAGTTGAAAAGTCGTTCTCCCATTTGAATCTTACGTTCTTCCTCGTCAATTTAGTCAAAGGAGAAGCAATCTTAGAAAAGTCTTGGATGAACCGACGATAATAACCGGCCAATCCGAGAAAGATTCGGATTTCCGTAGGCGTAGTCGGTTGTCCCCAACTCTTCACCGTTTCTATCTTCCCCGGGTCTACTTGAATTCCTTCTTGATTCACAATATGGCCAAGGAATTGAACTTCCCTTAGCCAAAATTCACATTTGGAGAATTTTGCATACAACTTCTCCTTCCGCAATGTCTTCAACACTTCACGCAAATGGTGCTCATGTTCCTTCATACTCTTTGAATAAACAAGTATGTCATCGATGAACACAATTACCGACTTGTCCAACATAGGTTGGCACACTCGGTTCATAAGATCCATGAATGCCGCCGGTGCATTCGTAAGACCAAAAGGCATAACTACAAATTCAAAATGCTCATAACGTGTTCGAAAAGCCGTTTTCTCTATGTCTTCCTCACGGACCCGCACTTGATGATAGCCGGACCGTAAGTCAATCTTAGAAAAATACGTTGCACCTTGGAGTTGGTCAAACAAATCGTCAATCCTAGGTAATGGATAGCGATTCTTGATCGTCACTTTGTTCAACTCCCAATAATCGATGCACATCCGCATACTTCCATCTTTCTTTTTCACAAACAAGACCGGAGCACCCCATTGCGAGGAGCTCGGTCGAATGAAACCCTTTCAAGCAACTCTTGGGTTTGATTTAACAACTCTTGCATTTCCGTCGGCGCTAAATGATAAGGAGTTTTAGCAATGGGAGTAGCTCCCGGAACTAACTCAATGCGAAATTCTACTTGTCTTTTCGCTGTAATACCCGATAACTCATCTGGAAAAACATCTTCGAACTCACTAACCATTGGAATTTCACGTATAGGTGGTGGCTAGTCACGAGTATCAACAACATGGGCAAGAAAAGCCATGCCACCACTAACAAGAGAACGACGTGCCCGCGTAAAAGTGCATATCGGCACAAGTCTCCTACGATTATCACCGTGAATTACTAACTCTTCCCTACTTGGGGTCTTCACTCGAATAGATTTTTCGTGGCATGTGATATCGGCTCTATTTCGATCGAGCCAATCCATACCAACAATGATATCAAAATCGCCCAAAGTCATAGGGATGAGATCAATTTTAAAGTTTTCGGCACCAAACACAACATCACAATTTTTACACATATCAACCACTAGCACCGTCTTACCGTCCGCTATTTCGACTTCTACCAGACAACTTAATTTAGCTAGTAGCTTATTAAGTTTAGGTACAAATCGAGGTGACACAAAAGACAAATTGGCACCACTATCAAATAGAATTCTTGCCTGATTAGAGTTAACCATGAAAGTACCTGAGACAACTTTGTTCGATTGTTTGGATTCATCATTGGTCATCAAATAATTTTGACCCCTAGCCATACCTGCTACCTTTTCTAACCACTTAACATTATCATTGCGCAACTCGGGACACTCGGGCCTCTTGTGCCCTTCTTTACCACAATTGAAACAAGTAAATTTGGGTGTGGAAGGTGAGTTGGGGCAATCACGAGAGATGTGACCTTTTTGCCCACAAGTATAGCAAGTGGGTACATGACCACCGGAGCCACCTTTCTTCACACTGTTAACATTTTCGGAGCCCTTCTTGTTCCTTTTGTTGGAAAAGCTCGATTGACTTGAATTCTCGAACTTCCTCTTTCCAAAAGTAAAACTATTCTTTCTCAACACAAGCGCTTCAAAACCCTTCGCCATATTGAACAATTCATCAAAGCTCTTCACCACGTTCACACTAATTTTCTCTTGATAATTATCATTCAAGATCCTATAAAAATCTTCCTTCAACATCTTATCGTTCCCGACATACTCCGGGCAAAATTGGGTCTTGGACAAAAACACGGATTTGAGAGTGTTCAAATTCATCGACCCTTGCCTCAAGGAACGTAACTCATCCTTAAGCCTAGTTAGATCGGCCAAAGTTCGGTACTCATCGAAAAACTCTACCTTAAATTCATCCCAAGTAAAATCCGTGCATTGTTCTTAACCATAAACTTGGATTTTCGCATCCCACCATAGCTTGGCGTCACCCCTTAACATGCTACAACCATACCTTGTCTTCTTATCAAGAGGACATTCACAAGTACGGAAAGCCCCCTCCATATCGGAGATCCATCTGGCACTCTTGAGAGGGTCTCGTTCACCTTTAAAGGTGGGAGGTTGAGAATTCTTAAAATTCTTATAAAAGAAGACCCGTCTCCCCACATTATCCTCTTGATGAACGGCCTTCACTTGCTCCTTGACTACATTGACTAATTGCTCGTCAATCGTATCTAGAAACATTTTCTTAACATCCTCGAGGAACTCCGCCTTTTAACGTTTAAAGATGGCCTCAACTTTGGCCGTGAACTCAACGTCCTCACTCGTACCCCCATTTTTGGTGTCGTGTCCGTTTCTCATCTTCATTCTATAAAACGAAAAAAAAATTAAACAACGAACGGAACAAAAGGACATAGCAGGTATTCATATACGTATACCCCACACTACTCCATCTTACTCAACAATCGTCGTACATTACTTGTTTGACACGATTTGCACCCGTAACAATGGTAGCTAATCATTGTTACGTGAACACGTCGCATTAACTTGTCAGTACAACGTCCATCTCACTTGATGATTGCTAAACACAACACATATCAATTAGCACGAGGTTAATTCACATAAACCAAAGTACTAACCATTCCTGATTAGACCCAAAGCCCTACAAGTCCCGCATAAAAGTACATGCACAATAAAGTCTAAGTCTAGGCACCTATCTCAAGTCGCCTAAATCCCTTAGACCATGCTCTGATACCACTTGAAACAACCCAACCCGTATTCCATACGATAATTTTTTTTTTTTGTAAAGATACACATTTACGCGCTAATTAAATATGTAACCATTCCACACGTTCGTTGGAACATACAACAAGTTTTAGTGTTTACAAAAGGCACAAAGGCCATTACCGAATGGGATACAAGTTTGACCAATACAAAAATGATAGTTTTAAACCAAACAACACATCGAGCATGGTTTGGGACTAAACTACCCAAAATGCTAGGCCAAGTTCCAAAAGCTCCAACAAAACATCATCAAAGGGCGCCTAATGCCCGATAACCCCCTTGCCCTTATCCACACCTGCATCTAAAAAGATAAACAACGAGTGGGGTAAGCTAAATGCTTAGTGAATGCAATAATTATACATACACATATATAATATTTCTACTTGCAAACACTTACACAACACCGTACACAAGCTAGCAATTCGACAACCATGCAAAACATTATGCATATACCAATAACCGCAATTCACATTGAGCTAGCAATAACAAAAGCATATAGTTCATATTTAAGTATGCTAATGCACAATTCATACAACCATGGTTAACCAATCGTAAAAGGAATGCTACTCTAATTTCCCATTGGTGTTCATAACAACCGTTAGTGCACAACACATATATCACTAACCCTTGGACAACACATATCCGTTTATAAAATCGTTAGTGTACAACACATATAACACTAAATCGGACAACACATATCCATTCATAAATCATTAGTGTACAACACATATAACACTAAATTGGACAACATATATCCGTTCTTAAAACCGTTAGCGTACAACGCATATATCACTAACTTGGACAACACATATCCATTTCTACAAGTAAACACATCATATTCGTACATGTATACTTATTCCACTCACCTTGTCACAAGGATGGTGATTTAGCACTTTCGAGCTTCAATGCAATGTACCTAAATCATTAAGTGCACATTCAATTTCACAACTAGTGGGATTGACCACAATACTCCCACTTGAGCATTTAATGACCCAAGTTGCATTAAATGACTGAACTACTCACAACCGCCCATAAATGGCCAAGACTCGACTTTAATCACTAAGACTAGTGAATTAAAGTCTATTAACTTCAATTAACACAAAACTTAGGGTAATCCATACCCATTTCATCTAATTAGGTCAACTAGTACATTTTGACCCATTTTATATTACTTAGACTCACAATCAAGTCAAACTTACCCATTTACACTTCTTTCATAAATCTTAAAGTGCATTAGTGACTAACAACACCAATTGACACTTACAACCTCAAATCACAAGGCCAAAACCCTAAATAGTGGCTATTAGGGTTTCCTTACAACAACATAACCCAAACTCATATACAAACTTATATACGCACATATTAACAAGTACATATATATATATATATATATATATATATATATATATATATATATATATATATATATATATATATATATATATATATATATATATATATATATATATATATATATATATATATATATCTACATAATTACCCCTAAACGACGAGTTACAAACGTACAAACGATTAAGTATGTACCTTTCGATACGTACAGGAAAAACGGGATGTTACATGATCCTAATCACTATCATCACAGTATCATTTCGTAATCAGTTTCTATGATTATCACCATCATCCTTTTATCATTACCTTTATATCATTATCAATACTCGCCATTTCATAGTTTCAACACCCAATCATCATCATCACAATGTGTTTAGTTTGTCATCGAGAAAAAGAATAATAACCGATGGATTTGCACTTTAGTGGCCCATTAGATCTCACAAGCCCAAGTACGTAGCCCAACAACTAGGTTAGCCCAACAGTCATAAAAGAGTTAAAACCCTTGAGTCATTCGGTTCACTTTCATCATCTTTATTACGTATCATTATCCTATATTCATACGATCTCATCCATACTTCATACATCATCATAGTTTACATTCCATTATAAACCATATCAAACCATCATCGTTGTTATTAACCTATCCTTCCATTATCCTATCATTTTCTACACAAAAGATCTAATCCAATTTTTGTCCTAGTAATATAATATTGCTTGCTAATAATGCCTTTTGACTGTATATAATTTATCCACTTCCTAAAAGCCATAAGCATATGAATTGTAAAGTCATGTATATGACAAATATATGTACTCCCTCCACTAATTATGTCGGTCACTTACCACCTTTTATGTTTCATTCCTATTATAATACACTAGATTGTTTAGTTTCCAATAGAAAGCTACATCAATTCGATCAGCTACTCAACAAACAAAATGCTGCAGTAGCAGCAATTTATAATCGAATTAGGAACATGAAGGATTAAAAGCGTTGCAACTGCCTAGTCTGATTATCAAAGTAGTAATCAGAAAACAAAATGTAGTAGATGTGATAGTGGGTGTCAACTTTAAATAAAAGTATCATTTGGTTAATTATCTTATGGTGAAGTGGGGTTTCGTGGTTTATGATGCAGAGAGGGAGAGAAGGCAAGAAAGAGATAAAAGGTGACGGTTTTGGTTGGTTTCTCATTCGTCAACAGAACAGTCAAATGATGAGATTTGAAATGTCGGTTCTTGTACAAGAAACAAGAAAAGATCGAGCTTGTGGTGGTGTTGTAGCTGTAAACGGAATTTAGAAAAAAAACGATGTATTGGTATGATTTAAGGCTGAAACATAATCTTAACAGCAACAGTAACTAGATAGTTTAAATAGCAGCTGCAATAAGCGAAACAAGATGTTTGGATGACTTACAATGGGGGTTAATGGTGATCGAATGATAGTAGCTCAAAAAGACTTGGGTCTCATTTTCTTTGATAGTCGAACATGAGCAAATAGTAACACAGCTGCAGCCCCTTTGTGGATTCCTGTCAAGCAGCAGTAGCACAGTAATAATGGACGTGAATAGTGGGTTGTTGATTAATTGAAGAAGAATATGGTAAGGGTGGTACAAAGGTAGTGGGGTGGGTGGCTGAGATGACGAATTGTGGTGAGCAAAAAGTGGTGAGGTTTTTGATGTAGGAGGTGATGGTTTGCAGTTTGGGTGGTGATGGAATTCGACATGAAACAAAGTTCAAGCGTATTTTGATGGGTATTTGGGTTGGGAAGCATTAGTCGATCAACTAGTTATGGTTTTGTTTAGATGGGTTTTGTTTTGATAGTGATGATGTTAGTTTAAATGGGTGTCTTCAAATGGTAGCAATAACAATCGAAAATGGTATGGATTTGGTAGTTTGGGGTGGCGAGTAGCAAAATGGTTTGAGTAGAATGATTATCATAAAAATGATCTAATTATGTTATGTTAAAGATGGATTACGCAGGAATATTAATAGTATAAAGAAGGTGTTTGTGTGTTTGTTTTTGATTGAGGCAGAGAACCCATATGTTAGGGTAATGGTTTAAAGCATATACTACATATACATATTTACATAACTCAAAGATGCAATGAAAAGGTATACAGTAATATGCAATATAAATCAACATTTAAACAGTTAGCAGCCTAATAATTGGATTCTAATCACCGATAGTTTTCACGGACTATTATTTCGTACTCCGTTGTTACTCAGTGTCGAATAAAAGTGTTCAGAAAAATCATATATTTTTAAATTAACTATATTTATTTATTTTGGTCATTATGGTATAAAATTCAATCATTAATTTGTTAAATAAAAATTACATCAACTGTCCCTCTCAATTCTGGATAAAATATAAAAAGTGTTAAAATTAAATAACTAGATACATTTTTTAATAAGCCTAAAATTTATAGAACTCATTTTCGTATCACCGTTTATTTTAAAATTACATAAGTTTGAATTTAACTTGCTTAATATCAATCGGAACATTAAACTAGTATTACAATCATTTAATATTTATTTTTAATATACTTTATTTATATATAGAGATATATTTTAAATAATAATTATTATAATATCCTATTTTTATTTTATTAATTTTTAATAACAACAACATATAATACATCAAATTATATTTCGAATTATTATTTATATATACATACATATCTATTTACAAATAATTGTTCGTGAATCGTCGAGAGTAGTCGAAGGTCAATTCAATATATGAAACAGTTCAAAATTTTTGAGACTCAACCTAACAGACTTCGCTTATCGTTTCGGAAATATATAAAGATTAAGTTTAAATTTGGTCGAAAATTTCTGGGTCGTCACAATTTAAGATAACGTAGTGTCGGGATGATTGTGAGACACTCATTGGATAGATATACCTTGGTGTAAACACTAGATTCCCTACTAATAGATTTCTCGATTAGCATGTCACGAGTAACTAGGCTATCGTGATTCTGATCGGATGGACTATGCTCAACTCCTGACGCTTTATCTGGTTTAAGCATATACGCGGCCCATCTTGGATGTAATGCATACCTTGGGCGCACGAATAAAGTAGCATAGCCATATATAAATAATATCCAACCTTTCTTAACGCCTTAGTGTATCTCCCAAGTGAGTGGTTATGATTGTGTTTCGAATTCCTTTCTATCAATGGTTTGGTAAAATCTAAGGTATTATAGACAAATTAGAACCTCTGATAGTTCTAAGTCATCCTTAAAGATTTATAAGCTTAGTTTGTATTGTAGTGCGTTAAATTCTCATTTATGATTTAAACCATCCCTTACTTAAATCTACCCAATAATTCTCTTAGTTATCCACCATGTACTACACTTATAGTGGTTCCATAGCTTCTAACCTTAACCATGCTCAAGTGGTCCTATAGTACATCAACAGTGTACTCTACTGTTACAGCAGTATTTCCTCGAGTCTTATACTGTTGACCAATGTCTTGATCTGGTCCTACAATAATTCCCCATATACTTTATAGTATTTCTGATGGGTTCATACCTTGACCAATGTAAAAACACAGATAATTAATTACCTTATAATTGTCGACTTTATAAAAGGTTGTAATCACGTTTATTGGTGGAAGGATGATAATAACAGGTTATTCTTCACAACTTATTCTCTATTCTCTATTAGTATAATAAATTGTTGGATATACTTTATAAATTTATGTATTTTGCTAGAAAAATTAAATTTGAGTTACATATTTAATTAATTGAGACATTTTATCTTTTATTTATGATCCTAATTGAATGTAGAAGAGAATTTTAACAAATGTTAACCACACTCTTGTGCTATTGATGTTCTAGTTTTTAAGTATGCAATGCTGGAGTTTATGAAGGTTATTAAGGTGCTGGATCAAGTGGTTGCCTCTACGTTTCATCATCTTACGCTCTAGATTGTTCACTCTTGAGAGAAGAAAATATATGAGGCTAAGATCTGGCTGAGGTCTTGGATGAACCTTAAGTAATTGCAAGAATTCAAGCATGTTGATAATGCTAAAAACGAACATATATTTCATAGCATTATTCCTCAAGAAAGACAAGCTTTTAGTTGCAATTGTTCTATTTACAAGTGATATTCGTTTAAATAATAAAAGGTGAAGACAAAAGACAGATTCGACGAATTGAAGACGCAAACGACCAAAAAGCTCAAAAGTACAAAAGACAATCAAAAAGGTTCCAATTATTGATAAGAAACGTCTCGAAATCACAAGAGTACAAGATTCAAAACGCAAAGTACAAGATATTAAATTGTACGCGAGGACGTTCGAAAATCCGGAACCGGGACCAGAGTCAACTCTTAACGTTCGACGCAACGGACTAAAAATTACAAGTTAACTATATATATAAATATAATATAATATATAATTAATTATATTAATTATATATATATATTATATATATATATTTAAAACCGTCGGCAGCAGGAAACTCCAAGGGTGTAAAATGTAAATACCTCTCCGCGACTCGCGGAGTTTTAAGGGTATTTGGCCGCGAGTCGCGGAGCCCCAAAAATCAAGTCTGGCTATAAATCAACCCGAATTCTGATCAAAATATAATCATCATTTTTTTCTTCTCATTCATACGAAGTAATATATATTTATATTTATAATTTATATTTTAATTTTAATTATAATTCTAATAATAAGGGTATGTTAGCGAATGTTGTAAGGGTGTAAGTCGAAATTCTGTCCGTGTAACGCTACGCTATTTTTAATCATTGTAAGTTATGTTCAACCTTTTTATATTAATGTCTCGTAGCTAAGTTATTATTATGCTTATTTAAAACGAAGTAATCATGATGTTGGGCTAATTACTAAAATTGGGTAATTGGGCTTTGTACCATAATTGGGGTTTGGACAAAAGAACGACACTTGTGGAAACTAGACTATGGGTTATTAATGGGCTTTATATTTGTTTAACTAAATGAAAGTTTGTTAATGTTAATATAAAGATTTACAATTGGGCGTCCCTATAAATTACCATATACACTCGATCGGACACGATGGGCAGGGTATTTATATGTACGAATAATCGTTCATTTAACCGGACACGGGAATGGATTAATAGCCACTAGAATAATTAAAACAGGGGTAAAATTACATTCAAGGGTAATTGGTGTAATTGTTAACAAAGTAGTAAAACCTTGGTTTACACGCAGTCGATAACCTGGTGTATTCATTAAACAAAGTATTAAAACCTTGTTACAATTCGAATCCCCAATTAGTTGGAATATTTATCTTCGGGTATAATAATAATTTGACAAGGACACTTGCAATTTATATTTATGACTGATGGACTGTTATGGACAAAAACCAGACGGACATATTGAATAATCCAGGACAAAGGACAATTAACCCATGGGCATAAAACTAAAACCAACACGTCAAACATCATGATTACGGAAGTTTAAATAAGCATAATTCTTTTATATCATATTTTATTTCCTTTATTTTATATTTAATTGCACTTCTAATTATCGCACTTTTATTTATTGTTATTTCATTTTATCGCACTTTTAATTATCGTACTTTTTAATTATCGCAATTTAATTTTTATCGCATTTTTATTATTCGCAATTTCATTATCGTTATTTACTTTACGCTTTAATTTAAAGTCTTGTATTTATTTTATATTTTACATTAGGTTTTAACTGCGACTAAAGTTTTAAAATCGACAAACCGGTCATTAAACGGTAAAAACCCCTCTTTATAATAATAATATTACTTATATATATATTTGTATTTTTATAAAAGTAAACTAATATAGCGTTGAGCTTTGCTTAAAGATCTCCCTGTGGAACGAACCGGACTTACTAAAAACTACACTACTGTACGATTAGGTACACTGCCTATAAGTGTTGTAGCAAGGTTTAAGTATATCCATTCTATAAATAAATAAATATCTTGTGTAAAATTGTATCGTATTTAATAGTATTTTCTAGTAAAATAATAACTATTTTATATACTACCCCGCTGCACATCAAGTATTTTTGGCGCCGCTGCCGGGGACTTATCTTAAAAACCGGAAGCGCAACGCTAATATAAAAAAAAAAAAAATTTTAGTTACTTTTATTAAAAATTCGCTTTTGTAAAAATACGTTTTAAATATTCAAAAATATAAAAAGAAAAACAAAAATATAGTATTTTTAAGATTTTGTTAAATATTTAAGTTTTATAAGTTTCTTTATTTTTATTTTAGTTTATAAAAATATAAGTTTTAATTTTAATATCTTTTATTTAATTAAAAAACAGAAAACATAAATAAAAAAAAAAAAAAAAATAAAGAAAAACGCGTAAAAAGTGAAACCTGTCAGCTCAAATTCTGAACCCCGCGACTCGCGGGGATTTCTTCTCTCTTTGCCGCGACTCGCGGAGACCTTCTGACACACGGACAAAACCCTAATTTCGCATTGATTACGGGTTTTAATTATTATTATTATTATTTAACTTAATTATTATTATTATTATTATTAATTTTAGTTTTTTTTTTACTTTTTACTTATGTATTTAGTTTTAATAAGTTTTTATTAAATTGTAAAATTAATAGTTTAGTAAAATAAATAATATAAAAATAATATTTTTATAAAAATTGTACTTTTTACAACTTTTTGTATATTTTTATATTTTGTACCTTTTTAATCGTTGTAGCGTAATATTTATATTTTTAGCTCATATTTAATTTTAAACTTAGTTTTTGCTATAGTTATTTTTACTCCTAGATTTTTAGGCTTTGCCGTAGAATTCCTTAAGTGCTTTTTCTTTAGACTAAGATTTAGGTGCTTTAGAATTTTGCGACGCCTTTTTAAGTTTTAGTTTCTTTTTAAGATATTTCCAATTGAGATTTAGTTTTTCCTTGTAAGCTTTAATATTTTTAGACCTTTTACTATGTATCAATTATCATTCCAATTAGTAATTTCAATTTGCGATTATAATTTTAAGTTAGTTGTAGTAATAAGGTTAAATTAGTTAAGTATTTTTAAGTTTTGATAAGTTTCTTTTATTTTTCCGTCACCTTTTATTTTTCAACCATTTTTTCTTTTTCGACATTTTTCGAAGCGCACTCTTTTTCTCTCTTATTTCTCGCTATTCTAGTTTTTAGGACTTAGAATTTTATTCTACTTCTTATCTAAATTTCTTAAAATTACGAAAATTTATTTTAAGTGGTTAAATTAATAGACATCAAAATTTTCTGGTTCGTAGTAATAGTTGGATTTGTACGTGGACCGGGTTATTGGAGCCAAACAGTCCTCAATTATATTGAGACCAAACGAATCCTGCCCCTCTGCTGCATCTTTTGGCTATTCGAAACGTGGGCAAAATCAGAAAAGTCTATTGATTGGATAACTTATTATAATTTTTCTTTCCTTTTAAAAACTAATAGGATATTCTGTGAATGCACCGAGCAAGACGTTCATCACCTTTTGTACGTTCACCACCTGTAACTCGATCAAGACATCGTTTAACAAATATAACCGCCGTTGATTTTTCTTTAGAATCGTCATCCAGTCGACCAAGTACTTCAGTTCAAATTTCCGATAATCCATTTTTTGAACCCAACCTCACAATTGAGAATCCAGAAAATATTCAGGAACGGTTCATAGATCCTGAACCATTAAACTTTCCTCCGGAACCACCAATCATTCAAACAGAGATTGTTGAGGAACGAACT
Source organism: Rutidosis leptorrhynchoides (assembly GCF_046630445.1). NCBI lineage: Eukaryota > Viridiplantae > Streptophyta > Magnoliopsida > Asterales > Asteraceae > Rutidosis > Rutidosis leptorrhynchoides. The sequence continues at coordinate 193,939,834 of NC_092338.1, forward strand.
ATTAAATCAGAATCATCTAGTGATACCGATTCAACAAATTCAATTATGGAGAATCTGGAACCTTTAAGTATGGAAGACCGAATGAGAGCTAAACGCACTGGCCAAGGTCACGCAATTACTCATCCAGACATTAATGCGCCAGATTATGAAATCAAAGGACAAATTCTACACATGGTGACTAATCAATGCCAATTTAGTGGTGCGCCGAAGGAAGATCCAAATGAACATCTACGTACCTTTAATAGGATCTGCACACTATTTAAAATACGAGAAGTGGAGGATGAACAGATATATCTCATGTTATTTCCCTGGACTTTAAAGGGAGAAGCCAAAGATTGGTTGGAATCGTTACCTGAAGGGGCGATCGATACATGGGATGTTTTAATTGACAAATTTCTTAAACAATTCTTTCCCGCATCTAAAGCCGTAAGACTTCAAGCAGAAATTGTTACGTTCACACAAAAGCCAAATGAAACTCTATATGAGGCGTGGACAAGATATGGGAAGTTATTAAGAGGATGTCCGCAACATGGTTTAGACACCTGTCAAATAGTACAAATATTCTACCGAGGATGCGACATCACTACAAGAAAAGACATAGATATAGCAGCTGGTGGTTCTATTATGAAGAAAACCGAAACTGATGCTTACAAAATTATTGATAACACTGCTTCCCACTCACATGAGTGGCACCAAGAAAAAGACATCATTAGATCATCTAAAGCAGCTAGAGCCGATTCTAGCCATGACTTAGATTCCATTTCCGCAAAGATAGATGCTTTCGAGAGACGAATGGAAAAAATGACTAAAGATATTCATGCTATACGAATTAGTTGTGAGCAGTGTGGAGGACCACATTTGACAAAAGATTGTCTCAGCATTGAATTAACAATGGAACAAAGAGAGAATATTTCATACATAAACCAAAGGCCTGGAAATAATTATCAAAATAATTATCAACCGCCAAGACCGATTTATAATCAAAATCAGAATTATAACCGAAATATTCCATACAATAACCAACAAGGTCCTAGCAATCAACAAGTATCCAATAATACTTATAATCAGCAAAGACCGAATTTTCAAAACAAACCACCACAACAAACCGATGATAAAAAGCCGAATTTAGAAGATATGATGACGAAGCTAGTTGAAACTCAAACGCAGTTTTTTACATCTCAAAAACAAACCAATGAACATAATGCTCAAGCATTTAGAAATCAACAAGCTTCTATTCAAAATCTAGAACAAGAAGTAAGTAACCTAGCAAGGTTAATAGGTGAAAGAAAACCGGGAAGTTTACCTAGTGATACAAATGCTAACCCCCGGAATGAAACAGCTAAAGCTATTACCACAAGAAGTGGTACAACACTTAAACCACCTGAAATACCTGTAACTTCTGATGAAACTATTCCTACTCCACAAGAACCACAACCTGATCAAGATAAGGAAAAAGAACCGGTAGTTGAAAAGGTTAATGAAGATAACACAGTTAAGGATAAACCTTATGTTAAACCATACCAACCACCACTTCCTTACCCGAGTAAAATGAAGAAGGAAAAACTTGAAGCCGAGCAATCCAAATTCTTGGATATGTTTAAACAGATAAATGTAAATCTTCCTTTCATTGATGTGATTTCAGGAATGCCAAGATATGCTAAATTCTTGAAAGATCTAATCACAAATAGAAAGAAAATGGAAGAACTCTCGGCTGTTACTATGAATGCTAATTGTTCAGCAGTGCTGTTGAATAAGATACCAGAAAAACTATCTGATCCAGGAAGTTTCACAATTCCATGTTTTCTGGGTAGTCTTAGTTCAATAGAAGCATTGGCAGACTTAGGTGCTAGTATAAATCTAATGCCGTATTCACTATACGCTAAACTAGACCTTGGAGAATTGAAACCAACCAGAATAAGCATACAACTAGCCGATAGATCAATAAAATATCCTAGAGGGATAATGGAGAACATGCTAGTTAAAGTTGGTACTTTAGTATTCCCAGTAGATTTTGTTGTTCTGGACATGGAAGAAGATTCTCAAGTTCCTCTCATATTAGGAAGACCATTCTTAAACACGGCTAAAGCAATGATAGACGTGTTTGGTAAGAAACTGACCCTAAGTATAGAGGATGAGAGTGTTACCTTTTCAGTTGATAGAGCAATGCAACAACCACAATCTGCAGATGATACATGTTATTATATTCAAACTATAGATGCACATGCAGAATTATTAGAAGAATTTCCAGAATTACAAGGAACAGGAGAATGTTCTTTAGGAGAAAGTAATGAACCAATTGATGAAGCTGAAATGTTAGCTACACTTATAGCTAATGGATATGAACCAACAACAGAAGAAATTCAAATGCTAAAAGAAGAAGACAGATATCGATATAAATCATCGATAGAAGAACCTCCGAAATTAGAGTTAAAGCCACTTCCAAACCATTTGGAATACGCTTATTTACATGGTGAATCTGAATTACCTGTAATAATATCTTCTTCTCTTACTGAAAATGAGAAATCACAACTCATTTCTGTGTTGAAAGCTCATAAACCAGCCATTGCATGGAAGATTCATGATATTAAAGGAATAAGTCCTTCGTATTGCACACATAAAATCCTTATGGAAGAAGGTCATAAAACGTATGTGCAACGCCAACGAAGACTAAATCCTAATATGCAAGATGTAGTTAAGAAAGAGATTATTAAACTGCTAGATGCAGGTTTGATATATCCAATTTCTGATAGTCCATGGGTAAGCCCAGTTCAATGCGTGCCTAAGAAGGGTGGCATGACTGTCATCACAAATGAGAAAAATGAGCTTATTCCTACTAGGACTGTAACAGGATGGCGTGTGTGTATTGATTATAGAAAATTAAATGACGCCACCAGAAAAGATCACTTTCCCTTACCTTTCATAGATCAAATGTTGGAAAGATTAGCCGGAAATAGTTACTATTGTTTTCTAGATGGATTTTCCGGATATTTTCAAATTCCAATAGCACCCGAAGACCAAGAGAAAACCACATTCACGTGCCCTTATGGTACTTTTGCTTACAAACGCATGCCATTTGGACTTTGTAACGCCCCTGCAACCTTTCAAAGGTGCATGATGGCGATTTTTCACGACATGATAGAAGAATGCATGGAAGTATTCATGGATGACTTTTCAGTCTTCGGTGATACATTTAAATCATGTCTAGTTAATCTGGAACGAATGCTAATTAGATGCGAAAAATCAAATCTAGTACTTAATTGGGAGAAATGCCATTTCATGGTTAAAGAAGGCATCGTTCTTGGACATAAAATTTCAAAAGAAGGAATTGAAGTGGATAGAGCTAAAGTAGATGTAATTGCTAAACTTCCACATCCCACCAATGTTAGAGGAGTTAGGAGTTTTCTAGGGCATGCCGGTTTTTACCGACGTTTCATAAAAGATTTTTCTAAAATTGCCACTCCTATGAATAAACTCCTAGAAAAGGATGCGCCATTCATCTTTTCAGATGAGTGTATCAAATCTTTTAATATTCTTAAAGAAAAACTCACTAATGCACCGATCATGATAACACCAAATTGGAATCTACCATTTGAACTAATGTGCGATGCAAGTGATTTTGCAATGGGAGCCGTTTTAGGACAAAGGATTGAAAAACGATTTCAACCTATATATTATGCTAGTAAGACATTACAAGGAGCACAAACGAACTATACAACTACTGAAAAAGAACTCCTTGCTATTGTCTTTGCTTTTGACAAATTTCGATCATATCTCGTTCTAGCAAAAACGGTGGTCTATACCGACCATTCTGCTCTTAGATACCTATTTTCAAAACAAGATGCTAAACCAAGATTAATCCGTTGGATCTTACTCTTACAAGAGTTTGATATTGAAATCCGAGATAAAAAAGGAGCAGAAAATCTCGCCGCTGATCATCTTTCTCGTCTTGAAAATCCCGAATTAGAAGTTCTGAATGAATCGGCCATACAAGACAACTTTCCTGATGAATATCTATTGAAGATAGATTATAAAGAAATCCCATGGTTTGCAGACTATGCAAACTACTTAGTTTGTGGATTCCTTGAAAAAGGATTATTGTACCAAAGACGAAAGAAATTCTTCAGTGATATAAAACACTATTTCTGGGAAGATCCACATCTGTTTAAAAGTTGTCCCGATGGAATAATACGCCGATGTATATTTGGAGATGAAGCTAGTAAAATTTTAAACCATTGTCACACAGGACCAACAGGAGGGCATTATGGGCCTCAACTAACAGCAAGAAAAGTTTATGAAGCTGGATTCTATTGGCCTACAATTTACAAAGACGCACACCTTCTTTGCAAATCCTGTGATGCATGTCAAAGGGCCGGAAAAATAAGTCAACGTGATGAAATGCCACAAAATGTCATCCAAGTATGTGAAGTATTTGACATTTGGGGTATTGACTTTATGGGTCCATTTCCAAAATCTCATAATAATCTATATATACTCGTAGCCATTGATTATGTATCTAAATGGGCGGAAGCACAAGCTCTCCCAACTAACGATGCACGAGTTGTAGTAAACTTTTTAAAACGTCTTTTTGCAAGGTTTGGAACACCGAAAGCTTTAATAAGTGATCGGGGTACTCATTTCTGTAATAATCAACTTGAGAAAGTTCTTAAAAGATATGGAGTAACTCATAAAATCTCCACCGCATATCATCCACAAACAAGTGGACAAGTTGAAAATACCAACCGAGCTTTAAAACGTATTCTAGAGAAAACCGTAGGATCAAATCCGAAGGAATGGTCCATTAAATTGGAGGATGCACTCTGGGCTTTTAGAACAGCCTACAAAACTCCAATTGGAACCACACCTTTTAGACTTGTTTATGGAAAAGCATGTCATCTTCCAGTAGAAATTGAACACAAAGCATTTTGGGCTTTGAAGACATGTAATCTTGATTTACATGAAGCCGGACGTCTACGATTAAGTCAACTAAACGAATTAGAAGAATTAAGACATGAAGCATACGAAAATTCGTTAATCTATAAAGAAAGAACAAAGAAATGGCATGATAAAAGAATCAGAAGTTCGAAAGAATTTAAAGAAGGAGACAGAGTTCTTCTTTTCAATTCACGATTCAAGCTATTTCCTGGAAAATTGAAATCAAGATGGTCTGGACCATTCATAGTCAAAAGAGTTTTCCCATACGGAACGATAGAATTAATAAATTCAAATGGGATTGAATTTAAAGTTAATGGTCACAGAGTTAAACATTACATACATGGTCCGATGGAAGTCGACAACGAAGTTAATCACAATTTCGACACCACAGCTAACTAAGTGTGGGGAGAATCAAGTCTTTAAAGGATAATATGTATTTCTGTTAGAGTTAGAATGTCTGTTTTCGTGTAGTTCTCGAAAATGGAACACGTATGGTCTTTCCCTAGCAGACCCTAAAGAACTAGTCTTCTCCCCCCATTCTGAATTTTTATTTTTTTTAGGTTTTTACGAAATGAAGACTGCCTGTGAACTAAACCATGGTCTAATGCTACACGCTTTGATCACTAAACGTAATAATGACATACTCCCGAGTGAAATAGTATCAGTAATCAGAGAAAGAATGGACGGAGTTAGAAAAGGATCCAGATGCGAAGATAATAAGTTACAATTTGGTAAAGGAAAATCAAAATCCGCAGCGAAAAGAAGAGCAAGACACCTAGAAAAATGTCACAAATGCGGAAAATGGTCACATGGAGGTAAATGTTCAAATAATCAAACCTATTCAAATACCGAATTTGTTACTTTATGCAGAGACGGACCGTTCATATGTTTAGAAGAAAAGACAATGAATGCTCGAGGTTACGCCTATGCAGCCATGGAAGACCAATTAAACCGACTATCTTATGAATATAATAGATCATATAACTAAGAAATCTATTTCACAGGTATGTCTGTACAGTTTTTATTTTTATTTTTAACCTTTTGATAATAAACGCTAATTTGTTCGCTAAAAAGTATTAAATTGGTATTAAATAAAATTAGGTTTGGCGACCGAAATTATTGATATCCTTCAAAAATTTATTACATCACTGCGAAATTTAACGTTTATTCTTAAGGTATAAATATCTTTAAACAATCAACCCAAAATATTTCAAAAATTCGTCATGAGTTAAATTAGGTCTTGGAACCGAAATTACTTTACCGAAAAGAGGGGCGCATATTTTTGATAATATTTGATTGATTAAAGTAGGATAAAAAGACAAAAAGATTTTTAATTTTATTTTTACCATGTTTTTAAAATTAATATTTAAACCTTAAAATAATATTGTAAACTTTGTAAAAACAATATATTTAAAATTGTAAATATTTGAAAAATTAATATAAGTTTGGTATGAATTTATGAATTTTTAAATTAAGTTTGGTGTGAATTTTTAATTTTTAAAATATGAAATTTTAATTTTATGCATTTCAAATTTTAAGTTTGGTGTGAATTTTTAATTTTTAAAATATGAAATTTTAAATTTTATATTTAAGTTGTGTGAATTTAAAAACAAAAATTTACTTTATCTCATTAAGTTAAAAATATGATTTTTAAAATTCGTCGTAAGTTGAAGACTAGGTCTTTGAACCGAAATTGCTTTACCCGAGGGAGGGACGAGAACTTTTATTATCATTATTTTTAATCTTATTGATTTAAAGTATGCCAAAAACATTAAAAAACCCAAAAATCTTAGCTTTTAAAACAATCGCTAACAAAAAGACAAATTTTAAAATTTTGTCGAAGGACGGACTAGGACATCAATCCGAAACGACCTCGTCCTAAATAATAAGGGAAACAAAATTTTAAAATTAATTACTTAATTGTTTTAATAAGTTAATGATAATAAAAAAAAAAAAAAAAAAAAAAAAAGGGGCCGCGACTCGCGGCAATTAATGAGGATATCACCACGACTCGCGGTGGTATGAAAATACAGAAAAAAAAAATAAAAGGAACGAGCTGGAACAGAATAACACACACACACATACTGCACTTCGAAAAAACCCGAGAAAACCCACGAAAATCATCCCAAAAACTCGATTTTTCACCGTTAATCTTCAAATTTTTCACTACAATCATGTTGAGGAGGATCTTATCTAAGAATTACTCAAGAAAACAGGTACAATTACACCCCAAATCACCTTTAAATCCGAATTTTAGTGTGTTCTTGAGCATATTTTCATAATTTGAATTTTGTTAATTTTTAGTGTAATTAGTGTTAAATTGTTAGTATATTATGCATGTATAACCTAGATTGATGCTTGTTAACATGATTTGAAGCCAAAAACTTCAAAATCTTTAGAATCTAGGGTTTGTGTTCTTGAGCAAATTTGGGGCTTTTTGATATAAACAGGTTATGGCCGATTTTTGTCATGAATTGTTGCTAAATTGAGTAGTGTAACATGTCTAGGTAGTTAAATGATCCAAACTTTGAGCCTAAACATGATTTTGAGAATTAAAGTGGACTTTTTCAAGTCCAAAATTCATGAACTTGATTTTTGAAAGATAATGCCATTTGAGACTTGTTTATTTGCTAGTAATGATTATTTTGACATGTTATTTGAGTTGAATGTTTATGAACTTGGCGAAAATTTTCGTATATGCTTATTTGAAAAAGTGTAGATTTGATAAAAATGTGAAAATAAGCTTAAGTTTGATATAAATTGATAATGTCATTGTAATTATTTTGATTGATGATTTTGCTGACACTAATGCATATTTGGATGCACAAAATTTGTGTTTGATGTGTTTTGCAGAATGAAAGGGGTGAATCTTCATCCCAAGCCCGCCATGCTCCTGCTGAAAACTTGGAACAACAGGAGGTAGATAACTACTACAAGCAGGATGTACCTCATCCAGTCATGACCTTTTCAGATATGCACTTGGAACAGTTGCACCCGAACCTGCGATTTGACAGACTTTGGATAGATTATCCAAAATATCAACGGGGTTTGCATACTCTTCATTCCAAGGTTGTTGAGGTACCGAGGGTCATAGAATGGGGACCCTTGGAAGCTGTAGAATTGGCCGGGCCAATTAGGGAATTACTGGTACAGAGGTATGGTAATTCTTCTTTTAATGACTGGATATGTTTATTCACCATACGCAGACCTGTATATAAAGTATGGTGTGAAGAGTTGTTATGTAGTATAGAGTTGAATGATCGGGTAGCTAGTTTAACCGATCGTTCTTTTATTAGATTTTTGTTAGGCGGTTCGATGCGCCACATGTCTTTACTGGACATGGCTCAGGCTTTACGTATATATACGCCTGAGGAATTAGCATCTGCCGATTGTAGAGGATTGATACTAAACGGTAGGAAAATAGATGAGAATTTTGATACACACGGTGTGTGGAGTCAAATGACAAGCCATCACCGTTTCAAAGGGGGAAACTACTCTTATTTGGATATAGATAGAGCCGAATTAAGAGTAATACATAGGTTTTTAGCTAATTCGATTACACAAAGGGGTAAAAACAAAGAAAAGGTAAATGAACAAGATTTGTTTTACCATATGTGTATTCGAGACCCACACAGCGCTGTAAGTATACCATATTGTGTGGGTTATTATTTATCAGCTATGGTTCGAGGGATGCGTCCACATAGCATAATAGGAGGTGGTATTTTTATTACTTTGATTGGTGAATATCTCGGTGTGGATATAAGTCGGGGGGGATTATTAGTAGAAGAGCCGGAACCCCGCGACACTATAGGTTTAAATGTATACCATGGTGCGAAAGTGTTGAAGCGGCGAAATAACGCCGCAGTACGATACAATGGTAGACATCCACAGGTAGAGAGAAACCAGGAACAAGGTAATGTAGGAGGGGGGCAAGAAATTCATAGGTTTATAGCTTCTCAGGAATACGAAAATGCTAGACAGAGAGCATTTGAAGATTGGCAAGTTCATCAGAACCAGATCATAGCGCATTGCCAACATATAGGTAGAAACTATATTCCTACACCGAAACCCGTCTTCCCTCCTTGGTCGATAGAGATGCAGCCACCATATCCTACGTATGACCCTGCAGAAGCATTCTATAGCACTTATGGTTATGCGTGGAACCCCTATTGGTACCAATATCATCCTTAGTTTTTTTTATTTTGTTTTTATTTTGTAATTTGTAATTATTGATATATTTAATATTTTTGTTAATATTGTAATCATTTTTATAATTATCTAACTTTTATTCTTAGATTTTAATAATTTTTGAATGTGGGGTAATAAACCAAACTTCAAAAATATGTATATATGTTTGCAGTTTATCTTATGTACACAACAGGGTAAAACAACGCATTTTCAAAGACTGGCATTAAGTTCAGCAAAAGCAAGTAATTTTGACGACAAGATGCAAAATATATGTGAAATAACAACAAGACGGAATGAACAAATGACGTGCACCATTTATCATTCAGCAAACAAACGCCAATATATTTGGAAACTTTGGTAAAAATTTAATCATTTTCACACAAATCACCCTCAATAATTTAAATTGTTACTGATTTCTTGCAAATGAGGGCATTGCAAGATCTTAAGTGTGGGAAGGGGTTAAATTCTTTCGGATTTTAAAAATTTTTACTTTATACACTTGGTTACCATTAAAAATACTAGTAAAGCAGTAGTTGTATTAGAATCTAGTGCTCTCTGATAAAAAAGAACAGCACTAGTCTTATATACTGACTACCCAATTCTAGTAAAATTTTTCAATTAAATGAATTCAAATCATGTTTATACATATTTATGAATGATAAAACTAGGTTTTAACACCGAAATTATTGTTACCTCGGAAAGGACATAAATTGAGAAACAAACTAAAATGTTAAAATTCATTTAAAATGGAATAGAGGACGATAAAAAGAAAAATAAAAAGCCAAGTGTGGGAAAATTTACCAAGTTATTTTAAACATATGTCACATATATTTGTAACAAATAACTGAAAATACTTTTGCTTTGAACTAAACTAAACTGTTTTACCCGATGAAAGAAAAGAAGAGATGGATCTACACGATGAATCAATTCCATCATTAAAAGGAAGTAAAGTCTTCCGAAAAAGACACGCGCTTCTTGATTTAGGTCATGAAGTTGTCGTCCAGACCAGCTGTAGGTTGACGAAAAATCTAGAAAAGTCATCACTAAAATCAGCAGGAAATCCACGGACCTCAGCATCAAACAGGGTCGCCAAGTGGTCAGATTTATCCTAACCATGAGAAGGATTTATCTCGTACAATTGGGAGGCACCGTGCAAATTAGCTGGATAAGACTAATGAATCAGATCCCCAGAAAGGATAATCTCCTTAAAGATTAAAAATCAGCTTTTAAGACTGATATTACTCAATCCTAGAGATTGACCTTAACGATTGAGAATTACAAACTCATGGAATTCGATGATATCTAAACTCGAGCTTAAACGAGAAAATATTTTGATCAAAATTATAAACCGATTTGTTTTCTGAAAACCCTATTTTCAATGCGTTCATTACCATTGAACGTAAAATCCTAGGAATTCACCTGGAATTCATTAGGTCACCTGAACCAAAACGGGTGTCAACCGTAAGAACGGTGGTTGCATAGCATGGTCAAAGACAGGACCTTGTGCCAGACCGAAAAAATTATAAGGGTGAGCTTTACTATTGCTCCTACCAAGGATAGTAATTGCATCCGACACGTTATAGACCATAATCAAAAGCATGTCACGGGACATTGCCTTAACAGTTGCTTGTTCAACGCTTTCCTTTACAACCGGACGGTAGTTTGCCGAAAGGTAATATACGGAACAAGTAAACTGGACGTGTTGCTTTCCAAATACAAGGTTAGCAAGTGGGTGACACAAAACCGCAAGTTTTGAGCTAAAATTTTCAAATCTGAAACCCACCAAACCCACAAAAATATTTTGCAAACACCGGTAAAGGGTTATTCCGGAAAACTTATCTAGGGTAAAAACTAGATTTAATTTTCAAAAGATCAAATGTTTTCATAAAGATCCAATTTCCTTAATGGATCTAAATTTTTATAGTCATGTGGGACTGTAAACCATATCGTTACTACCATTGTTTATACCGCCGTATAGAAATCACTGATGTACAAAGTGTGAAGAATAAAGAAGTGATTCTAGTATTTCAAGACAATATTGCTTGAGGACAAGCAACGCTCAAGTGTGGGAATATTTGATAATGCTAAAAACGAACATATATTTCATAGCATTATTCCTCAAGAAAGACAAGCTTTTAGTTGCAATTGTTCTATTTACAAGTGATATTCGTTTAAATAATAAAAGGTGAAGACAAAAGACAGATTCGACGAATTGAAGACGCAAACGACCAAAAAGCTCAAAAGTACAAAAGACAATCAAAAAGGTTCCAATTATTGATAAGAAACGTCTCGAAATCACAAGAGTACAAGATTCAAAACGCAAAGTACAAGATATTAAATTGTACGCGAGGACGTTCGAAAATCCGGAACCGGGACCAGAGTCAACTCTTAACGCTCGACGCAACGGACTAAAAATTACAAGTTAACTATATATATAAATATAATATAATATATAATTAATTATATTAATTATATATATATTATATATATATATTTAAAACCGTCGGCAGCAGGAAACTCCAAGGGTGTAAAATGTAAATACCTCTCCGCGACTCGCGGAGTTTTAAGGGTATTTGGCCGCGAGTCGCGGAGCCCCAAAAATCAAGTCTGGCTATAAATCAACCCGAATTCTGATCAAAATATAATCATCATTTTTTTCTTCTCATTCATACGAAGTAATATATATTTATATTTATAATTTATATTTTAATTTTAATTATAATTCTAATAATAAGGGTATGTTAGCGAATGTTGTAAGGGTGTAAGTCGAAATTCTGTCCGTGTAACGCTACGCTATTTTTAATCATTGTAAGTTATGTTCAACCTTTTTATATTAATGTCTCGTAGCTAAGTTATTATTATGCTTATTTAAAACGAAGTAATCATGATGTTGGGCTAATTACTAAAATTGGGTAATTGGGCTTTGTACCATAATTGGGGTTTGGACAAAAGAACGACACTTGTGGAAACTAGACTATGGGTTATTAATGGGCTTTATATTTGTTTAACTAAATGAAAGTTTGTTAATGTTAATATAAAGATTTACAATTGGGCGTCCCTATAAATTACCATATACACTCGATCGGACACGATGGGCAGGGTATTTATATGTACGAATAATCGTTCATTTAACCGGACACGGGAATGGATTAATAGCCACTAGAATAATTAAAACAGGGGTGAAATTACATTCAAGGGTAATTGGTGTAATTGTTAACAAAGTAGTAAAACCTTGGTTTACACGCAGTCGATAACCTGGTGTATTCATTAAACAAAGTATTAAAACCTTGTTACAATTCGAATCCCCAATTAGTTGGAATATTTATCTTCGGGTATAATAATAATTTGACAAGGACACTTGCAATTTATATTTATGACTGATGGACTGTTATGGACAAAAACCAGACGGACATATTGAATAATCCAGGACAAAGGACAATTAACCCATGGGCATAAAACTAAAACCAACACGTCAAACATCATGATTACGGAAGTTTAAATAAGCATAATTCTTTTATATCATATTTTATTTCCTTTATTTTATATTTAATTGCACTTCTAATTATCGCACTTTTATTTATTGTTATTTCATTTTATCGCACTTTTAATTATCGTACTTTTTAATTATCGCAATTTAATTTTTATCGCATTTTTATTATTCGCAATTTCATTATCGTTATTTACTTTACGCTTTAATTTAAAGTCTTGTATTTATTTTATATTTTACATTAGGTTTTAACTGCGACTAAAGTTTTAAAATCGACAAACCGGTCATTAAACGGTAAAAACCCCTCTTTATAATAATAATATTACTTATATATATATTTGTATTTTTATAAAAGTAAACTAATATAGCGTTGAGCTTTGCTTAAAGATCTCCCTGTGGAACGAACCGGACTTACTAAAAACTACACTACTGTACGATTAGGTACACTGCCTATAAGTGTTGTAGCAAGGTTTAAGTATATCCATTCTATAAATAAATAAATATCTTGTGTAAAATTGTATCGTATTTAATAGTATTTTCTAGTAAAATAATAACTATTTTATATACTACCCCGCTGCACATCACATGTTGTCAGCGAATATGAGTTAATGAGCTGGTCAAGTCAGGACATGGGCCAAAATGGGCACATGACTCATGGGTGTGTATCAAGATAGGGTCAGACAGGTCGGACACTTTCAAAGTTTCAATATATGTTGGTAAAACTACTCTATTCTATTATTATTAGTGAAGCATGAATAATTATCAAAATAAATAGCATAATAACGGTACCCATTACCAGACATGATAGGACGGGACCCCACAAATCACAATGCACAAGATCTAAAACACGCAAAGAGTGTTTTTCATTATTACTAAAAGGTAAATGCTTGCTTTTAGAAAGTTAATAAAGCGCATAGGTTCAGTTTTGATAGTAACGAACGCACCGAAATCCGACATGTTTTATTCAAATAACTCATAACATCAAAATAAGTATGTCCTAGTCTATTATGCCATAACTCAAGCGATGCTTGAGACTTCCTTGATCGTAAAGTAGATAAGAATGTGTTAGTGCATTTTTTATGAGTCCCTAGACATCTACCACACATCCGTGGAAGGTACATCAGTTAGTGGGTTACCATGATCGCTCGTTGTTATCCTATCTATGTTTACATGCATTTACAGGAACTGCAGGAACAAGATATAGAAGTTTGACCTACTTAGACTCAGTCAGATGTACGAGTGAAGCCTCACTCATACAGATGACAAGCTCATACGCACGAGTGTCCTGAGCTGAGTCACAAACCTAATCTGCTGACACGTACACGAATGAGTGATCAACCGTACGCATGAGTGTGTGCACTCGTACAAGTGAGACCTGACACGTGTGGTTGACTTAATAGCCGAGGTATATAAATTGTGTTATGTTCTTCATTTTAGGTTAAGCCCCTCATTTTATTCTATCACTCAGATCTGGTAACCTGTCTGATTCTCTCTTTGTGCTTCAAGCCTAAATCCTTGCAAAAGGTGAATAATAGCTCTAGGAGTTGATCTAATCACACAATCCTCGTTGTGGTTTGACTAAATCAATCCCAAAAAAGCATTTTTCATATTCACTAGATGGTTTGATTCACTATTACGCCATTGTGTGAGTTAAATCTGTTGGATTCAAAGATTCTAGTCATGTTTCATCATTGGTATCAGAGCGTTGGCTAAGAAAACAACATCATCCTAGTGATTTTTGGTTGATTTAGAGTTTATTATTTTAGGTCTTGAGTTTAAGAGAGTTTTGGATCAAAAAGTTATCATCTTTACGTTTGTAATTGTGATTAGAGAGTGTGTTTATGTTAGTTTAGTTCTAATTCAGCTTGTGGACGAAGAAATTGGTGATTTACAGCATTTTCTAGCATGTTAGGGTGAATTAAGTGTTTACAGCAGGTCACACGAGTGGGTCAGCTGAAGAACACTCACTCGCACGCTTGAGCTCACGAGTGAGCTCATTCGCACGGCTTAACATAACCTAGTTTAGGTTAAGAGTTTCAGGTTGATCACATGAGTGATCACATGTTTGACAGTTGACACGTATGATTGATCACACGGTTGATCTTACTCGCATGTTTGAGGTTTAGTGTATTTTTCCATTTAGAAACTAAGTAACACATATGTTTGAGTTTGTGACTCGTAAGGTTGAAGACAGAAATTTAGTGACTCGTGCGTTTGAGTTACTGAACCGCACGGTTTACCTTATTGGTAAGTTTGCCAAGATGTTTAATTCAAATGACTATACGTTGGCTACACCGTTAGTTCAGAGTATCACGAGTATGACTCAACGATTACTCCTTGCTGAAAGTGAATCCGGAAGTGGTATAAATTGTCCAAGACTGATGAATATGGATAATTACTCTACGTTGAAGTCTAGATTTAAGATTTGGTCCGATGGTCAAGATACGAAGCTTTGGAAGTATGTTGAATCAGAATTTCAATGGACACGTTCACCAGTTACAAATTAATTATATGCTCTGCATAATATGCCTTTGAAAGAACGTGAAGAGTATAATTTAGAGAAGAAGTTGTATTGTAACTTGACAAGTGCTCTTGATGGTCCGATTTTCCATCAGTTTCTTTGTCATGATAATTCGTTCAAGATTTGGGAAGCAGTTTGTACATTCAATGAAGGAAATACAGCTTACAGAGCTCAAAAGGGATTAGAGTTGAAGGCTGAGTTTGATCGCTTTCACTGGCAAGTTGGAGAATCTATTACAGATGTGGTTGAAAGATATCGTCATTTGCTAGTTGAATTGCATTAGCATGATGTAACAATTGAAGATAAAGATAAAGTGGTATGTCTAGCTGGAGCACTTCCTTGGAATGGAATGGTTTTGGGTTAACTATGAATACTAGTGGAGAACTAGCTACTGCTACAGTGAACTAGTTTATTGCAAGACTTCATGAAGAGGAATTAAAGCTATTGAACAAAATGAAGAAGTCTAAGCAAGTTCAAGACACCAAAATGTATTATTTAACTGGATATACACCTGCTAAATCTACTCATGCTCCGTTTCAGACCACCTTTGCAATAAATAATTAGAATATGTATGGTTTGAATGTCACTACTTCAAGTACTCAACAACCTTCCTATCCGTCACAAGTTTCACCATGTTCACTCAACACTCAATCACAGCCTACTTCAAATACAACAGAGTCATCTACACCATCGCAATAGAAGTTTTATCTGCACTAAAGATTGAAAACATAAGAAAGGTTGGAAAGGAGAAGATTAATGAAGATATAGCTTTATTGTCTAATCTTGTGAATTCTTATGATAACTATCTTGATGGTCATGTGGGTAACATTCATCTAACAACGGAAGATTATCAACAACTTGATAGGGATGAAGCAGAGAAGATGGATATAATGTGGGGTATGGCAAATCTTGTGAGAAGAGCTAGAGATTACGAAGAGAGAACTGGGAAACCAATAAGTCTGACCAAGGATAAAAAACTGGGTTTTGATATGAATACTGTTACTTGTTACAATTGTGGAGAATTAAGTCATTTTACAAGACAGTGTACTAAACAGAAGAAGCAGGTCTGACAACCCGGAAATTTCTGACCAAAATTAAACTTTATCTTTACCTTATTCTTACACGACAAGCAAAGCTTGTTAAATTGAATCTCAAGCATTTTAAACTGTGTTCATACATTCTTTTAACCTCGACCAAATTTTGACGATTCACGAACCACTATATAAATGAATATGATTATATATATATATATATATATATATATATATATATATATATATATATATATATATATATATATATATATATATATATATATATATATATATTATAACTTGAGAATATTAACAAGGTATTTAAACGTATAATACTTTACAATGAACGTATCTGCTTCAATATGTTTATCGATGGAATTAAAAGATAATATCAAATGATTGAGTTATCAAGATTCATTATGATACGATTTACATATCTCTGTTGAGAGGTCCACTTTGAATTAAGAAACCTTTCCTTTTAACGGTACTCAGAATAAATGGTAAATTGATTACAAGTAAGAACAAAGTGTCACTTAACAAGAATTAGATAAAAGTTAGAGGAGATTCCTATTTGATTTTCAATTCATGCTTTACAACATTTTCCTTGTGATTTTTATAAGATAACTATTTTAACTTTCATCTTAAAGATGGAACGTGGAATGTGAAGTGCCCCGTCCTAATCTATAAGGACGAATACAATAACATATGGTTACATTGCGAGGTTTTGACCTCTATATGATACATTTTACAAACATTGCATTCGTTTTCAAAAGACAACCTTTCATTACATCAAAAGTTGACAGGTATGCATACCATTTCATAATATCCAAACTATAAATGACCTAATCTGTCATTTGCTTTAATAATGATCTTTATTGAACTCAACAACTCGAATGCAACGTCTTTTGAAATATGTCATGAATGACTCCAAGTAATATCTCTAAAATGAGCAAATGCACTGCGGAAGATTTCCTTAATACCTGAGAATAAACATGCTTTAAAGTGTCAATCAAAAGGTTGGTGAGTTCATTAGTTTATCGTAATAAATCATTTCAATAATTTTAATAAACCACAAGATTTCATTTATTCAATAATCTTACACTCGCAAGTGTATAAAAATCATTCATATGATGAACACCTGGTAACCGACATTAACATAATGCATAAAGAATATCCCCCTGCATACTCGCAAGTATGCCATAATTATTGGCAATCGCAATCACCATTTAAATCGAAGTACTAAAGCATTCTAAATTCCAGAATGGGATTTGTTAGGCTCATAGATCTATCTTTAGGATTCGCATCAACTAGGGGCCATTTCCCTAATTCTTAGGTTACCAGACTTGAAGGGGCGATATTCGGTATAGTAATCCAACCATAGAATGTAGTTTCAATTACTTGTGTCTATTTCGTAAAACAGTTATAAAAGTAGCGCATGTATTCTCAGTCCCAAAAATATATATTGCAAAAGCATTTAAAAAGGGAGCAAATGAAACTTACAATACTGTATTTCGTAGTAAAAATACATATGACGTCATTGAACAAGTGCAAGGTTGGCCTTGGATTTACGAACCTATATTAAGTATATATATATTTATTTGTTGATCAATATTTATCTAACAATTTAGGTCAAGTCGTAGTGTATCACAATCCTAATGCTCGAGACCGATATGCAAAAGTCAACAAAAATCAACTTGACTCAAAATGACTTCCAAAATCTATACATGTTTATTATGTAACATAAATATAATCGTTGCTGCGTTCGAGGCGGAACGTAATAGGCCGAGGAATAATGGACCTGCCTTCCGTACCCGACAGAAGAAGAAGTGAAGGGTCGTTGACCATGAGCTTCTTTTCCTTTTTCATCCGCCATACCTTCTTTAATTGATTATATAAGACTTACCGGGTGTTATAAACCGGGATATTAGCACATTATGTTTATTGTTTGGTTTACTACTTTGGAATTTGGTTTATCACTTTCGGATTTTATTTATATTAATAGTGGATTATGCTATTAGTAACTATTATCTTTTATTGCATGCGGTAATATTCTGTATTTAGTAACTTGTATGATCATAATACTTGTGTTAAGTTATACTACTACTATTGCCATTAATGTTACTACTTAGTGTTACTACTATCACTACATAACACTAGCACCACTACTACTACCACTAGTGTTATTACTAACACTACTAACACTACTATCACTACATACACTACTTCTCACTACTAGCGAATCTTTTCGTACTATTATTTACTAGTCTTCAACACTCGTTGCTAGTATATTTTTAATAACTCTGTTTTTCATTAATCTTACCTCGATGTATCATTTGTGTAGAAGGAGGCCATGTTTACTACTGAAATGCTCGAGGCTCAATTGGAAGAACTCGTTAACCAGCGTGTGACGGAAGCTCTTATAGCTGCAGGTTTTGATTGCACGATTGAGAAATACTGTCCTCGACGAGAGCGGATAAGATGGGAAAATGAACTTCTGAACCTAAGGGTCATTGGAAACGACATTGCTAGATACGCTAACCGATTCCGGGAGCTATCATTTCTTTGCCCACATTTGGTCTCATCAGTGGAAAGAGCAATCGAGAGGTACATGTCGGGATTGCCGATGGAAGTGTTAGGTTTTGTACTATCCCATCAACCAAAGACAATACTCGGAGTCATCAACATGGCAATAAACAGGATGAAGCAAGTTAGCCGATCGGAAGGAAAAGAGGTGCCTGTTACAGGAAATGAATTTAATGGAAAAAGAAAACGAAGTGAGAACATTGTTGGGAGTCTCGCACAGAACCGAGGTGAGAAGCAAGAGATGCCCCGTAACTTTGAGAAGGGATCTTCATCCAACACGAATTACAAGGGAAAACTACCATTGTGTGGAAGATGTGGAAAGCACCATTGTGGGGAATGCAAGAGCTGGTTTGCACCAATTGTAAGAAGTTTGGTCATTTGTCAAAAGATTGCAAGGTTAATCTGAACGGCAACACCAACAACAACAGCACTGCAAGCAATGCGAACAATGGTAATGGTGGTAAGAACTGTTATGGTTGTGGACAGCCGGGTCATTTCAAGAAGGACTGTCCTAAGAACAACAATGGGAATGCTCAAGGAAGGGCGTTCAACATCAATTCTGCGAAAGCTCGTGATGATCCAAAGCTAATCATGGGTACATTTTCACTTGATGATCAACTTGTTTATGTTTTGTTTGATACTGGCACCGATAGAAGTTTTATATCTAAGGATATTTGTCACAATGTTAAGAAACCTGTTTCTCCCCTAGATAACGTGTATTCCATATAACTAGGAAATGGTAACTTGATGAGAGCTGATAAGATTTATAGTGATTGTACCTTGATGTTAGAGGGTAAGCGTTTTAGCATTGATGTGATACCTATTAAACTGGGAAGTTTTGACCTGGTGGTTGGAATGGACTGGTTAGCTGATAACAAAGCCGATGTGGTCTGTTACCTAAAGGCTATTCGTATTCCTATTGCTGACGGTGAACCTATGATAATTTATTATGAAAAGAATGGCTCACAATTACATCTCATTAACTGCTTAAAAGTCCAAAAGTATGTGAGAAAGGGATGTATCGCATTCTTGGCTCATGTAAGCCAAATTGTACCAGAAGAAAGGAGACCCGAAGACGTTCCTATAGTTAAGGAATTTCTTGAAGTTTTTCCGGAGGAATTACCTGGTCTCCCACCGCATCGAGAAATTGAGTTTCAGATAGACTTAGTGCCAGGAGCGGCACCGGTGGCTCGCGCACCGTACAGACTTGCACCCCCAAAACATCAAGAGTTGTCTAGTCAATTACAAGAGTTGTTAGACAAGGGATTTATTAGGCCGAGTTCTTCGCCTTGGGGAACTCCTGTCCTGTTCGTTAAGAAGAAGGATGGGTCGATGAGATTGTGTATCAACTACAGAGAATTGAACAAGCTAACAATCAAGAATCGGTATCCGCTACCGAGGATTGATGACTAATTTTATCAGCTACAAGGATCTAGTTGTTATTCAAAGATTGATTTAAGATCCGGGTATCATCAATTGAGAGTCAAAGAAGCTGATGTCCCGAAGACAGCATTTAGAACACGTTATGGACATTATGAGTTTATAGTGATTTCGTTTGGTTTGACGAACGCACCAGAAGTGTTCATGGACCTCATGAACCGTGTGTGTAAGCCATACCTAGATAAATTCGTAATTGTGTTTATTGATGATATATTGGTGTACTCCAAAAACAGAGAAGAGCACGAACAACATCTACGTTCGATATTGACTATGCTTAGAGAAGAGTAGTTGTATGCAAAGTTCTCTAAGTGTGACTTTTGATTACCAGAAGTACAATTTCTTGGCCATGCTGTAGGGGCCAATGGAATACAGGTCGATCCAGCAAAGATTGAGTCGGTTAAGAATTGGGAAACTCCAAAGCCGCCAACGTAAATTAGGCAATTTTTGGGTCTAGCTGGTTACTACCGAAGATTCATTGAAGGATTCTCTAAGATCGCCCGACCATTAACCGCGTTGACTCATAAGGGCAAGAAGTTTGAGTGGTCAAAACCGCAAGAGACTGCATTTTAGTTGTTGAAAGAGAAGTTAACAACTGAACCAGTATTGTCTCTACCCGAGGGAAGTGAAGATTTTGTTATTTATTGTGATGCCTCACGTCAAGGAATGGGTTGCGTGCTTATGCAACGAAATAAGGTTATTGCTTATGGATCGCGTCAGTTAAAGATTCACGAGCAGAACTACACTACGCATGACCTTGAGTTAGGAGCTGTTGTCTTTGCACTTAAAATGTGGAGACACTCCCTGTTTGGAACCAAGTTCACTATCTTCACTGACCATAAGAGTTTACAGCACATATTCGATCAGAAGCAACTCAACATAAGACAAGAACGTTGGATGGAACTACTTAACGATTATAACTGAGAACTTCAATACCATCCGGGCAAGGTGAATGTTGTAGCAGATGCCTTGAGCAGAAAGGAGCGAGAGAAACCTCTTAGGGTTAAAGCTCTTAACATAGTTGTCCGTACGAATCTCACATCACAAATCCTCGACGCACAACAAGAAGCCATGAAACAGGAGAATGTTGATGTTGAATTTCTCAAAGGGATGGATAAGAAGTTTGACATTAAGGAGGACGAAACACGGTACTTTGCTAACCAAATTTGGGTACCAAAGTTTGGTGGATTGAGAGAACTGGTGTTGGAGGAAGCACACAAGTCGAGATACTCAATTCATCCGGGATCAGATAAGATGTACCAAGATTTGAAGGCATTTTATTGGTGGCTGAACTTGAAAGATGACATTGCAACTTATATCGAGAAATGCTTGACTTGCGCCAAAGTCAAGGCTGAGCATCAGAAGCCATCAGGATTACTGATTCAACCAGAGATTCCCAAGTGGAAGTGGGAAGGAATTTCCATGGACTTCATTACGAAACTGCTGAGAACGGCGGGAGGTGACGATACCATTTGGGTTATCGTGGATCGTCTCACTAAGTCCGCACACTTCTTACTGATAAGGGAAACTGATAAGATGGAGAAGTTGGCTCAGATTTACATTAAGGAAGTCGTCTATAGGCATGGAGTGCCTATATCCATTATATCCGACCGCGACAGCAGATTTACTTCCAGGTTTTGGCAATCGTTACAGAAAGCAATGGGGATTCGTTTAGATATGAGTACAGCATATCATCCCCAGACGGATGGCCAGAGCGAACGAACTATTCAGACTTTTGAGTACATGTTGAGAGCATGTGTCATTGATTTCGAAAACGGATGGGATATGTATTTACCACTAGCTGAGTTCTCATACAATAATAGTTACCATGCGAGCATTAAAGCTGCATCATTTGAAGCATTATATGGAAGGAAGTGTAGATCTCCTGTTTGTTGGAGCGAGTTCGGAGATAGTCAGTTGACGGGTCCTGAGATTATTCAGGAGACAACTGAGAAAGTTCTACAGATTCAGGAATGATTGAGAACGGCTTGAAGTCATCAAAAGAGTTATGTCAATGTTAGACGGAAGGACATAGAGTTCCAAGTTAGGGACAAAGTTATGCTTAAAGTATCACCTTGGAAGGGTGTTGTACGATTTGGGAAATGAGGTAAACTGAGTCCTAGATATGTTGGACCGTTTGAGATAACTAAAAGAGTTGGACCAATAGCTTACAGATTGGAACTACCACAAGCACTCGGCGGTATTCATGATGTTTTCCATGTATCCAATCTAAAGAAGTGCCTAGCCGATGATAATTTGATTATTCCTTTAGAGGAACTACGTATCGACGACAAACTTCATTTCATTGAGGAACCTATTGAAATCTTGGGCCGTGAGGTCAAACAGTTGAAGAAAAGTAGAATTCCTATCGTTAAAGTTCGATGGAACGCGAGAAGAGGACCAGAGTTTACGTGGGAGCGTGAAGACCAGATGAGGCTGAAGTATCCGCAATTGTTTCCAGAGGAAACTACTTCGGCGGATGATCACTAAAATTTCGGGACGAAATTTTCAATAACAGGTGGTGGGTAATGTAACAACCCTGATTTTTCCGTTACTTTCGTTAACCTTCCGTTAGTTTATTTAACGGCGATTATTTAACTTTTATGTGTTTACGTGTATTAAATGCGTACTTGACCTTTGAAGGGTTTCAATAGTTAATATGGGTAGATATTAATGTAAATAAATATTTCAGATAATGAAATACGATAAAAATGAAACGATTTTGATAATAGCTTTTTGAGCAACGAAACGCTCGGGTTTATTTTAATAATTAATTTTATTAATTATTAACTTTTTAAAATATTTAATTTATTGGGTTTTTAATAAATTAAGCAATTGGTTGCGTTTAACGATCGGATTAGCGTTCCGGGCCTTTGGTACGACTAAACGGTACTTAAAACGGACCACGAATACACGGGATTACAAAACGAGAGCCCGGGAACCCCCTGAGGGCCCCATTCGGCCGACCCCTCCCCATACCCCCCTTATATTTTAATTTTTGATAAGTTTAGGGGCTTATGTGCTAATTTTTGAAACTAGGGTTTAATATAAATTAATTTGTGAGGATTAAACACTGCCATAATTCTAACCCTACTATTCCAGTCGACTTTTTTTGGCTCCTCCCTCCCCTTTGGTTGTCGACATCATCACCACTACCATACCATCAATTTTTGATTTTTAGATTAAACCTTGAACACGAAAGTTGTAATTCCCGATCTCCTCTACGCATTGGTGTATTTAATTTAGCGATCAAAGGTATAATTGCATAAATCCTAAATCTTAAAAATCTGATTTTCATGTGAGTTTCATAGTTATGTTGTCAATTGCTCAAGTCTATACGCGTACGTGTTAATTGTAATCGTTATTTTGATTGTTTGATGCACTAGGGTTTAAAAACGAATTTGTATTTGTTTGATCAGAAAAATTAAGTTTTTCAAATGTTAATTATTATGTTATAATCAGATTCCTTGCGAAAAACTATTGAGTTTAGGCTTTGGATTCGCTTGATTTCGTTTCCGTATGATTAAGTTATGTCGATTTGAATTATCGTTGTGTTTTTGTTGCTTGATCAAAAATCTGGTATTGATAGACAATTAATTGGCATGTAAGACTTATACCACTGAAAATATAATTTAAAAACACTCAAGTTAGACTAGGATATCATGTCGTTTGCTTTTGTATAGCCCGAGATATGCTATAATTAGTGTAAATGTAGTTTTATACAGCACTTGCATGAAAATAACGTTATATGATAAAATGTGGAAACTTCTGTGATTAAAGCTTTTCATATTTGAAAAATAGACAAAAATTACTTCATCTTTCATGTGGATATCTTAGGTTAATTGTATCTATATATTCAGATAATCGTATGCGAATGAGACTAACGAAATGGGAATCGAATATGTAAATTGAACACGGTTTTGTACTTTGTGAATTTTGTATATTGTTTGAGCATGTATTCTTCTGGGAAATGAAACTTAATATGATATGTGACTTATTGTTAGTTTATGTCAATCTCTTAAACCTTATGCATTGGGCACAATAGAGCTATACTTTATGTGAATTCTGACTTGAACTGAAAACTGAATGTTGAACTTGCACGAATAAACTGTACAAATTGGCTAAACAAAAGTGGATATATTTTTTATATGTGTTACTTTGATTTGTCCTTGAACTATGGCCCCTTGTATTGTATCAATTGGATGTTCCTAACTCCGGATATAGCCAAAATGAAATCAGTGCGCGGTCAGAAACTGACTTGGCAAACCCCAAATGTATTCCTTCTGATTCTTGACTTTTAATTGTCGTATGAGTCCCTAGCTAGACTTTTTGGAATCGATTTTAAGTCTAATTCTGATCTGGAGTTTTTCATATTTACTTGAATTTTGTACTATGAGATAATGTGCTAAGTATGCTACGTGTTCATAAACTTTGTGCATAACGATAAACTGAAATTGTGAAAATGATCATTCATGACCTGAAATGTATTGTTTGACTTAGGTTTAACTTGTTGACCAATATTTGAAATGAACCTACTGATGTCGACTTTAGTTGACCACATTGACCAAGTTTGACTTTCGGTTTGACTTCGGTTGACTTTGTTTGACTTGCAAGATATAGTTGACTTTTTACTTTGAAACGCGTCGAGTCGAGCAATAAGACAATGTACACTATGAAACCACACTTATTTAAGATACATATATTGACCAACCTACATACGTATACTTAGGTTACATTACTCGGGTCTAAACCGTACAAGTCATTTGTCTTTCATTCCGAGCTTATTCATAGGTGAGTCTACAGTCCCGCTTTTTTACATGTTTTCAGGGATGAGAATACACGCTGTTACATTTACATTTTCAATTACTTTTATATTGACATGAGTACTACACATATGCATAATGAGTTTGTTCAAAAAGCCTCTAGCTTGAATACTTTTAATACCATCGGTGTAAGCACAATTTAGATGGATGGATCCGTTAGGTTGACAACCTCACCCACTATAAAAGCAGTGGTGCATTTACTTTGAACATTAAATACATTTGAACAAGTGAATAACATTTTACGAGGTAAGGTCGGGTGTAGTGGTTTCTATACTCGGGTTAATGCTAGTATTCAGGTGCTCGGTTTATGCAAGCGATAGAATCTCGTGGTCAATAAAATTAAACTATTTTTCTGATAACTATTTTTCAGATACTGTTACATTACTTTAAACCTGTAGATTCACCAACATTATTTGTTGACCTGTTTTTGCGTGTTGTCATTCTCAGGTCCTTAAGAGGTATGCTTCCACTGTGTTTGCTGCATGACTGGCCGTGGAGTCAGCATTTGATTTTAAAGAACATTATTTACTTTCGCATTTAAAACTTTTATACTTTTTAAATACTGTTGGCTTGTGGTTACGATCACAACAGTGTTTCTATTTTAGGATTTTTGACTTTTGTTTTTGAAAGTTATTATTTTAAATAAAATTAAATGCGATTGCTTTAAACGTCTCATATACAGGGAGTAACTGTTAACCGTGGGATCGGAAATTAACAAGTCGTCAGATGGTATTTTGGCGGGGTGTTATATCAAGTACCTAGCGATGTAATTAACTATTGTGAATCGTTTATAATGTATATGAACGGGTCCTTTCAGTTGGTATCAGAGCGGTAGTCTTAGCAGAACCAGGTCTTGCATTAGTGTGTCTAACTGATAGTTGTTTAGATGCATTAGTGAGTCTGGACTTCGACCGTGTCTGCATGTCAAAAATTTTGCTTATCATTTCGTGTCGAAAATTTCCTGCTTATCATCCTTAGAAAATTTTCTGCTTATCATTCCTAGTCTGGACACATCTTACTGCATTGATTGCATGAATAGTGTATAGACAAAATTCATATCTTAGCGTATCTGTTACTGTAAACTTTGCCTGACATATTCCAAAATTTCCTCCGTAATCTACGGAATCTTCTGTACTATACATAAGTATTCTACGTAATTAGAATATTATTTGACATCCGAAAAGCATTATATATCGAAAAATCCATTATTCAATCGTACGAAATGGAACTTGTCATTAGTTCAAGCTTCCTCGGATTCCGACAGCTATTTCGAAATGGAATCCCACTCAAGCTCCGAAAGCAGTGTGACCGGAATGGATCAACCAATCAGCCATCATCTATTCTGGGTGAATTGGGGATGGGTTCGTAGCCTCCTCAATCATTGGAGACAAGAAGAAAGTGATCCCTACCATCCACAACATTCCCCTCTTGGCGAAGGACACGAAGCACTTACTGGCGAACCAGTTCGAAACACCATTTTCACCCTTATTTCCTAAATATCTCGCCATGATTATATTCTATCCACAATTCTAAACCTTATTCACCCGCTCATTCTGACCAACAATCATCTCGGAGTAATGGAACAAGTCAACGAGCTTCGCGCTCGAGTAATCAATTTGGAAAACGTGGTGCAAAACCTACCAGCTTCAGTAACAGCACCGGCAACACCAGTACCACCAATAACAACATCCGCAGTACAATCCTCAACACTACACGTCTCAAACTCACAGTCTGTACCTCCAGCATAATCATCATACTACATGATGTCCTACATCGATTATCTTCATTCTACATGACGTTCTACATCATATATCTTCGTACGACATGGCGATTATGTAATCTCTAATGTTTTAGAGATTATATATTCTTGTTCTAACGGTAAATCAAATGAGTTTAATATCATATTAACTCATTAAATCCATGATTACATCTGAAGAAAATATATATGTATATATATTTTCATAAAGATTGTAATTAAAATTCTTTTGTACAAACTGTTAATGGTGAAAATATTTTAACGGGTAGGTAATACCCGAGGAATATTTAGATTTCACATTAATAAGTTACACTATACATTCTTCGAATCTGATTCAACAGTCATTTACTATCCTACTTACATCCACAGTTATACGAATCCATTCACCACAGAATAACCATTTTCATTCAATTTTATATTTGGATTTTGACTTATCAGAATCCAAAAAGTTGCATAATGAAGAAAACTAATAATGCTAAAAATGAACACATATTTCATAGCATTATCCTTCAAGAAAGACAAGCTTTTAGTTGCAATTGTTCTATTTACAAGTAATATTCATTTAAATAATAAAAGGTGAAGATAAAAGACAGATTCGACGATTTGAAGACGCAAACGACCAAAAAGCTAAAAAGTACAAAGTACAATCCAAGTGGTTCAATTTATTGATGATAAAGTACAAGCCGCAAAACGCAAAGTACAAGATATTAAATCGTACGCAAGGACGTTCGAAAATCCGGAACCGGGACATGAACCAACTATCAACGCGCGATGCAACGGAGCTAAAATTACAAATCAACTATGCACACGAATATAATATAATATATAAATAATTCTATAAATTATTTATATATTATATTTATATTAAAAACCGTCGGCAAGTAAGAAAACAAAAGTAAAGTTGTGGTCAGGTCTATAAATTGCAATGAATTCTGGCTGATTTACACACACCATATCAACTGATATCTTCACTCTCTCTTAATTTATATTTTATATTTTATAATTATAATTTTAATATTAAGTTAATAATAATAATAAGGTTATGGTAGCGAATGTTTTAAGTTTGTAAGTTGAAATTCTGTCCGTGTAACACTACGCGATTAATACTCATTGTAAGTTATGTTCAACCCTTTTAAATTAATGTCTCGTAGCTAAATTATTATTATGCTTATTTAAGCCGAAGTAATCGTGATGTTGGACTAAATATTAAAGACAGGGTTATTGGGCTTTGTACCATAATTGAGGTTTGGACAAAAGACCGACGCTTGTGGAAATTGGACTATGGGCTATTAATGGGCTTTATATTTGTTTAACTGAATGATAGTTCGTTAATTTAATATAGAGATTTACAATTTGAGGTAAATATAAATAACCACATACACTCAATAGGACACGATGAGCGGGATTTATAAGTACTAATAATCGTTCATTTAACCGGACATGTGAATGGATTAATAGTCAATGGACTCATTAAAATAGGGGTGGATTATGTACAAGGACACTTGGCGTAATTGTTAACAAAGTATTAATGTAGTGACCCGAACTTTTCTATGTTTATATATATTAATTGAGATTGATATTTACATGATTAAATGTTTCTAACATGTTAAGCAATCAAACTTTTTAAGACTTGATTAATTGAAATATGTTTCATATAGACAATTGACCACCCAAGTTGACCAGCGATTCACTAACGTTAAAACTTGTAAAAATGACATGACGATATATATATGGATATACATATGGTTAACATGAGATTATGATAAGTAAGTATCTCCATAAGTATATTAACAATGAGTTATATACATATAAACAAGACTACTAACTTAAGGATTTCGAAACGAGACATATATGTAACGATTATCGTTGTAACGACATTTAAATGTATATATATCATATTAAGATATATTAATATATCATAATATCATGATAATATAATAATTTAACATCTCATTAGATATAATAAACAATCGGTTAACAACATTAATTGAGATCGTTAACTTAAAGGTTTCAAGACAACACTTACATGTAACGACTAACGATGACTTAACGACTCAGTTAAAATGTATATACATGTAGTGTATTTAGATGTATTAAAATACTTTTTGAAGACTTCAAGACATATATCAAAACACTCATACTTAACAAAAATAGTTACAGTTACTTTTCCATTCTTTTCTTTCATCAAGAATTATAGTCGTATTCTTACCCGTATTATACATAGCTTCAAAACGTACTTACTATGAGTATATACCAATAGGAACTAGCATGGGATTCCACTCTTGATTATGTCATGTATGACTAATCAATTTTAACTTCTACCATGAGCTAGTCAACTAACTAGAACTCCTTTTAACCCCACTCACCACTCACCAATTACCACTCATCATTCACTCCATTTCACTTCCAATTCTCTTTCTAATTCTCTCTCAACACACACACACTATTATGAACGTATTTTTCCAGTAGTTAATCATCATCTTCATCAAAAATCACTTCAAGAATCAAGCTATAATCATCATAGGAAGAACACTTCAAGAACACTTCAAAAATCCCTTCAAGTTTACTAATTTACTTCCAAGCTTTCTAATCCATTCCAAGTAATCATCTAAGATCAAGAAACCTTTGTTATATACAGAAGGTTATCTTTCTTATTCAAGGTAATATTCATATTCAAACTTTGATTCAATTTCTATAACTATAAACTATCTTAATTCGAGTAAAAATCTTACTTGAACTTATTTTTGTGTCATGATCCTACTTCAAGAACTTTCAAGCCATCCAAGATCCTTTGAAGCTAGATCATTTCTTGTCACTTCCAGTAGGTTTACCTACTAAACTTGAGGTAGTAATGATGTTCATAACATCATTCGATTCATATATATAAAACTATCTTATTCGAAGGTTTAAACTCGTAATCACTAGAACAAAGTTTAGTTAATTCTAAACTTGTTCGCAAACAAAAGTTAATCCTTCTAACTTGACTTTTAAAATTAACTACACACATGTTCTATATCTATATGATATGCTAACTTAATGATTTAAAACCTGGAAACACGAATAAAACCGGATTTACGCCGTCGTAGTAACACCGCGGGCTGTTTTGGGTTAGATAATTAAAAACTATGATAAACTTTGATTTAAAAGTTGTTATTCTGAGAAAATGATTTTTATTATGAACATGAAACTATATCCAAAAATTATGGTTAAACTCAAAGTGGAAGTATGTTTTCTAAAATGGTCATCTAGACGTCGTTCTTTCGACTGAAATGACTACCTTTAAAAAACGACTTGTAACTTATTTTTCCGACAATAAACCTATACTTTTCTGTTTATATTCATAAAATAGAGTTCAATATGAAACCATAGCAATTTGATTCACTCAAAACGGATTTAAAATGAAGAAGTTATGGGTAAAACAAGATTGGATAATTTTTCTCATTTTAGCTACGTGAAAATTGGTAACAAATCTATTCCAACCATAACTTAATCAACTTGTATTGTATATTATGTAATCTTGAGATACCATAGACACGTATACAATGTTTCGACCTATCATGTCGACACATCTATATATATTTCGGAACAACCATAGACACTCTATATGTGAATGTTGGAGTTAGCTATACAGGGTTGAGGTTGATTCCAAAATATATATAGTTTGAGTTGTGATCAATACTGAGATATGTATACACTGGGTTGTGGATTGATTCAAGATAATATTTATTGATTTATTTCTGTACATCTAACTGTGGACAACTAGTTGTAGGTTACTAACGAGGACAGCTGACTTAATAAACTTAAAACATCAAAATATATTAAAAGTGTTGTAAATATATTTTAAACATACTTTGATATATATGTATATATTGTTATAGGTTCGTGAATCAACCAGTGGCCAAGTCTTACTTCCCGACGAAGTAAAAATCTGTGAAAGTGAGTTATAGTCCCACTTTTAAAATCTAATATTTTTTTGGGATGAGAATACATGCAGGTTTTATAAATGATTTACAAAATAGACACAAGTACGTGAAACTACATTCTATGGTTGAATTATCGAAATCGAATATGCCCCTTTTTATTAAGTCTGGTAATCTAAGAATTAGGGAACAGACACCCTAATTGACGCGAATCCTAAAGATAGATCTATTGGGCCTAACAAACCCCATCCAAAGTACCGGATGCTTTAGTACTTCGAAATTTATATCATATCCGAAGGGTGTCCCGGAATGATGGGGATATTCTTATATATATGCATCTTGTTAATGTCGGTTACCAGGTGTTCACCATATGAATGATTTTTATCTCTATGTATGGGATGTGTATTGAAATATGAAATCTTGTGGTCTATTGTTACGATTTGATATATATAGGTTAAACCTATAAATCACCAACATTTTTGTTGACGTTTAAAGCATATTTATTCTCAGGTGAATACTAAGAGCTTCCGCTGTTGCATACTAAAATAAGGACAAGATTTGGAGTCCATGTTTGTATGATATTGTGTAAAAACTGCATTCAAGAAACTGATTTCGATGTAACATATTTGTATTGTAAACCATTATGTAATGGTCGTGTGTAAACAGGATATTTTAGATTAACATTATTTGATAATCTACGTAAAGCTTTTTAAACCTTTATTTATGAAATAAAGGTTATGGTTTGTTTTAAAAATGAATGCAGTCTTTGAAAAATGTCTCATATAGAGGTCAAAATCTCGTAACGAAATCAATTAATATGGAACGTTTTTAATCAATAAGAACGGGACATTTCAGTTGGTATCCGAGCGTTGGTCTTAGAGAACCAGAAAATTTGCATTAGTGTGTCTTATCGAGTTTGTTAGGATGCATTAGTGAGTCTGGACTTCGACCGTGTTTTCTTTAAAAATGATTGCTTAACATTTTTGTTGGAAACTATATATTTTTAACATATGAATATTATGTGATATATTAATCTCTTAACGTGTTTGATATTATGTGATAGATGTCTACCTCTAGAACAAGTCTGATTGACTCACCTAATAATAATGAAGAGTCAAATGTAAATTGGAATGATTCGTGGACTGATTCACAAGTTCCCGAAGAGGAACCGGAAGAAGAGTCAGAACCGGAAGAAGAATCGGAACCGGAAGAAGAATCGGAACCGGAAGAAGAAATAGAACCGGTGGGGGAAATAATAAAACGGTTAAGTAAAAGAGAATCCTCAACCAACCGACCAAGGTTAATTATGGTCAATGGTGTTTCCGCCAAGGAAGCAAAATATTGGGAGGATTAACAATTCTCCGATGAATCGGATTCCAACGAGAATTCCGATGATGTTATAGAAATTACCCCAACTGAATTTAAAAAGGCAAAAGAAAATAATAAGGGAAAGGGCATAAAAATAGAGAAATCTAATTCCAACCCCGATGAACTTTATATGTATCGTCAACCCCCGAAGTCCTTAAGTTGTAACAATGACCCGGGAACCTCTAAACCACCAGGTTTTTCTAAACCAATGTGGACAACGACGGCTCGTATTAGGGGAACATCATATATCCCTAGAAACTTGGCAAAACGAACCAAAACCGAACAAGAAGAAACGAGCGAGTCGGAATAAGATAGTTGTATTCGTGTGGTGTAATATATGTAATATAGTGTGCTTATGCTTTATGATATATGTAAAAATTGCTTGTATTAATAAGTATTTTTTTTATGAATCTAACTCTTGTCTATTTTACAGTATAAAAACACAAAATGGATAGACAACCCAATATTTTAAGAGACCTACCCGGAGACATGATTGATGAAATCTTGTCTAGAGTCGGTCAGAATTCCTCGCCACAACTATTTAAGGCGAGATCAGTTTGTAAGACATTCGAAGAACGTTCCAAGAATGCCTTGGTTTATAAAAGGCTTTCGTTCGGAAGATGGGGGATATCACATTGGGAAATCCATAAGTTACGATGTGTTTCCTTTGACGCATATATTGCGGGGAACCCAAATGCTATTTTACGCAACGGGTTAAGAAATTATTTTGACTCAGTATATCCGAATATAGGACTTCGTGATTTAGAAAAAGCGGCTAACATGCAACATAAAGAAGCATGTTATGCTTACGGGTTAGTAATGTTCGCTTCTCACCAAAGTGAGAACAAGAACATCGGGCTACAACTATTAAACAAAACGTTCCCACAAGTGACGGAGTCGGTAATTGGGGTAAGAAATGAGGTTTTTAGGTTATTACGAGACTGTTGGTCATTACGTAACCCTCGTCCCTTTGACGACGTTACAACACGCTGTCTTATCAACGGCCATAACGGTTATGTTCCACAAGACCAAGGATGGGAAGTAGTCCTAGTAAAACCAGAATGCATGACTTGTTTCTGGACGTATGAATTACGTGTCTTTATTGCCTTTGCTGAACGACTTGTGTACTAGCTAGAATTATTCACAACTATCTTGTATCAAAGTTATTGTGTGCTATATTTCATTCTTTATGTAAAATAAGCGGTATTGTAAGTTTGTAAAATATTATATAAAAGTTTGAACGCGAAATATTATTACAATCAGTTTTTCATATAGAATTGTAGTAGTTGAATTGTATATTAGCTACTAAGTATGAACTTAACGGGTAGGTACTACCCGAATTTAAACTTATAAAACGCTAATATGAAGAAAAAGCTTTTATAAATGAGTTCATATTATGCTACGAAATACTATTAACTACTCTTAATATTCTGTATGATTAACTTGTTCCATTTGACTATTTTGAAGGAAATGGCACCGACTACTCGACACACCGTGAATATGAATGAAGAGGAATTCCGTACTTTTCTAGCTTCAAACATAGCCATAGTACAGGCTGCGCTACATACCAACAATAACCTTGAATCTGGCAGTACAGGTAATCATGTAGGATGCACCTACAAAGAATTCACTGCCTGCAAACCTTTGGAATTTGATGGAACCGAAGGACCGATCGGATTGAAACGGTGGACCGAGAAGGTCGAATCGGTGTTTGCCATAAGTAAGTGTACTGAAGAAGACAAAGTGAAGTACGCTACGCATACCTTCACAGGTTCTGCGTTAACATGGTGGAATACCTATCTAGAGCAAGTGGGACAAGATGATGCGTACGCACTACCGTGGTCAGCATTCAAGCACTTGATGAACGAGAAGTACCGTCCCAGAACCGAGGTCAATAAGCTCAAGACAGAACTTAGAGGGTTACGAACCCAAGGATTTGATATTACCACGTACGAAAGACGATTCACAGAATTGTGCCTATTGTGTCCGGGAGCATTCGAAGATGAGGAAGAGAATATCGACGCATTTGTGAAAGGATTACTGGAAAGAATCCAAGAAGATATAAGTTCACACGAGCCCGCCTCCATACAACAGGCATGTAGAATGGCTCACAAACTAGTGAACCAGATTAAAGAAAGAATTAAAGAACAGACTGCTGAAGAGGCCAATGTGAAGCAAGTCAAAAGAAAGTGGGAGGAAAACGGTGATAAGAATCACCAATACAACAACAACAGCAATTACAACAATAATCGCAACAATTATCCCAACAATCGCAACATCAATCGCAACTACAACAAACGGCCCAATAACAACAACAACAACTACAACAATCATCCCAACAACAATAATAACCGCAACAACAACAACAATCAGAAGCAGCTATGCCAAAGGTGTGAAAAGTATCACTCGGGGTTTTGCACCAAATTTTGCAACAAGTGTAAAAGAAATGGTCATAGCGCGGCGAAGTGTGAGGTCTACGGACCAGGGGTTAATAGAACGAAAGGAACAAATGGTGTCGGAACGAGTAATGGCGGAGCAAGTTATGCCAATGTAGTTTGTTATAAATGTGGAAAACCGGGCCACATTATTTGAAATTTCCCGAACCAGGAGAACACGAATGGACAAGGCCGCGGAAGAGTTTTCAATATTAATGCTGCAGAGGCACAGGAAGACCCAGAGCTTGTTACGGGTACGTTTCTTATTGACAATAAATCTGCTTACGTTTTATTTGATTCGGGTGCGGATAGAAGCTATATGAGTAGAGATTTTTATGCTAAATTAAGTTGTCCATTGACGCCTTTGGATAGTAAATTTTTACTCGAATTAGCAAATGGTAAATTAATTTCAGCAGATAGTATATGTCGAAATCGAGAAATTAAACTGGTTAGCGAAACATTTAAGATTGATTTGATACCAGTAGAGTTAGGGAGTTTTGATGTGATAATCGGTATGGACTGGTTGAAAGAAGTGAAAGAAGAGATCGTTTGTTACAAAAATGCAATTCGCATTATACGAGAAAAAGGAAAACCCTTAATGGTGTACGGAGAAAAGGGCAACACGAAGCTACATATTATTAGTAATTCTAAGGCACAAAAACTAATAAGAAAAGGTTGCTATGCTGTTCTAGCACACGTCGAGAAAGTACAAACTGAAGAAAAGAGCATCAATGATGTTCCCATTGCAAAAGAATTTCCCGATGTATTTCCGAAAGAATTACCGGGATTACCCCCACAGCGATCCGTTGAATTTCAAATAGATCTTGTACCAGGAGCTGCACCAATAGCTCATGCTCCTTACAGACTCGAACCCAGCGAGATGAAAGAACTGCAAAGCCAATTACAAGAACTTTTAGAGCGTGGTTTTATTCGACCAAGTACACCACCGTGGGGAGCTCCTGTTTTGTTTGTCAAGAAGAAAGATGGTACATTCAGGTTGTGTATCGACTACCGAGAGTTGAACAAACTTACCATCAAGAACCGCTACCCACTACCGAGAATCGACGACTTATTTGATCAACTACAAGGCTCGTCTGTTTATTCAAAGATTGACTTACGTTCCGGGTATCATCAAATGCGGGTGAAAGAAGATGATATTCCAAAGACTGCTTTCAGAACACGTTACGGTCATTATGAGTTTATGGTCATGCCGTTTGGTTTAACTAATGCACCAGCTGTGTTCATGGACCTTATGAACCGAGTGTGTGGACAATACCTTGAAAAGTTTGTCATTGTTTTCATTGATGACATACTTATTTACTCAAAGAATGACCAAGAACACGGTGAACATTTGAGAAAGGTGTTAGAAGTATTGAGGAAGGAAGAATTGTACGCTAAGTTTTCAAAGTGTGCATTTTGGTTGGAAGAAGTTTAATTCCTCGATCACATAGTGAACAAAGAAGGTATTAAGGTGGATCCGGCAAAGATAGAAACTGTTGAAAAGTGGGAAACCCCGAAAACTCCGAAACACATACGCCAGTTTTTAGGACTAGCTGGTTACTACAGAAGGTTCATCCAAGACTTTTCTAGAATAGCAAAACCCTTGACTGCATTAACGCATAAAGGGAAGAAATTTGAATGGAATGATGAACAAGAGAAAGCGTTTCAGTTATTGAAGAAAAAG
Organism: Rutidosis leptorrhynchoides; assembly: GCF_046630445.1. Classification (NCBI taxonomy): domain Eukaryota; kingdom Viridiplantae; phylum Streptophyta; class Magnoliopsida; order Asterales; family Asteraceae; genus Rutidosis; species Rutidosis leptorrhynchoides. The sequence continues at coordinate 193,976,002 of NC_092338.1, forward strand.
CTAACTACGGCACCTATATTGTCATTGCCTGAAGGGAATGATGATTTTGTGATTTATTGTGACGCATCAAAGCAAGGTCTCGGTTGTGTATTAATGCAACGAACGAAGGTGATTGCTTATGCATCTAGACAATTGAAGATTCACGAACAAAATTATACGACGCATGATTTGGAATTAGGCGCGGTTGTTTTTGCATTAAAGACTTGGAGGCACTACTTATATGGGGTCAAAAGTATTATATATACCGACCACAAAAGTCTTCAACACATATTTAATCAGAAACAACTAAATATGAGGCAGCGTAGGTGGATTGAATTATTGAATGATTACGACTTTGAGATTCGTTACCACCCGGGGAAGGCAAATGTGGTAGCCGATGCCTTGAGCAGGAAGGACAGAGAACCCATTCGAGTAAAATCTATGAATATAATGATTCATAATAACCTTACTACTCAAATAAAGGAGGCGCAGCAAGGAGTTTTAAAAGAGGGAAATTTAAAGGATGAAATACCCAAAGGATCGGAGAAACATCTTAATATTCAGGAAGACGGAACCCGGTATAGGGCTGAAAGGATTTGGGTACCAAAATTTGGAGATATGAGAGAAATGGTACTTAGAGAAGCTCATAAAACCAGATACTCAATACATCCTGGAACGGGGAAGATGTACAAGGATCTCAGGAAATATTTTTGGTGGCCGGGTATGAAAGCCGATGTTGCTAAATACGTAGGAGAATGTTTGACGTGTTCTAAGGTCAAAGCTGAGCATCAGAAACCATCAGGTCTACTTCAACAACCCGAAATCCCGGAATGGAAATGGGAAAACATTACCATGGATTTCATCACTAAATTGCCAAGGACTGCAAGTGGTTTTGATACTATTTGGGTAATAGTTGATCGTCTCACCAAATCAGCACATTTCCTGCCAATAAGAGAAGATGACAAGATGGAGAAGTTAGCACGACTGTATTTGAATGAAGTCGTCTCCAGACATGGAATACCAATCTCTATTATCTCTGATAGGGATGACAGATTTATTTCAAGATTCTGGCAGACATTACAGCAAGCATTAGGAACTCGTCTAGACATGAGTACTGCCTATCATCCACAAACTGATGGGCAGAGCGAAAGGACGATACAAACGCTTGAAGATATTCTACGAGCATGTGTTATTGATTTCGGAAACAGTTGGGATCGATACCTACCATTAGCAGAATTTTCCTACAACAACAGCTACCATTCAAGCATTGAGATGGCGCCGTTTGAAGCACTTTATGGTAGAAACTGCAGGTCTCCGATTTGTTGGAGTGAAGTGGGGGATAGACAGATTACGGGTCCAGAGATTATACAAGAAACTACCGAGAAGATCATCCAAATTCAACAACGGTTGAAAACCGCCCAAAGTCGACAAAAGAGCTACGCTGACATTAAAAGAAAAGATATAGAATTTGAAATTGGAGAGATGGTCATGCTTAAAGTTGCACCTTGTAAAGGCGTTGTTCGATTTGGTAAACGAGGGAAATTAAATCCAAGGTATATTGGACCATTCAAGATTATTGATCGTGTCGGACCAGTAGCTTACCGACTTGAGTTACCTCAACAACTCGCGGCTGTACATAACACTTTCCACGTCTCGAATTTGAAGAAATGTTTTGCTAAAGAAGATCTCACTATTCCGTTAGATGAAATCCAAATCAACGAAAAACTCCAATTCATCGAAGAACCCGTCGAAATAATGGATCGTGAGGTTAAAAGACTTAAGCAAAACAAGATACCAATTGTTAAGGTTCGATGGAATGCTCGTAGAGGACCCGAGTTCACCTGGGAGCATGAAGATCAGATGAAGAAGAAATACCCGCATCTATTTCCAGAAGATTCGTCAACACCTTCAACAGCTTAAAATTTCGGGACGAAATTTATTTAACGGGTAGGTACTGTAGTGACCCGAACTTTTCCATGTTTATATATATTAATTGAGATTGATATTTAAATGATTAAATGTTTCCAACATGTTAAGCAATCAAACTTTTTAAGACTTGATTAATTGAAATATGTTTCATATAAACAATTGACCACCCAAGTTGACCGGTGATTCACGAACGTTAAAACTTGTAAAAATGACATGACGATATATATATGGATATACATATGGTTAACATGAGATTATGATAAGTAAGTATCTCAATAAGTATATTAACAATGAGTTATATACATATAAACAAGACTACTAACTTAAGGATTTCGAAACGAGACATATATGTAACGATTATCGTTGTAACGACATTTAAATGTATATATATCATATTAAGATATATTAATATATCATAATATCATGATAATATAATAATTTAACATCTCATTAGATATAATAAATAATGGGTTAACAACATTAATTGAGATCGTTAACTTAAAGGTTTCAAGACAACACTTACATGTAACGACTAACGATGACTTAACGACTCAGTTAAAATGTATATACATGTAGTGTATTTAGATGTATTAAAATACTTTTGGAAGACTTCAAGACATATATCAAAACACTCATACTTAACGAAAATGGTTACAGTTACTTTTCCATTCTTTTCTTTCATCAAGAATTATAGTCGTATTCTTACCCGTATTATATACAGCTTCAAAACGTACTTACTATGAGTATATACCAATAGGAACTAGCATGGGATTCCACTCTTGATTATGTCATGTATGACTAATCAATTTTAACTTCTACCATGAGCTAGTCAACTAACTAGAACTCCTTTTAACCCCACTCACCACTCACCAATTACCACTCATCATTCACTCCATTTCACTTCCAATTCTCTTTCTAATTCTCTCTCAACACACATACACTATTATGAACGTATTTTTCCAGTAGTTAATCATCATCTTCATCAAAAATCACTTCAATAATCAAGCTATAATCATCATAGGAAGAACACTTCAAGAACACTTCAAAAATCCCTTCAAGTTTACTAATTTACTTCCAAGCTTTCTAATCCATTCCAAGTAATCATCTAAGATCAAGAAACCTTTGTTATATACAGTAGGTTATCTTTCTTATTCAAGGTAATATTCATATTCAAACTTTGATACAATTTCTATAACTATAAACTATCTTAATTCGAGTAAAAATCTTACTTGAACTTGTTTTTGTGTCATGATCCTACTTCAAGAACTTTCAAGCCATCCAAGATCCTTTGAAGCTAGATCATTTCTTGTCACTTCCAGTAGGTTTACCTACTAAACTTGAGGTAGTAATGATGTTCATAACATCATTCGATTCATATATATAAAACTATCTTATTCGAAGTTTTAAACTCGTAATCACTAGAACATAGTTTAGTTAATTCTAAACTTGTTCGCAAACAAAAGTTAATCCTTCTAACTTGACTTTCAAAATTAACTACACACATATTCTATATCTATATGATATGCTAACTTAATGATTTAAAACCTGGAAACACGAAAAACTCTGTAAAACCGGATTTACCCCGTCGTAGTAACACCGCGGGCTGTTTTGGGTTAGATAATTAAATACTATGATAAACTTTGATTTAAAAGTTGTTATTCTGAGAAAATGATTTTTATTATGAACATGAAACTATATCCAAAAATTATGGTTAAACTCAAAGTGGAAGTATGTTTTCTAAAATGGTCATCTAGACGTCGTTCTTTCGACTGAAATGACTACCTTTACAAAAATGACTTGTAACTTATTTTTCCGACTATAAACCTATACTTTTCTGTTTAGATTCATAAAATAGAGTTCAATATGAAACCATAGCAATTTGATTCACTCAAAACGGATTTAAAATGAAGAAATTATGGGTAAAACAAGATTGGATAATTTTTCTCATTTTAGCTACGTGAAAATTGGTAACAAATCTATTCCAACCATAACTTAATCAACTTGTATTGTATATTATGTAATCTTGAGATACCATAGACACGTATACAATGTATCGACCTATCATGTCGACACATCTATATATATTTCGGAACAACCATAGACACTCTATATGTGAATGTTGGAGTTAGCTATACAGTGTTGAGGTTGATTCCAAAATATATATAGTTTGAGTTGTGATCAATACTGAGATACGTATACACTGGGTCGTGGATTGATTCAAGATAATATTTATCGATTTATTTCTGTACATCTAACTGTGGACAACTAGTTGTAGGTTACTAACGAGGACAGCTGACTTAATAAACTTAAAACATCAAAATATATTAAAAGTGTTGTAAATATATTTTAAACATACTTTGATATATATGTATATATTGTTATAGGTTCGTGAATCAACCAGTGGCCAAGTCTTACTTCCCGACGAAGTAAAAATCTGTGAAAGTGAGTTATAGTCCCACTTTTAAAATCTAATATTTTTTTTGGGATGAGAATACATGCAGGTTTTATAAATGATTTACAAAATAGACACAAGTACGTGAAACTACATTCTATGGTTGAATTATCGAAATCGAATATGCCCCTTTTTATTAAGTCTGGTAATCTAAGAATTAGGGAACAGACACCCTAATTGACGCGAATCCTAAAGATAGATCTATTGGGCCTAACAAACCCCATCCAAAGTACCGGATGCTTTAGTACTTCGAAATTTATATCATATCCGAAGGGTGTCCCGGAATGATGGGGATATTCTTATATATATGCATCTTGTTAATGTCGGTTACCAGGTGTTCACCATATGAATGATTTTTATCTCTATGTATGGGATGTGTATTGAAATATGAAATCTTGTGGTCTGTTGTTACGATTTGATATATATAGGTTAAACCTATAACTCACCAACATTTTTGTTGACGTTTAAAGCATGTTTATTCTCAGGTGAATACTAAGAGCTTCCGCTGTTGTATACTAAAATAAGGACAAGATTTGGAGTCCATGTTTGTATGATATTGTGTAAAAACTGCATTCAAGAAACTGATTTCGATGTAACATATTTGTATTGTAAACCATTATGTAATGGTCGTGTGTAAACAGGATATTTTAGATTATCATTATTTGATAATCTACGTAAAGCTTTTTAAACCTTTATTTATGAAATAAAGGTTATGGTTTGTTTTAAAAATGAATGCAGTCTTTGAAAAACGTCTCATATAGAGGTCAAAACCTCGCAACGAAATCAATTAATATGGAACGTTTTTAATCAATAAGAACGGGACATTTCAATTAAAACATTGGATTACACACAGTCGATATCCTGGTGTAATTATTAAACAAAGTATTAAAACCTTATTATAGTTTAAGTCCCCAATTAGTTGGAATATTTGACTTCGGGTATAAGGATAATTTAACGAGGACACTCGCACTTTATATTTATGACCGATGGACTGTTATGAACAAAAACCAGATGGATGTATCAAATAATCCAGGACAAAGGACAATTAACCCATGGTAATAAATTAAAATCAACACGTCGAACATCATGATTACGGAAGTTTAAATAAGCATAATTCCTTTAATTTATATCTCATCGCACTTTTATTTACTGTCATTTTATTTATTGTACTTTTAATTATCGTACTTTTATTTATCGCACTTTTATTTATCATCATTTACTTTACGCTTTAAATTAAGTCATTTGTATATTTAATATTTTACATTAGGTTTTAATTGCGACTTAAGACCTAAAATCGACAAACCGGTCATTAAACGGTAAAACCCCCTTTTTTATAATAATAATACTACTTATATATATATTTATATACAAATATAGTTTAAAATATAATATAGCGTTAAATTTAGTTGTATCCCTGCGGAACGAACCGGACTTACTAAAAACTACACTACTTTACGATTAGGTACACTGCCTATAGTGTTGTAGCAAGGTTTAGGTATATCCACTCTATAAATAAATAAATAAATAACTTGTGTAAAATAGTATCGTATTTAATAGTATTTCGCAATAAAAATATAATCTATTTCGTATACACCTCGCATAACATCAAGTATATTTGGCGCCGCTGCCGAGGAACTTCAACAACGCCTAAGCGAAACGCTATATATAAAAAAATTAGTTTTTTTAGTTATTTTTGTAAAAATATATTTATATACGTTTTAAATATTAAAAACAAAAATATAAAAACATAAAAAAAGTATATATATCTATTTAAGTGTTCAAGTAAAAAGAAAATATATTTTTTAAAGTACAAAAGTATTTTTTTTGTTCTTAAAAATATAAGTTTATAAATATTACTTATATTAATTTTGTAAAGATTTTAAAGTAAAAAGTAAAAAAATAATAATTAAAAACTCTGAACCTGCACCGATTGAAACTGCAAAGGATCTGAGCCTGCACTGTCATGCGATCGCATGAGCAGGCAAGGGTAAACCCATGCGACTGCATGGTACCTTCTGACACGCTCACAACCTAGTACGACAGAATTAGGGTTTAATTTAATTATTATTATTATTAATTAATCTAATTATTGTTTATATTTAATATTAATTAGTTATAGTTTAATTAAAGTTGTATTTTAAGTTTTAAGTGTTAAGTAGTTTTATAAATTTATAAAATTAATACTTTTATACATTAATATAAAAATAATATATTTATAAAAATTGTATTTTTATAACTTTAAGTTTTATTTTTGTATTTTGTATCTTTTTATTTCGTTTAATCGTAATTTGTATATTTATCGTTCGTATTTAGTTTAAAACTTAGTTTTTACCATAGTTATTTCTATTTCTCGATTCTTAGGCTTTGCCATAAAATCCCTTAAGTGCTTTTTCTTTAGATTAAGATTTAGGCGCTTTAGAATTTTACGACTTCACTTATCGCTTTAATATTTAATAGATTTTAGTGCCTAATTAAGTTATTGCCGTTTTGGATTTAGAATTCCTTTTAAACTATAATTCCTTTAGATGTAATTTTTAATATTTAGTTTTTAGACTTTTAAGTTTTGACGCTTTACTTTCTTATTTTTATTTTTCGATCTTTTATTTTTCGACGTTTTTCGACACACTCTTTTTCTTTCTCATTTCTACGCTCTAGTTTTTAAGACATAGAATTTTCTTTATTTTCTTTAAATTTCAATGAAAAATTATTTTAAGCGGTTAAATTGATAGACATCCAAAATTTTCTGATTCATAGTAATAGTTGTATTTGTTAGTGGTGAGTTGTGGGCTTCTGATCTAAAAGGTCCTGGCTACCTGCTGCATCTATTGGCTATTAGAAACTATTAATTTGATTTATATAATTTTTATCTTCATAACTAATAGGATATTCAGTGAATGCACCGAGCAAAACGTTCACCACCTTTCATACGTTCACCACCTGTAACTCGATCAAGACATCTAGCCAACATTGTCGCCGTTGATTTTTCTTTAGAATCGTCATCTAGTCAACCAAGTACTCCAATTCAAATTTCCGATAATCCATTTTTTGAACCCGACCTCACAATTGAGAATGCGGAGGATATTCAAGGACAATTCAGAGATCCTAAACCACTAATCATTCCTCCTGAACCACAAATCACTCATTCAGAGATTGTCGAGGAAGAAACCATTAAATTAGAATCATCTAGTGATTCAGATTCAACAAATTCAATCATGGAAAATCTGGAACCTCTAAGTATGGAAGATCGAATGAGGGCTAAACGCACTGGCCAAGGTCATGCCATTACTCAACCAGACATTAATGCGCCAGATTATGAAATCAAAGGACAAATCCTACACATGGTAACTAATCAATGCCAATTTAGTGGTGCGCCGAAGGAAGATCCAAATGAACATCTTCGTACATTTAATAGGATATGTACTCTATTTAAAATCAGAGAAGTTGAGGATGAACAGATCTATCTCATGTTATTTCCCTGGACTTTAAAGGGAGAAGCCAAAGATTGGTTAGAATCGTTACCTGAAGGGGCGATTGACACATGGGATGTTTTAGTTGAAAAATTTCTTAAACAATTCTTTCCGGCATCTAAAGCCGTGAGACTTCAAGGAGAAATTGTTACGTTCACGCAAAAACTAAATGAAACTTTATATGAGGCGTGGACAAGATTCGGAAAGTTGTTGAGAGGATGTCCTCAACATGGTTTAGACACTTATCAAATAGTAAAAATATTCTACCAAGGATGTGACATTACTACACGAAAAGACATCAACATAGCAGCTGGTGGTTCCATTATGAAGAAAACCGCAACTGAAGCCTACAAAATTATTGATAACATTGCTTTCCACTCACATGAGTGGCACCAAGAAAAAGACATCGTTAGATCATCTAAAGCGGCTAGAGCCGATTCTAGCCATGACTTTGATTCCATTTCTGCAAAGTTAGATGCTTTCGAAAGACGAATGGAAACGATGACTAAAGATATTCACGCAATACAAATTAGTTGTGAGCAGTGTGGAGGACCACATTTGACAAAAGATTGTCTCAGTATTAAACAAACAATGAAACAAAGAGAGAATGTTTAATACATGAACTAAAGGCCTGGAAATAATTATCAGAATAATTATCAACCGCCAAGACCAAACTACAATCAAAATTAGAATTATAACCGAAATGATCCATACAACAACCAACAAGGTCTTAGCAATCAACAAGTATCTAACAATACTTACAATCAGCAAAGACCTATTTTTCTAAATAAACCACCACAAACTGATGATAAAAAGCCAAATTTAGAAGATATGATGTCAAAGCTAGTTGAATCTCAAACTCAGTTTTTCACATCTCAGAAACAAACCAATGAACAAAATGCTCAAGCATTTAGAAATCAACAAGCTTCTATTCAAAATCTGGAACAAGAAGTAAGCAACCTTGCAAGGTTGATAGGTGAAAGAAAATCAGAAAGTCTACCTAGCAATACAAATGCTAACCCCCGGAATGAAACAGCTAAAGCCATTACCACGGGAAGTGGTATTACACTTAAACCACCTGAAATACCTGTAATTTCTGATGACGCTATTCCTACTCCACAAGAACCATAATCTGAGCAAGAGAAGGAAACAGAACCGGTAGTTGAAAAGGTTAATGAAGATAACACAGTTAAGGCTAAACCTTATGTTAAACCATACCAACCACCACTTCCTTACCCAAGTAAAATGAGAAAAGAAAGACTTAAAGCCGAGCAATCCAAATTATTAGATATGTTTAAACAAATAAATGTCAATCTTTCTTTCATTGATGTGATTTCAAGAATGCCAAGATATGCTAATTTCTTGAAAGATCTAATCACAAATAGAAAGAAAATGAAAGAACTCTCGGTTGTTACTATAAATGCTAATTGTTCTGCAGTACTGTTGAATAAACTACCAGAAAAACTCTCAGATCCAGGAAGTTTCACAATTCCATATTTTCTGGGTAGTCTTAGTTCAATAGACACATTGGCAGACTTAGGTGCTAGTATAAATTTAATGCCATATTCATTATACGCTAAACTAGACCTCGGAAAATTGAAACCAACACGAATAAGCATACAACAAGCCGATCGATCAGTAAAATATCTTAGAGGGATAATGAAAAACATGCTAGTTAAAGTTGGTACTTTAGTATTTTCAGTAGATTTTGTTATTCTGGACATGGAAGAAGATTCTCGAGTTCCTCACATACTAGGAAGACCATTCTTAAACACATCCAAAGCAATAATAGACGTGTTTGGTAAGAAACTGGCCCTAAGTATAGAGGACGAGAGTGTTACCTTTTCTGTTGATAGAGCCATGCACCAACCGCAATCTGCAGATGATACATGTTATTACATTCAAACTATAGATTCACATGCAGAATTGTTTCAAGAATTTCCAGAATTACAAGGAACAGGAGAATGTTCTTTAGGAGAAGGAACTGAACCAATTGATGAAGCTGAAATATTAGTCGCACTTATGGCTAATGAATATGAACCAACAACAGAAGAACTTCAAATGCTAAAAGAGGAAGACAGATATCGATACAAATCATCGATAGAAGAACCACTGACATTAGAGTTAAAGCCACTTCCAAACCATTTGGAATATGCTTATTTACATGGTGAATCTGAATTGCCTGTAATAATATCATCTTCTCTTACAGAAAATGAAAAATCTCAACTCATTTCTGTGCTAAAAGCTCATAAACTAGCTATTGCATGGAAGATTCATGACATTAAAGGCATAAGTCCTTCGTATTGTACACATTAAATCCTTATGGAAGAAGGCCATAAAACTTATGTGCAACGCCAACGAAGAATAAATCCAAATATGCAAGATGTTGTTAAGAAAGAAATTATTAAACTGCTCGATGCAGGTTTAATTTATCCAATCTCTGATAGTCCATGGGTAAGCCCAGTTCAATGCGTACCTAAGAATGGTGGCATGACTGTCATCACAAATGAAAAAATGAGCTTATTCCTATTAGGACTGTAACAGGATGGCGTGTTTGTATTGATTATAGAAAATTAAATGACGCCACCAGAAAAGATCACTTTTCCTTAACTTTCATTGATCAAATGTTGGAAAGATTAGCCAAAAATAGTTACTATTGTTTTCTTGACAGTTTTTCCGGATACTTTCAAATTCCAATCGCACCCGAGGACCAAGAGAAAACCACGTTCACATGCCCTTATGGACTTTTGCTTACAAACGCATGCCATTTGGACTTTGCAACGCCCCTGCAACCTTTCAAAGGTGCATGATGGCAACTTTTCATGACATGATAGAGGAATGCATGGAAGTTTTCAGGGATGACTTTTCAGTCTTCGGTGATACTTTTAAAACATGTCTAGTTAATCTGGAACGAATGCTCATTAGATGCGAACAATCAAATCTAGTACTTAATTGGGAGAAATGTCATTTCATGGTTAAAGAAGGCATCGTTCTTGGTCATAAAATTTCAAAAGAAGGAATTGAAGTGGATAGAGCTAAAGTAGATGTAATTGCTAAACTTCCACATCCCACCAATGTTAGAGGAGTTAGGAGTTTTCTAGGGCATGCCGTTTTTTACCGACGTTTCATAAAAGATTTTTCTAAAATTGCCACTCCTATGAATAAACTCCTAGAAAAGGATGCTCCATTCATCTTTTCAGATGAGTGTATCAAATCTTTTAATATTCTTAAAGAGAAACTCACTAATGCGCCGATCATGATAACACCAAATTGGAATCTACCATTTGAACTAATGTACGATGCAAGTGATTTTGCAATGGGAGCCGTTTTAGGACAAAGGATTGAAAAACGATTTCAACCTATATATTATGCTAGTAAGACGTTACAAGGAGCACAAACGAACTATACAACTACTGAAAAAGAACTCCTTGCTATTGTCTTTGCTTTTGACAAATTTCGTTCATATCTCGTTCTAGCTAAAACGGTGGTCTATACCGACCATTCTGCTCTTAGATATCTATTTTCGAAACAAGATGCCAAACCACGATTAATTCGTTGGATCTTACTCTTACAAGAGTTCGATATTGAAATCCGAGACAAAAAGGGAGCAGAAAATCTCGCAGCTGATCTTCTTTCTCGTCTTGAAAATCCTGAATTAGAAGTTCTAAATGAATCGGCTATACAAGATAACTTTCCTGATGAATATCTTTTAAAGATCGATTATAATGAAATTTCATGGTTTGCAGACTATGCAAACTACTTAGTATGTGGATTCCTTGAAAAAGGGTTGTCGTTGAAATGTCCCGTTCATATTGATTATAAACGTTCCATATTAATTGATTTCGTTGCGAGGTTTTGACCTCTATATGAGACGTTTTTCAAAGACTGCACTCATTTTTAAAACAACCATAACTTTATTTTATCAATAAAGGTTTTAAAAGCATTACGTAGATTATCAAATAATGATAATCTAAAATATACTGTTTACACATGACCATTACATAATGGCTTACAATAGAAATATATTACATCGACATATGTTTCTTGAATGCAGTTTTTACACAATATCATACAAACATGGACTCCAAATCTTGTCCTTATTTTAGTATGCAACATCGAAAGCTCTTAGTATTCACATGAGAATAAACATGCTTTAAACATCAACAAAAATGTTGGTGAGTTATAGGTTCAACCTATATATATCAAATCGTAACAATAGACCACAAGATTTCATATTTCAATACACATCCCATACATAGAGATAAAAATCATTCATATGGTGAACACCTGGTAACCAACATTAACAAGATGCATATATAAGAATATCCCCATCATTCCGGGACACCCTTCGGATATGATATAAATTTTAAAGTACTAAAGCATTCGGTACTTTGAATGGGGTTTGTTAGGCCCAATAGATCTATCTTTAGGATTCGCGTCAATTAGGGTGTCTGTTCCCTAATTCTTATATTACCAGACTTAATAAAAAGGGGCATATTCGATTTCGATAATTCAACCATAGAATGTAGTTTCACGTACTTGTGTCTATTTTGTAAATCATTTATAAAACCTGCATGTATTCTCATCCCAAAAATATTAGATTTTAAAAGTGGGACTTTAACTCACTTTCACAGATATTTCCTTCCTCGAAAATAAGACTTGGCCACGGATTGATTCACAAAACTATACAAATATGGAGATATATATCAAAGTATGATCAAAATATAATTACAACCATTTTTATTATGTTTTAAAGATTTGAGTGTATTAAGTCAGCTGTCCTCGTTAATAACCTACAACTAGTTGTCCACAGTTAGATGTACATAAATAAATCGATATATATTATCTTGAATCAATCCACGACCCAGTGTATACACGTCTCAGGCTAGATCACAACTCAAAGTATATATATTTTTGGAATCAACCTCAACCCTGTATAGCTAACTCCAATATTACTGCATATAGAGTGTCTATGGTTGTTCCAAATAATATATATACATGGGTCGATATGATATGTCAAAACATTTGCATATGTATCTACGGTATCCCAAGATTACATAATATATTAGAATACATGTATAATACAATATAAGTTAGCTAGGATATGATTTGTATAGATTTGTTAAACATTTCCCGTAGCTAAAAAGATCAAAAATATCCAATCTTGTTTTACCCATAACTTCTTCATTTTAAATCCGTTTTGAGTGAATCAAATTGCTATGGTTTTATATTAAACTCTAATTTAAGAATCTAAACAGAAAAAGTATAGGTTTATAGTCAAAAAATTAAGTTACATGTCAATTACTAAAGAGGTAGTCATTTCCGTCGAAAGAACGACATCTTGATGACCATTTTGAAAAACATACTTTCACTTTGAGTTTAACCAAGATTTTTGGATATAGTTTCATGTTCATATGAAAAAACATTTTTCCAGAAGAATAACCTTTAAATCAAAGTTTATCATAGTTTTTAATTATCCAAACCAAAACAGCCCCCGGTTTCACTACGACGGCGTATATCCGATTTTATGGTGTTCATCGTGTTTCCAGGTTTTAAATCATTAAGTTAGCATATCATATAGATATAGAACATGTGTTTAGTTGATTTTAAAAGTCAAGTTAGAAGGATTAACTTTTTTTTGCGAACAAGTTTAGAATTAACTAAACTATGTTCTAGTGATTACAAGTTTAAACCTTCGAATAAAATAGCTTTATATGTATGAATCGAATGATGTTATGAACATCATTACTACCTCAAGTTTTCTGGATAAAACTATTGGAGATGAGAAAAATAGATCTAGCTTCAAAGGATCCTTGGATGGCTTAAAAGTTCTTGAAACAAAATCATGACACGAAAACAGTTCAAGTAAGATTTTCACTCGAAATAAGATTGTTAAAGTTGTAGAAATTGATTCAAAGATTAAATATGAATATTACCTTGAATTAGAAAGATAACCTACTATAAATAACAAAGGTTCCTTGATCTTATATGATTACTTGGAATGGTTTAGAAAGCTTGGAAGTAGACTTGCAAACTTGGAAGTATTCTTGATTTTTATGAAACTATACTTATGAAATTTATGAAGAACACTTAGAACTTGAAGATGGAACTTGAGAGAGATCAATTAGATGAATAAAATTGAAGAATGAAAGTGTTTGTAGGTGTTTTTGGTCGTTGGTATATGGATTAGATATAAAGGATATGTAATTTTGTTTTCATGTAAATAAGTCATGAATGATTACTAATATTTTTGTAATTTTATGAGATATTTCATGCTAGTTGCCAAATGATGGCTCCCACATGTGTTAGGTGACTCACATGGGCTGCTAAGAGCTGATCATTGGAGTGTATATACCAATAGTACATACATCTAAAAGCTATGTATTGTACGAGTACGAATACGGGTGCATACGAGTAGAATTGTTGATGAAAATGAACGAGGATGTAATTGTAAGCATTTTTGTTAAGTAGAAGTACTTTGATATGTGTCTTGAAGTCTTTCAAAAGGGTAAGAATACATATCAAAACACAACATGTATATACATTCTAATGGAGTCGTTAAGTCTTCGTTAGTCGTTACATGTAAGTGTTGTTTTGAAACCTTTAAGTTAACGATCTCAATTAATGTTGTTAACCCAATGTTTATTATATCAAATGAGATGTTAAATTATTATGTTATCATGATATTACAATGTATGAATATCTCTTAATATGATATATACATTAAAATATCATTACAACGATAATCGTTACATATAAGTCTCGTTTCGTAATTCTTGAGTTAGTAGTCTTGTTTTTACATATGTAGTTCATTGTTAACACACTTAATGATATATTTAAATATCATTTTATCATGTTAAATATAGTGTATCAATATCTTAATATGATACATATGTATTTAGTAGACGTTATCATAACGATAATCGTTATATATATCATTTCGAGTTTCTTAACTTAGTAATCTCATTTCTTATGTATATCACACATTGTTAATATACTTAGTGAGATACTTACTCATCATAATCTCATGTAAACCATATATATATGTCTATATATACCATAACATGTAGTTTTTACAAATTTGTAACGTTCGTGAATCGCCGGTCAACTTGGGTGATCAATTGCCTATATGAAACTTTTTTCATTTAATCAAGTCTTAACAAGTTTGATTGCTTAACATGTTGGAAACATTTAGTCATGTAAATATCAATCTCAATTAATATATATAAACATGGAAAATTTCGGGTCACTACAGTTGTACCAAAAACGAAAGAGATTCTTTAGTGATATAAAACACTATTTCTGGGAAGACCCACATTTATTTAAAAGTTATCCTGATGGAATAATACGCCGATGTGTATTCGGGAATGAAGCTAGTCAAATCTTAAACCATTGTCACATAGGACCAACAGGAGGGCATTATGGGCCTCAACTTACAGCAAGAAAAGTTTACGACGCTGGATTCTATTGGCCTACAATTTTCAAAGACTCACACCTTCTTTGTAAATCCTGTGATGCATGTCAAAGGGCCTGAAAAATAAGTCAACGTGATAAAATGCCACAAAATGTCATTCAAGTATGTGAAGTATTTGACGTTTGGGGTATTGACTTTATGGGTCCATTTCCAAAATCTCATAATAATCTCTACATTCTCGTTGCCATTGATTATGTATCTAAATGGACGGAAGCACAAGCTCTCCCAACTAACGATGCACGAGTTGTAGTCAACTTCTTAAAACGTCTTTTTGCTAGGTTTGGAACACCGAAAGCTTTAATAAGTGATCAGGGTACTCATTTTTGCAATAATCAACTTGAGAAAGTTCTCAAAAGATATGGAGTAACACATAAAATCTCAACCGCTTATCATCCACAAACAAGTGGACAAGTTGAAAATACCAACCGAGCATTAAAACGTATTATAGAGAAAACCGTAGGATCACTCTGGGCTTTTAGAACAGCCTACAAAACTCCAATTGGAACCACACCTTTTAAACTCGTTTACGGAAAAGCATGTCACCTTCCGGTAGAAATTGAGCACAAAGCATTTTGGGGTTTGAAGATATGTAATCTTGATTTACATGAAGCTGGACGTCTACGGTTAAGTCAACTAAACGAATTAGAAGAATTAAGACATGAAGCATACTAAAATTCGTTAATCTATAAGGAAAGAACGAAGAAATGGCATGATAAAAGAATCAGAAGTTCAAAAGAATTTAAGGAAGGAGACAGAGTTCTTCTTTTCAATTCACGATTCAAACTATTTCCTGGAAAATTGAAATCAAGATGGTCTGGACCATTCATAGTCAAAAGAGTTTTCCCATACGGAACAGTAGAATTAATAAATTCAAATGGGATTGAATTTAAGGTTAATGGTCACAGAGTTAAACATTACATAGATAATCCAATGAAAGTTGAAGATGAAGTTAATCACAATTTCGACACCACAGCTAACTAAGTGTGGGAAGATTCGAATCTTTTAAGGGTAATATGAATTTCTGTTAGAGTTAGATGTTCTGTTTTCGTGTAGTTCTCAAAAATGGAATCCGAATGGTCTTTCCCTAGCAGACCCTAAAGAACTAGTATTCTCCCTCCATTCTGAATTTTTATTTCTTTTAGGTTTTACGAGATGAAGAATTCCTTTGATCTAAACCATGGTCTACTACTACACGCTATGATTACTAAACGTAATAATAACATCTTCCCGAGTGAACTAGTATCATTCATAAGAGGCAAAATGGACGAAGTGAGGAAAGAACTCAGGAAGAATCATCATAAGACACATTTTGGTAAAAGAAAATCGAAATCCGCAACAAAAAGAAGAGCACGACACCTTGAAAGATGTCATAAATGCGGAAAATGGTCACATGAAGGTAAATGTTCGAACAATCAAACATATTCAAATACCAAATTTGTTACTCTATGCAGAGTAGGACCGTTCATATGTTTAGAAGAAAAGTTATTGAAAAATCGAAGTTACGCTTATGTAGCTATGGAAAACCAAATCACACGACTCTCCTATGAGTCGGCTAAAGCAGGTCTCTGAGAATTCTATCTCATAGGTAAGTATGTACAGTTTTTTTTTATTTTATTGCTTTTAACCTTTTGATAATAAACGCTGAATCATTCGCAATAAAGTATTAAATTGATATTCAATAAAATTAGGTATGCGAAACCGAAATTATTGATATCATACAAAAATTTATTACATCACTGCGAAATTTACCGTTTATTCATAAGGTATAAATATCTTTAATCAATCAATTCAAAATATTTCAGAAATTCGTCAGGAGTAAAATTAGGTAATATAGCCGAAATTACTTTACTCAAAAGAGGGACGTATATTTTTGTTAATATTTAATTGATTAAAGTGGGATAAAAGACCAAAAATATTTTTATTTTTATTTTTACCTTGTTTTTTAATTAATATATAAATATATTATTTAAATGTAAGTTTGAAAAATTAATGCATATAAATATTATTAATATTTATATGAAATTTTAATATGCATTTTAAAATTTAAGTTTGGTGTGAATTTAAAAAAAAAATGTACTTTATTTCATTAAGTTAAAAATTTGATATTTAAAATTCGTCGTGAGTTGAAAACTAGGTCGTTGAACCGAAATTACTTTACCCGAGGGTGGGACGAGAAATTTTATTATCATTATTTTTAATTTTATTGATCTAAAGTATGCCAAAAATATAAAAAAAAAAATCCAAAAACCTTAGCTTTTAAAACAACGCTTTAAAAAGACAAATTTTTAAAATTTTATCGAGGGACAAACTAGGCAAACGTATCGAAACGCCCTCAATATAAAAGGAAACAAAATTTTAAATTTTTTTCATTTTTGTTTTTATAAGTCAAAGGTTTAAAAAAATAAATAAAAAAATATTATACCCCATGCGATCGCATGGGGTTTTGCCTTACATACCATGCGATCGCATGGCACATAAAAACTGGTCAGGAACAAAAAGCAGTCGCTGGTCTCTGTCTTCACAAAAACACACACACACATACATACGAAAACCCTCCCAAAAACACTCTAAAATTCTCTTTTTTCAACCAAATTGCATGAAATTCGTCACAATAATCCGCTATAATCATGTCTTTTCTCAGATGGGGAAGCAGAAAGGTAAAAATTTCACCCCTAAACTCATAAATTTCCTAATATTTGTGATAATTACAAATATTTGTCCTAATTTGATTTTGATAATTTTTAGTGTAATTAAAGTTAAATTGTTAGTATATTATGCTTGTATAACCTAGATTGATGCTATTTAACATGATTTGAAGCCTTAAACTTCAAAATCTTTAGAAATATAGGGTTTGTGTTCTTGAGCAATTTGGGACTTTTTGATATAAACAGGTTATGGCCAATTTTTGTTATGGATTATTGCTAAATTAAGTAGTGTAACATGTTTAGGTAGCTAAATGATCCAAACTTTGATCCTAAACATGATTTTTGAACATCAAAGTGGACTTTTTAAGTCTAAAATTCATGAACTTGATTATTTTGATGTAATTGCCATTTGAAACTTGTTTAATTGCTAGTAATGGTTATTTTAACATGTTATTTGAGTTGAATGCTTATGAACTTTGTATACATTTTCATATATGCTTATTTGAAAAATTGTAGAATTGATAAAAATATGAAAATGAGTATAAGTTTAATATGGATTAAACATGTTATTGTAATTGTTTTAATTTGTTATTTTGCTAACACTAATACATATTTGGATGCACAAATTTTTTGTTAAATGTATTTTGCAGAGAAATATAGATACGGATGGTGCATCATCGTTCAGACGACCTGAACAAGAACCTGATCAAGAACCGCAACCGGAACCACAACCTGAACAACAACAACATTATGATCAACACGTGCCATACTATGAGCTGGAGCCACAATTTTTTATTGCCTACGTAGTATTTCCCGTTCACCATGTAATAGAACACTCGAGAATTCATGAAGAGGAGTTACACCCCAATCTAAGGTTTGATAGAAGTTGGAGAGATTACCCGACGTACCAAAGTAACAAATTTAAGCTTTGGACCAAAAATGTAGAAGTACCAAGGGTAATAGATTGGGAGCCTTTGGTAAGGGTCCGCCTAGCTAACTCAGTTAGGCAGTTCTTCTTTTACTGATTGGGAACGTTTATTTACCACTCGTAGGCCTGTATATAAGGAGTGGTGTATTGAGCTAATGAGTACTATAGCCTTAAATAAGGATGTAGATAGGTTAGACGATAAGACTTTTCTTAGATTTTTAATTGGAGGTAGGATGTACAGGATGTCTATGATAGACATGGCTAGAGCTTTACAGATTTACACCCCCACTGAATTATTGTCACCTGATTGTAGAAATTTTGACGCTAACGCCGTATGGAGGCTGTAAGACCCTGTTTCCATTCCAGTTGATCGGGACGCCATCCAGGATTCGGGACGCCGTCCAGTAAAGAAGAGCTGGACGCCGTCCAATATTTGGGACGCCGTCCAGTTGGCCTGTCGGGCCAGCTGTGATATTTTAATTTTTAATAGGGGGTATGTTGGTCTTTTCACTTGGTGGCCGGTTTTAAGCCACAAATGGGCAAAGGTTGAGCTCATTCAACATTATCTTCACCAACACAAACACTCTCATCCATATCTAGAGAGAGAGGAGAGTTCTAGAGAGAGGAGGCTCCATTTGGAGAAGAAGGAGTTGGTTTCTCGCTAAAGCTCGGGTTTAAAGTTGTTCATCTCGCTCCTAGCTACGTTGTGGTGGTATTGGTAAGCTCAAACTCCGAATTTCATATTGTTAGATTTGATATTCAAGTTAGGGTTTTGAGCTAGTTTGTTGTAAAACCCTTTTAGATGATGAAGTAGGTTCATGGTGACTAGTTATTCTTGTCACTTGGCGGGTTTTGGGTTGGTTGATGATTTGGCCTTGATTAGGCTTTGAAAATGAGTTTAATCACTAGGGTTAGTGATTATGGAAGTGTTGGAACACTTTTGGGTGTGTTTGGTTACCTAATTTTGAAATGGGTCGAATTAGGGTTTTGGTGTCAAAATGGGCAAGACGAGTGTTTAACACTTGTGTTTGGGTATATTTGGCGTATTAGGACCATTGTCACTATTGTTAGTGATTATTGGTTAGTTTCGTTTTGTGCTTGAAAGTGCATTTGGGTCGAATTTGCACTAAGTGTCAAATGGGTTGATTTGTAAGTCAACCCTAATCGTGTTGTGTGTTTTGTGATAATGGAATAGGTACTTTCCATTGACGGGTTACGGATTATTCGGTGGCATTCATCAAGGCGATAAGGTGAGTGTTAATATCCTATGTACATATGTATGTGTAGGATGGGTGCGGGTCGGGTGAAGTGGTTCTCGGTTATAGAGCTCACTTCACATATAGGTGGATTTGATGGACTTGCGTTTAGGTCCAATTGGCACGGTTGTGCGTTTTGGTTGACCACCTTTGGCGAGGTACACGTTTTGTGTGTACGTTATCACACGTGTTTGTGATGTGGAGTATATAACCCCAATGGCGAAGGGTTGATATTGTTGTGATGTGGATAACCCCGATGTGGTGGATTTTATAATCCCGTGACCGTGGGTTTTGAATTATGAAAGTGGATCTCGTGTAGTTCGGATTCACGATGACGCGTGTAGTTCGATCATCTTATCGGAAGTGAGTCTCGTGTAGTTTGGATTCACGATGACACGCATAGTTCGGTCATTTTATTGAGGTGGTGATCTCGTGTAGTCCGGATTCACTAAGGCTCGTGTAGTTCGGCCAACCTCGATGTTGTTGTGATAGTGAAGATAGTAGTCTCGTGTGGATGCGGATTTACTAAGGCTCGTGTAGTTCGGCTAATCTTCATTGTGGTAATCTTTTGGTTTCGGTATTCGGGTTAAGGGGTTAACCTTGGGTGGTTTACGCCTTGTTGTATATTGTTGTATTGTTGTGATGTAGCTAACCCTCCGGGTGTAGATCATTGGCGTTGTTCACATCGTCGTTGGTGAACTTATGTTTGTTGATATATCTTTAGCTCGTTGCTTAGTGATTGTACGGTATGCTTAGACTAGCTTGCCTTTATGCTTGGATGCTCCGGTATGCGGTATCTGATTATTTGTGTGGCGTGTCCATTTTATGCATATATATATGTATGTAGTATATTCTCACTCACTAAGCGTTAGCTTACCCTCTCGTTGTTTACATTTTTATAGATTGCATGGATGTGGTGTCTCGGGTAAGCGTGGGGACTAGTGACCTTGCGTAGTTTGCTTTAGAAGACTTGCTTTTGGTTCGATTAGGATTGGGTAGAGTATCCCCAATCCCATGCTCGGTCTATGTTTTATATAAACTAAATTGGGTCGAAATGGTCACTTTGTAGTAATATGGGTCGATGTGGGCCCGGTGTTGTAAAACTCGGTTTTACTATGAAATACTCTTAGGTTTAACTATTATAACATATTGTGAAAGTGTTTTGGTTTAAAAGTGTCGGGAAGCAGGTTTTTCGCCCGCGTGTAATTGTAAAACTGAACAGAATCTGGCAGACCATTTGGATGCCGTCCAAAGTGCTTGGACGCCATCCAGTCCTTCAGAGCTGGACGCCGTCCAGAAATCTGGACGCCGTCCAGATGTGCTGTTCCAGAATATTTTTTTTTATGGCACGTTTTTAGAAGGATAACGGGTTGGTTCGTTACAAGTGGTATCAGAGCATGGTCAAAGGGATTTAGGTGACTTGAGATAGGTGCCTAGACTTAGACTTTTGTGTGTGCTTATTTGTTGCGGGACTTGTAGGAGTACGGGTCGGAAGAGGTTGTAGTTAGTGCCTTGTTTGTAGGTGGACTAACGTTTATATTAGTAATGCGGATATTATTAATATATTATTGTGTTGTGATAATAATTCTCGCGTGTGTTTATATCGCGTAGAATTTTTTTTGTGTTTGTTTATATCATCGAATGAGGCAGTCATTGTACTAACGAGTTGATACGGCGTGTGTGCGTAATAAGGACTTGCAAACCTTATTACGGGTGCAAATCGTGTCTAGCGAGTAATGTACGATGAGTGTTTAACAAGATGGAGCGGTATTGTGTGTGTGCTTTATACGTTCCTGATCTAATCGCTTTGGATTCCTTAGAATGGAGACGGGAAACGGGATCGAGACGGAAAATTTGGAGTTTAACGCTAGAGTTGCGGCCGCCGTTGTGGAGCAAATGAGTGCGTTTCGAGAAGAAATGGATAGGAAGTATTTCAAATCTCGGAGTAGTGGTGAAATGGAGCATTGTCTTAAGAACTTCATAAGGACTAAACCCCCGATGTACGACGGAAAACCGGATCCTTTGATAAGCACAACTTGGATCTCGGATGTCGAAGGGTGTTTTCGTACTATTGAATGCCCTCCCGAGAAAAAGATGTGACGACCCGAAAATTTTCGACCAAATTTAAACTTAATCTTATTATGATCTCGACATGGTAAGGAAAGTTTACCATCTCGAGTCTCAAAAATTTTGAACTATTTTCATGTATCCATTTGACCTTTGACTAATTACGACGATTCACGAACAACTATTGGTAGATAGATATGAAATTTTGATACACATAATTTGTTACATAAATATTATTAGTATCATTAATAAAATTATTACCTATAGTTATTATTATTATTATTAATAAACTTAGTATTTTATTTATTTATTTATTTTATGATTGTTATTATTAATATTATCATTATAATTATTATCTTTATCAACAATATTAATGTTATTATTAATATTATTATTGATAAATATCATTATACTTGTTATTTGTATTATTATTGTAATTTGTATTATTATTACTATTCTTATTATTATTCATAAAATCAAAAGAATTATTATTATTAATGAATTTATATTTATTAATTATTAATATTAATTATATATAATTTATAATTCAATTAATCATTTGAGTTTGTTTAATATCACAATCACACTTTATTGAATTTTTGTTTCTGTATGATAGTTGTTAGATGTCGAATTCACTTGTTAAATACAAACAATCATGAGCAACTTTTGTTACATCATTCCTCACGCAATTACACTATACAATCCACTAACTTAACTATCACATTTATTTTCTTAATTCCAATTTGTTTCTTTCAATCACCATTTTATTCTTTCCACTTTCTGTTACACTTCACTGTAATTTTTTTTCCCTACAACCATCATACCCGTCCCTCTTTATATATCTCCTTATCTCTCTATCATTGTGATACAAATCACTACTACTCATACTTTCTATTTATGATTTATTAACAAACCAAGAACACTCAAACACCATCAAGTAACCACCATCGCCCTCAAACCCATCATTATTTATGACTCAATCTTCAATCAAACACTCATCGATCACCTTTACGACACCACTATCACACGGTTCAACCGCCACTCTCTCCCCCTTTCTCTTTACTTAAACTTACGACTTGAAGATCACATAAAACTATTACAAACTGCAGCTGCTAATATCATCACTGTCCTTCGGTTTCACGGTCACTAAACCCACAAATCAAACCACCATAAATTCTTATCTCACACACCACCATCTATGTTGCTATTTATTATTCATTCAAACTGTAGTGACCCGAACTTTTCCATGTTTATATATATATTAAATAAAATTGTTATTTACATGATTAAGTGTTTCCAACATGTTAAGCAATCAAACTTGTTAAGACTTGATTAATTGAAATAGGTTTCATATAGACAATTGACCACCCAAGTTGACCGGTGATTCACGAACGTTAAAACTTGTAAAAACTATACGATGACATATATATGGTTATATATATAGTTAACATGATTTTATTATAAGTATGTATCTCATTAGGTATTTTAACAATGAGTTATATACATAAAAATGAGACTATTAATTTAAGAAACTCGAAAACGATATATATAACGATTATCGTTATAACAACGTCTTACTAGGTGCATATGAATCATATTAAGATATTGATACACTTGGTTAATTGTGTTAAATGATAAGTAAATATATTATTAAGTGTATTAACAATGAAATACATATGTAAAAATAAGACTACTAACTTAATGATTTCGAAACGAGACATATATGTAACGATTATCGTTGTAACGACATTTAACTGTATATATATCATACTAAGATATATTATATATCATAATATCATGATAATATAACAATTTAACATCTCATTTGTTATAATAAACAATGGGTTAACAACATTCAACAAGATCGTTAACCTAAAGGTTTCAAAACAACATTTACATGTAACGACTAACGATGACTTAACGACTCAGTTAAAATGTATATACATGTAGTGTTTTAATATGTATTCATACACTTTTGAAAGACTTCAAGACACTTATCAAAATACTTCTACTTAACAAAAATGCTTACAATTACATCCTCGTTCAGTTTCATCAACAATTCTACTCGTATGCACCCGTATTCGTACTCGTACAATACACAGCTTTTAGATGTATGTACTATTGGTATATACACTGCAATGATCAGCTCTTAGCAGCCCATGTGTGTCGCCTAACACATGTGAGAACCATCATTTGGCAACTAGCATGAAATATCTCATAAAATTACAAAAATATGAGTAATCATTCATGACTTATTTACATGAAAACAAAATTACATATCCTTTATATCTAATCCATACACCAACGACCAAAAACACCTACAAATACTTTCATTCTTCAATTTTCTTCATCTAATTGATCTCTCTCAAGTTCTATCTTCAAGTTCTAAGTGTTCTTCATAAATTTCAAAAGTTCTAGTTTTATAAAATCAAGAATACTTCCAAGATTGCAAGTTTACTTCCAAGTTTTCTAAATCCATTCCAAGTAATCATCCAAGATCAAGAAACCTTTGTTACTTACAGTAGGTTCTCTTTCTAATACCAGGTAATAATCATATTCAAACTTTAATTCAATTTCTATAACTATAACAATCTTATTTCTAGTGGAAATCTTACTTGAAATTATTTTCGTGTCATGATTCTGCTTCAAGAACTTTCAAGCCATCCAAGGATCCTTTGAAGCTAGATCTATTTTTTTCATTTCCAGTAGGTTTATCCAAGGAACTTGAGGTAGTAATGATGTTCATAACATCATTCGATTCATACATATAAAGCTATCTTATTCGAAGGTTTAAACTTGTAATCACTAGAACATAGTTTAGTTAATTCTAAACTTGTTCGCAAATAAAAGCTAATCCTTCTAACTTGACTTTTAAAATCAACTAAACACATGTTCTATATCTATATGATATGCTAACTTAATGATTTAAAACGTGGAAACACGAAAAACACCGTAAAACCGGATTTACGCCGTCGTAGTAACACCGCTGGCTGTTTTGGGTTAGTTAATTAAAAACTATGATAAACTTTGATTTAAAAGTTTTTATTCTGGGAAAATGATTTTTATTATGAACATGAAACTATATCCAAAAATTATGGTTAAACTCAAAGTGGAAGTATGTTTTCTAAAATGGTCATCTAGATGTCGTTCTTTCGACTGAAATGACTACCTTTACAAAAACGACTTGTAACTTATTTTTATGACTATAAACCTATACTTTTTCTGTTTAGATTCATAAAATAGAGTTCAATATGAAACCATAGCAATTTGATTCACTCAAAACGGATTTAAAATGAAGAAGTTATGGGTAAAACAAGATTGGATAATTTTTCTCATTTTAGCTACGTGAAAATTGGTAACAAATCTATTCCAACCATAACTTAATCAACTTGTATTGTATATTATGTAATCTTGAGATACCATAGACACGTATACAATGTTTCGACCTATCATGTCGACACATCTATATATATTTCGGAACAACCATAGACACTCTATATGTGAATGTTGGAGTTAGCTATACAGGGTTGAGGTTGATTCCAAAATATATATAGTTTGAGTTGTGATCAATACTGAGATACGTATACACTGGGTCGTGGATTGATTTAAGATAATATATATCGATTTATTTCTGTACATCTAACTGTGGACAACTAGTTGTAGGTTACTAACGAGGACAGCTGACTTAATAAACTTAAAACATCAAAATGTATTAAAAGTTTTGTAAATATATTTTGAATATACGTTGATATATATGTACATATTTGTTATAGGTTCGTGAATCGACCAGTGGCCAAGTCTTACTTCCCGACGAAGTAAAAATCTGTGAAAGTGAGTTATAGTCCCACTTTTAAAATCTAATATTTTTGGGATGAGAATACATGCAGGTTTTATAAATGATTTACAAAATAGACACAAGTACGTTAAACTACATTCTATGGTTGAATTATCGAAATCGAATATGCCCCTTTTTATTAAGTCTGGTAATCTAAGAATTAGGGAACAGACACCCTAATTGACGCGAATCCTAAAGATAGATCTATTGGGCCTAACAAACCCCATCCAAAGTACCGGATGCTTTAGTACTTCGAAATTTATATCATATCCGAAGGGTGTCCCGGAATGATGGGGATATTCTTATATTTGCATCTTGTTAATGTCGGTTACCAGGTGTTCACCATATGAATGATTTTTATCTCTATGTATGGGATGTGTATTGAAATATGAAATCTTGTGGTCTATTGTTACAATTTGATATATATAGGTTAAACCTATAACTCACCAACATTTTTATTGACGTTTAAAGCATGTTTATTCTCGGATGAATACTAAGAGCTTCCGCTGTTGCATACTAAAATAAGGACAAGATTTGGAGTCCATGTTTGTATGATATTGTGTAAAAACTGCATTCAAGAAACTGATTTCGATGTAACATATTTGTATTGTAAACCATTATGTAATGGTCGTGTGTAAACAGGATATTTTAGATTATCATTATTTGATAATCTATGTAAAGCTTTTTAAACCTTTATTTATAAAATAAAGGTTATGGTTTGTTTTTAAAATGAATGCAGTCTTTGAAAAACGTCTCATATAGAGGTCAAAACCTCGCAACGAAATCAATTAATATGGAACGTTTTTAATCAATAAGAACGGGACATTTCACAAATACCCAAAACAACCATGTGAGCTGCAATACTCGCTGCTACTATCCTGGGTAAGTTCATTTTTTTTTCTTCTTTCTCAACTGATACAAGACTAGCAGATACTACTACAGTTATCTTTCTGTCTCTATGTTTTGATCTCAATCACCATCTTCACTTCCTGAGCCCGTTACCTCAACTGAAGCATCTTTTATCACCACTGCAACCAACTACAACCACTTAACAACCTGTGTTATATCTTCATTTTATCAAAACAGAAACAAAATTTCATTTACATCAAATTTCACACACTTTACATACATATAAATATATCCAGATTCAATCAATAAGGTTTATATTTACACACATATCTTATCTATAATTTATCATTTTAGATACATAAGGGCCTGTTTCTATACATAACCGATGGCTACCTCATTCAATTTACAAACATCTACAGCTGCATTATTTTAGCCAATGAAACCACCACCCTTACCTACGGAGATGCAGCACCTGTCATGATCCCATTCGCAATTACTTTCTGCCCAAAAACACCACACCCAAACCGTCATCATTACGGGTGTTGTATACAAATTGTTTTCAATTTCAGTCATGAATAACCTAAACAACATTAAACGGTCACTATCAAACAATTTCATCAAATTTTTCCGATTACCATCATCAAACTAGCAAGAATATCATTTATTGCTACTATTGTTCTATCAAAAAATTAAACAGAAATCATAGAAGAATTAAAGAAATTAAAAGAATATTAAAAAAAATTGATTACATACTTGATTAATTAATGGATCGACTTTGGGATCGATTGATGATGATTAGATCGATGAAGACGATTTGATGCCATCTCTGTGATTAAACTATTGTGTTTATTAATTATTGCTAACTCGAACAAACCAAAACCGAATCCCAAATTGATAAAAACTGCAGCTCCTCTAATTCGCAAGATCTAAATTTAATTGATCGATTGCTAAACCAGATACCTATATCGATCAACCTTGTTATTTCTTTATCCGTTTAGGTTGAACGGACATCAACACACACACACATCACCCATCGATGTAAGTCACTGGATACCACTTAGGCCATTTAAACCAAAATTGAATGCAACATGGGCTTGGACATGATATTAGGTGGAATTTTGAGTTATGCTTCAAGTATCATATATATTAAAACAATTAGACGTGGGCTTTAATTCAAAAATGAACCTACAGTTCAATGGATTAGTAGCGGGGTTGTGAAAAAGAGGTTAGGGGTTCGATACTGGTCAGTGACAAATTTTTGTGTGTTATTCATTAAACAAGGGAAGCTACAACAATACTTGTTATTTATTAAAGGTATTATTATTATTATTATTGTTATTAATTGTATTATTATTATTGTATTATTATTATCATTAATATTAGGATTACTATCATTTATATAAATATTATTATCATTATATTCACTTTTACAGAAATTATCATTTTCATTATTATTATTAAAATTATTATTATCATTTCTATTAAAAGTATCATTATAAATGCAATTATCAAAGTTATCATTTTTATTAAAACAATAATTTTTATTAAAACTTAACGTTTTTTTAGTAAAGTTATTATCTTTATTAAAATTATCATTTTAAAATTTACATTTATATTATTATTACTATTATTACTATCATTATTAAAATTTTTATATATTTCATTAATATCATCATTTTTATTAATATTATCATTATTATTATTATTAGTATTATCATTATTATTATTATTATTATAAGTATTATCATTATTAATAATAATCCTATTATTAATATTATAACAAATAAATATTAATTATATCAAAATATATTTAATACTTATAACGTAACTATATTAGTATTTTTATAATAAATAATAATTATCTATCTGATGTAAATAAAGTAAATATATCTAACTAAATTATTAAGGAAAAACTATAAATTATTAAATATAACAATTATATCACTAAGAATAATATATAAATTTGTTCGATATCAATTATGTGTGTTAATATATATATATAAATGATATAAGTTCGTAAATCCAAGGTAAACCCTGCATTGTTAAGTTGTTCAATGCCGTTATATGTATTTTTACTACAAAATGCATTAGGTGAGTTCATTTGATTCCCTTTTACTCTTTACATTTTTGGGACTGAGAATACATGCGCTGTTTTTACAACTGCTTTATTAAATGCTTTTGAAATACATTTTGAACTGCGAATACATGAAATGCTTTTATAAATGATTAACGAGATAGACACAAGCAAAACATTCCTCGAATGAATTATGTGGACGTGATAATTGCCACCATTGAATTATGTGGACGTGATAATTGCCAAAATTGATATGAATATTTTTCCCCTAATTATTATTGCTTGTAACCTAAGAATTAGGGAATATCACTAATTTTGAGAATTAGTGCACGCCTAATTGACGCGAATCCTAAAGGTAGCTACCGGGTTTAACACCCCCACCCAGATTGTTCACTAGACGGAAGGGCTAGTGGGCGTGGTGTTTAGTACTTCGAAGTGTATATGATTATTATACAGACGAGATGTTCTGTTTTGGGCATATTATTATGCGCATTATATGTTAAGGTCGGTTACCAAGCCAATTTATGAAAGCAATGAAAAGTGAATGTTATGTATCGAGAGAATGATTTTATACACAGGTTATGTGTATATTATTTTTGTGCACGAGATATGTGTACGGTTACTAAGATTTATGAAAAATGGATTTCGTACACGAGAAAGGTGTACTGTATTTAAAAGATATCGCATGTACATTACAGGTGGGTGTAGGATTCGGGCCCATTTGTACCATGCAGCATTTAAATCTTGTGGTCTATCAAAATTATGAATTTTATTTTAAGCATGTTTATTCTCAGGTATGAAAGAAATCTTCCGCTGTGAATTTGCTCATTTTAGAGATATTACTTGGAGTCATTCATGGCATATAGAGTTCAGTTCATCGCAATGGTACCAGATGTTATAGTGTTCGTCCACGTGGATTATGACGGGCTATCACAGTTGCTATCAGAGCGGTGGTCTTAGCGAACCAGGTCTTGCATTAGTGTGTCTAACTAGTAGTTGTTAGGATAAATTAGGGAGTCTGGACTTCGACCGTGTCTGCATGTCAAAAGTTTTGCTTATCATTTTTGTCAAAAAAATTTCCTACTTATCATTTTTAGTCTAGACACATCATACTGCAATGATTGTATAAATAGTGTATAGATAAAATTCATATCTTAGCGTATCTGCTAATTCATATCTTAGCGTATCTGTTATTGTTACCTTTGCCTGACAGATTCCGTAGATTCCTCCGTAACTTATGGGATTTTAGTATTATATATGCATATGTAAATTATGTATTGCAGGGTACTAATCAACATCCTATAATCTATTTCTTATCAAAAATCCTTCATCTGATCGTACGAGATGAATCCCTCAACCAGTTCGAGTCCCTCAAATTTCGATAGCTATTCCTATAGTTATTCCGACAGCTATTCCGACATGGATATTCACCTAAGCTCCGAAAGCGGTGTCACCAGAATGAATCAATCAATCAGCCATTCCCAATTCATCTGATAGGTTCGTGGTATACTAAATCATTGGAGACAAGAAGAAGGTGATCCTTTCCATCAACCGAATTCACCTCTTGGCGAAGAACCTTAAGCACTTACCGGAGAACCTGTTCGTAATACCATTTTCTCTCTCATTTCCAGAATATCTCGTTACGATTATATACTATCTCAAATTCTAAATCTTATTCATCCGCTCGTTCCAACTGTTAATCATTCCGGGGTAATAGAAGAAGTCAACGAACTTC
This sequence comes from Rutidosis leptorrhynchoides, assembly GCF_046630445.1. Taxonomy (NCBI): domain Eukaryota; kingdom Viridiplantae; phylum Streptophyta; class Magnoliopsida; order Asterales; family Asteraceae; genus Rutidosis; species Rutidosis leptorrhynchoides. Next base: position 194,006,692 of record NC_092338.1, read on the forward strand.
GCACTCGAGTAATTAATTTGGAGAATATGGTGCAAAACTTACCAGATTCAGCAACATCACCAGCACCAACAGTACCACCAACAACCGAAGTTTCAACATCACACTCCTCAACATCTCATTCTGTACCTCGAGTGTAATCATCGTTCTACGCATCGTTCTACGTATCATTCTACATCAATTATCTTCGTTCTTCATAGAGACTATGTAATCTCTAATGTTTTAGAGATTATATATTTTAGTTCTAACAGTAAATCAAATGAGATTAATATCATATTAACTCATTAAATCCATGATTACATCTGAAGAAAATATATATGTAAGTATATTTTCATAAAGTTTGTAATTAAAAATTCTTTTGTACAAATTGTTAATGGGGAAAATATTTTAACAGGTAGGTAATACCCGAGGAGTGTTCAGATTTCACATTAATAAGTTACACTGTACATTCTTCGAATCTGATTCAACAGACATTTACTATCCTACTTACATCCACAGGTATACGAATCCGTTCATCACAGTATAAACCATTTTTATTCAATTTCATATTTGGATTTTGACTTATCAGAATTCAACAAGTGGCATAATGAAGAAAATATTGGACAATTAAAATGAAATAAAATATTGATTATAACATATGAAACTAAAAAAATTCTTCAAGTCTGCCACTTGATTTCATCTTAAACCTCATTTGTATCCTGACGATTCCAATCTGCGTTCAAACATTTCATAATTCTTGAAAACACTTCAATCGAGAGGATGAACCAACCGCACTTCATCTACGGAAGAAAAGATTGATGCATATAGTTATGCACCTGAAAACACTCGGAACATGAGTAAATGTTTAAAACGTATCTGTGCTAACTTTATGGGAGTTGTTATTACCAAAAATAACTTTGGAATTCCTTTTCAAATTAACCAATTTTGTCACAACTCCAGCAAGTCAACTTCGACTTTTCATTCTAAACAACCTTATTATAACCTTGATATATATGCGTGCTCTATTATTGATATCGGGGAACGTTTTATATTCCACCACATCACCAGCAGACATACCAGCAACTTCGTTGCTCCTTGGCTTAAATCTCTTCGACAAATCACTCTATTTATCTATTGAAGTCTTATCATGAACTCATCCGCACCTTGTAACGAGAATTGCCATACCAATTACCAGAAATTAGCGTTTAATCATCTAAAAACACAATTCTCTTGAAACCTATTGGTTTGATAACCAATGATCCAGATCCGTTAAAATTGAAAAGGCTGACGTAGCAGCATGTAGTAGATGGTCTTAATGGCCAAAAGTGATGATAAAAGAATGGAGTGTTGGGAACACTCGATAGAAAATTTGGTACAGGAAAAAAATCGATTGAGCAAACCATGAAGGAGACCAAGGAAAAATACAAGGATCATATCCTATATTCAAAGAATCCAGGTAATTCTGTATCCAATGAAGTCTTCAGCGTATATCTTGCTCCGAAGTCATGTTAAACCTTGTGGAATGTTTTTTTACAACCTTCGATCCTAGAAATTCTGAAATTATCATCATAAATATCTTCGATATTTCTGAGGATATTTTTATAAATATTCTTGTACGAAATTATTTATCTCTTCGTGCTATCTATGTTACATCATAAAAGAAACTATATTAGTTTCTAAACTTCTATAAAATTTGAGTTTGAATTATGAATGATTTCTGGAGAAGTGTTGGGAATTGAAGCATGAGTTAGTATAATATAATGACGCTTGGCCAACGTGATTATATTACAGTAAGTCATGCTGAATTTCTAATGGAACGTGATGATGGTTCACAGATCTTACCATCACCATGTGCCATGTTACATAACTCTTTCATTCTACTTAACCTCTAAAAACATCTAGAAAATATTTCTCTTGATGATTCGATCTTTTCTGTGATTCTGATAATTTAACAAGTCAAATCGTGCTATTACCATTTCTTTCTTAGAACGTTAGCCATGATCATTTGCAATTCAAAGATTTGATCTACAAATTCGAGACGTCTTGATCACTTTAAGTCAGGAAGAAAACAAAAGCATGAAGCTTCAAAATAGAAGAAAGTATAAGATTGGTGAAAATAATGGAACGGAAGAGATTAAGTCATAATGAAATATCATACGAAGTAATCGAGGCAGATTACCGCATTTAATTAAAGAGGATCATAATTTCCTTGATTACCGAAGAATCAAATCTTATATAGATTTCGAAGATTATCACTAAATTCCTTGAATTCCGGAAATCCATCGTGACTACGTCAAAAGTTAAATTTATATCTCAATCTTTTGTGACAGCTTCACTAGTACGCTTCACATAATCAAATCGTTTTATCTATATCAATCAATAATGATGAAACTCTAATTATCAACTCATAATCGTCATGAAAACATTTTTATTGTTAGCCATGACGACCTCGATCAAATTTCGGGACGAAATTTATTTAACGGGTAGGTACTGTGATGACTCGCAAATTTTCGACCAAATTTAAACTTAATCTTATTATGATCTCGACATGGTAAGGAAAGTTTACAATCTCGAGTCTCAAAAATTTTGAACTATTTTCATGTATCCATTTGACCTTTGACTAATTACGACGATTCACGAACAACTATTGGTAGATAGATATGAAATTTTGATACAGATAATTTGTTACATAAATATTATTAGTATCATTAATAAAATTATTACATATAGTTATTATTATTATTAGTAAACTTAGTATTTTTTTATTTATTTATTTTATGATTGTTATTATTAATATTATCATTATAATTATTATCTTTATCAACAATATTAATGTTATTATTAATATTATTATTGATAAATATCATTATACTTGTTATTTGTATTATTATTGTAATTTGTATTATTATTATTATTCTTATTATTATTCATAATATCAAAAGAATTATTATTGTTAATGAATTTATATTTATTAATTATTAATATTAATTATATATAATTTATAATTCAATTAATCATTTGAGTTTGTTTAATATCACAATCACACTTTATCAGTTGTTAGATGTCGAATCACTTGTTAAATACAAACAATCATGAGCAACTTTTGTTACATCATTCCTCACGCAATTACACTATACAATCCACTAACTTAACTATCACATTTATTTTCCTGATTCCAATTTGTTTCTTTCAATCACCATTTTATTCTTTTCACTTTCTGTTACACTTCACTGTCATTTTTTTTTCTACAACCATCATACCCGTCCCTCTCTATACATCTCCTTATCTCTCTATCATTGTGATACAAATCATTACTACTCATACTTTCTGTTTATGATTTATTAACAAACCAAGAACACTCAAACACCATCAAGCAACCACCATCGCCCTCAAACCCATCATTGTTTACGACTCAATCTTCAATCAAACACTCATCGATCACCTTTACGACACCACTATCACACGGTTCAACCGCCACTCTCTCCCCCTTTCTCTTTACTTAAACTTACGACTTGAAGATCACATAAAACTATTACAAATTGCAGCTGCTAATATCATCACTGTCCTTCGGTTTCACGGTTACTAAACCCACAAATCAAACCACCATAAATCCTTATCTCAAACACCACCATCTATGTTTCTATTTATTATTCATTCAAACACCCAAAAAAACCATGTGAGCTACAATACTCACTGCTACTATCCTGGGTAAGTTCATTTTTTTTCTTCTTTCTCAACTGATACAAGACTAGCAGATACTACTACAGTTATCTTTCTGTCTCTATGTTCTGATCTCAATCACCATCTTCACTTCCTGAGTCCGTTACCTCAACTGCAGCATCTTTTATCACCACTGCAACCAACTACAACCACTTAACAACCTGTGTTATATCTTCATTTTATCAAAACAGAAACAAAATTTCATTTACATAAAATTTCACACACTTTACATACATATAAATATATCCAGATTCAATCAATACGGTTTATATTTACACTTATATCTTATCTATAATCTATCATTTTAGATACATAAGCACCTATTTCTATACATAACCGATGGCTACCTCATTCAATTTACAAACATCTACAGCTACATTATTTTAGCCAGTGAAACCACCACCCTTACCTACGGAGATGCAGCACCTGTCATGATCCCATTCGCAATTACTTTCTGCCCAAAAACACCATACCCAAACCGTCATCATTACGAGTGTTGTATACAAATTGTTTTCAATTTCAGTCATGAATAACCTAAACAACATCAAACGGTCACTATCAAACAATTTCATCAAATTTTTCCAATTACCATCATCAAACCACCAAGAATATCATTTATTGCTAGTATTGTTCTATCAAACAATTAAACAGAAATCATAGAAGAATTAAAGAAATTAAAAGAATATTAAAAAAAATCGATTACATACTTGATTAATTAATGGATCGACTTCGGGATCGATTGATGATGATTAGATCGATGATGATTAGATCGATGAAGACGATATGATGCCGTCTCCGTGATTAAACTATTGTGTTTATTGATTATTCCTAACTCGAACAAACCAAAACCGAATCCCAAATTGATAAAAACTGCAGCTCCTCTAATTCGCAAGATCTAAATTTAATTGATCGATAGCTAAACCTCGACCTTGTTATTGCTTTATCCGTTTGGGTTGAACGAACATCAACACATACACACATCACCCATCGATGTAAGTCACTGGATACCACTTGGGCCATTTAAACCGAAATTGAATGCAACATGGGCTTGGAAATGATATTAGGTGGAATTTTGAGTTGGGCTTCAAGTATCATATATATTAAAACAATTAGACGTGGGCTTCAATTCAAAAATGAACCTGCAGTTCAATGGATTAGTAGCGGTATAACAACCCACATTTTTTCCATCTGAATTAATCAAGTTATCCTTAGGATTTCAATGACATATTCTGTGCAACATCATTAGGGTTGTTATCCATTTTGACAAACGAACATTTATACTTTCATTAAATGATCGTAATTATTATTATTAAAACCCTAATATGATATAAAACCCTAAACCTAACCCTACCTATTAACTACAAAACCCTAATACCATTTAATATTAAATAATAAACCCTAACCCTAGTACTTAATAAATAATATAAACTATATATTAATACTTAAAAGTGATATTATATAAACTATAAATAAAAATACAAACTAATTGGAACAAATAAAAATTTATAAAAGATTAGGGTCTAATAAATAAATAAAATGTATTTAAGTAATATAACCCTAATATTAATAATAAAAAAAATATAATATATATAAAATATATATAAAATACCTAAATAAATAATGGAAACCGTAAAAAAAATACATAAATAATATATATAAATAAAAAAGTATACAGTATTAAAAAAAATACATGAGATAAAAAAAAGAGATCGGCTGTATAGATTGTTTAGGGGAATTTGTCTTGATCCTTAAGTTTTCCATATCCTAGTTTAACTCCAATTCAAACTCTTGATCACCAAGCTAGCCAAGTTTATTTAGGAAACCTACTAAATCTATATAAACCATCGTAAATTCCAGGATTTATCACCACAATCAAACCTGCAAAATAGTCGACTAATTATTCCTGCTATCCCTCCAATTCAGACGATCAAACACCCTCATCCAGCCTCTCTCTTCAGTCGACTAAAATCCACACAAGAACCCTCAGATTTCAGTCGATCAAACCAATCAAAAATAGTCCTCTATTCAACCTCATTCGATCACCATTCAGTTTCTGTTACCTCCTGTTTTCTGCGAATACTTTTCTGGTTCTACCTGCTGTTTCTGTCGAACAAAGAAGCTCAAGAAGAAACCCTTTATTGATTGTGTATTACTGTTGCTTAATTACTGTCTTCTGTCGAACCAAACAGCCCAGGAAATTGATCTGTTTCTGCGTGATAAAACTGGCCCAATAACCCATCTATTTTGGGTCGTGTTGTGTTGCTGGTTTGCTGTTTTTCTATTCACATTATAGTCATCATCTTTCTTGATCTCTAATACTCTTAAGGTATACCTAAACCCTAGCCTAATGTCACTTTTTAATCTATTATGTTTTTGTTATTATGTTGTTAATATTGACCTTGATCTTAATGTTAATTATATAGATGAAGTAATAATGATTATAAATAAAGACAATAAGATTACATAATAATAATGATAATGAAAGGTAACAAAGATAATGAGATGGTTGTGAAAAACTATAGTTCATGTGTGAAACTAGATCATAATAATAAGTTAAAAGATTATGATCATGATTATTATATATAAATATGAATTGACTAATAATTTGTTAGGTTATGATAATTGTGGTTAGTAAGTTTAGTGTTAATATATGAAAAGATTTATGTATGAGATTTAACGTATGATAAAAGAATAATTATAAGTTAAAAGTATTTAGGGTAAGATCTTAATCAAGTATTATGATTAGTTATTAACAAGAAGTTATGATTTTATGTTGAAATTTGGTTATTAATATGACATAGGGTATGAACTAGTAATGAATGTCATGTATTGATTATGATTTTATGTAGGAATAAGGATTATGATTAAAAGATGATAACGAATATGATATAGATTATGAAAAGGTATTGTTTATGAATAAAAGATTAGGGTTAAATATGATCATGAACTTTGTGTTGAAGATAGATTAAAATAGATAAAGATTATGAATTGATTATGGCTAAAAAGACTACTAGTTATTATGTTAAAAACTTATGATTTTATGTTTAGTAAAGGGTAATGATAATAATGATACATGTGCATGCATGCATGCATACGTACGTATGTGCATGTATACACTGTATGTGTATGTGTATATGTGTATGTATATGTACGTGTGTATGTATATATGAATGTGTATTATGTAAAGTATAAGTTAGTAAACTTAATAAAAATAAAAGTGATAAGTATATGTATATGTACCATCTTACACTATTATATAAGTAACACATACACGTACAATATATATATATATATATATATATATATATATATATATATATATATATATATATATATATATCATATAGTTATAAATGCGTACATGTATAATAATAATAATAATAAAGAATATGTATATGTATGTATCACATAGAGGTATATTTATAGATATAAAATATAATGATAGAAGTTGAATAATTAAAAGATTAATAATACTATTATTAGTATAACCTATACACATATCTATATAGTAACGCTTAATAACACTAAGTATATTATCACTTATATAAATATAACTTTTCTCGAAAACGGTCACTGTTAATATAGTTTGCTATATTAATAAACAAACTTTATGTCTATTAGACATCGACTAATTGAACATAATATCTCTAGGTTGAGATCTCCGTGTTCAATACTCTCGATCATATAACTTGCGTGGAATATCTATCTGCTATTAAGGTGAACTTCATAGCCCCACTTTTTAACTGTTTCTATTACTTATTTTAAACTTTGGGGTGAGACACATGCTTGCTTTCAAACTGTTTTATGCTTAGACACAAGTACCTGAAAAATGTTTAAACTGTGCAGACATGCTTTGATTCATGCTAAATCCCTACCATGATATCGTTAATTACTGGAATTTGGTAAGCTTAGTTATTGTGAATAGCGCTATTGAGAGTGATATCTCTAACCATTTAATCGTTGGTCTTTGGTTACATAATAATTATTACGACACTGACAGTTCAAGGTGTCCAGGGGTAACTTTGTTTACGTTTCGATATCATAACTTCAGCATTTACTTTTAATAACTAAATCTTGTAGTCTAAAAACTTAGTTATTATTGATAAACCTATGTTGTTCACTCAACCTTTTTGGTTGACACTTTTAAGCATGTTTTGTCTCGGGTGAAGATTGCGAAAGATTATTTGCTTTTTGGACTTTGCTGCTTTTGGAGTCCGCATTTATACATTCATATTATTGCATTAAAACATTTAAATTCAATTATAATGACATAATACTTTCCGATGCTTTAATACATTGGTTATCAATTAAAACATCTCATATAGAGTCGTTCTTGTTTATACATACTTGTGTTGTGATATTGTGAAGTCATATTTCCCCGGCCCTATTTGGGGGTATGACAGAGTGGTATCAGAGCCAGGTTTGTTATAGAGAACCAGAATTGCATTTTGTGTGTGCTTTATGTGTTAGTTAGGTGCCTTAGCAATCTATAGGACTATAACATTTCCTGCCTTAGTTTGAAGTGTAATCCTCATATCTATGATTGCCTTACTATGCCCCCTTATATCCCTACCGTCATACCGTGCCTTAGAATCTAGTTAGTACTCCTTCTCTAGGATGTCTAGTCATCACCCAATCACCGTTTTAGACACCGAAGGATCCGACACTAAAGGATCTATCTGCACACCCAATTACTCACTTGTTTCACCATCATTATCACTAACTAACCCATACTACCTTTTCTTATCCATTGGTGTTGCTACCTAGTGCACCATAAACTCTTCAACTAATACTATTTTTGTGTATTGAAGATCAATGGGAACTCGTGGTGCTAACGCTCTTCCAAATGTCACTTTGACTCCCGCACAATTTCAACAACTGCTTGCTACCGCCCAAGGCAACAATATTCAAGGAAACAACCAAGGAAACCCACCTACATCATGCACCTACAAGGAGTTTATGAACTGTAAGCCTCCATCCTTCAATGGGAATGAGGAAGCAGTCGAATTGACTCATTGGTTCGAAAAACTCGAATCAATTTTTCACATCTGTAACTACGCGGAGGTCGACCGAGTGAAGTATGCCACTCATACACTAAGTGGTCTTGCTTTGACTTGGTGGAACTCTTATGCCCAAACTGTAGGGCTATATGTTGCTAATGCTATTCCATGGGCTGTTGTGAAAAGAATGATGACGGATAAGTTTTGCCCAAGGAACCAAATTCAAAAGCTAGAGGTTGAGTTTTGGGAATTGAAGGTCATTGGTACTAACATTGAAGCTTATACCAACAGGTTTATAGAGTTGGTTTCTCTGTGCCCGGATATGGTACGAACTGAACAAAAGAAGATTGAGCGATACATAGAAGGTCTTCCTGATGAGATTCAAGGAAACGTAATTGCTGCTAGTAAGGAGACTTTAGATGCAGTGATACTTATGTCTCAAAATTTGATGATGGCTAAGAGGAGAAAGGCCGCGGCTAATAAACAAGCCGAGGCTAAGTCTAGTGAGGGTAAGAGAAAGTTTAAACCATCTAAAGGTTCAAGCCAAGGTTCAAACAAGAAAGCTGCCGATAATTCTAGAGGTGGTTATGCTGGGACAAGACCAAAGTGTAATCGTTGTGATAGACATCATTATGGGAAGTGTTTGGCTGAGTGCACTAAGTGCAAAAAGGTGGGTCATATTGCTAAGTATTGTAAATCTCCCGCTACAAAGTCAAACGCTTTTGTTCCAACTTGCTATGGTTGTGGAGAAGTTGGACATTTCCGCAATCAGTGTCCAAAGAACCAGGATAAAACGGGAAATGCTAAAGGCCGAGCGTTTGTGATGACTGCCGAGGAAGCTCGGGATAATGAAGAAGAAGGGCAAGAGGCACAATGAAGAGTTTTTGACAACTACAAGAGTCATTTAAATTTTCATAGTATTCTTTATGTTACCATTTAGTACTTTTACATTTTGGAAGAATTCGTTAAGTTTCTGTAATACTCTGGTTAATTTCTTTTAAATGAATGCATGATGTTATTTTCTTTTCTTTCATTTTCCATTGAATCATTCACCTCGATGAAGATGCATATTGACTAGACGACATAGTAGTAACCTTATGGGGTGATAAAAGTATGATTTAGAATAATATAATGACACTTGATCAACGTCATTATATTGTGATAAGTCATACAGAAATCCTAATGGATCATGATGGGAATAAGACTTGATCAACCTTAGGACTATTGTGTACCATTACATACTCCTTATCACTATATTGTCAACTAAAAATATCAACCCTAGATGTTATATATCCTTTACTTGTAAACTATCCACGCCCGGTGCTGTACCTATTGCATAGGTACCATACCTCTTAGCTCCATCCGAAAGGAAGGAATTATCTAACCAACTCCAAGAACTTTTGGAGAAAGGTTTTATTTGTCATAGCTTGCCTCCGTGAGGAGCACCCGTTCTATTTGTTAGGAAGAAAGATGGCACGTTGAGGATGTGTATTAATTGTCGAGAGCTCAACAAGCTAACCATCAAGAATCGTTATCCATTCCCGCTTATTGATGACCTGTTTGACCAACTGCAAGGGTCAAGTATCTATTCAAAACTTGATCTTAGGTTGGGTTATCATCAATTGAGAGTCAAGGAAACCAATGTTTCTAAGACTACTTTCCTAACTCGTTATAGACACTATAAGTTTCTTGTCATGTCTTTTGGCTTAACCCATGCTCCTGCTATATTCATGGATCTTATGAACCATGTATGCAAACCCATCCTTGACCAATTCGTGATCGTTTTCATTGAATCTAGAGCTCTTAAAGAAGGAACAACTGTATGCCAAGTTTTTCCAAGTGTGAACTTTGGCTACGAATCTTACAATTCCTTGGACATGTAGTTAATAGCGAAGGAAATACATGTCGATCCTATAAAAATCACCATTAATCAGAAATTTCCAAGAACTAGTCATGAAGGAAAACTATAAGACTAGATATTCTAATCACCTAGGCTCTTTTAGCCAAAATTTCATGTAACATCAGCTCTCACTCAAATAGATCCCCCCTATATTTAAGTGTAAACTTTGCTGTAACAAAATGTTGACCGAATGGTAATTTTTAGTCAACACTTCCTGTTAAATAAAGTTCATACATTTCACATCTCAAATCTTAAAAAGTGTCTTGTTGACAACATACTGGTTATTCCTTTGAATGATCTTCGCTTTAATTGTACTTCATCGAAAAACCTATAGAAGTTATGAATCACGTTTGAAACAAAGCTCTATTCTTGTTGTTAAGATCCGTTGGAATTCACGTAGAGGCCCCGAGTATACCTGGGAACGTGAAGACCAGATGAAGCGAAAATATCCTCATAGTTTTTCTTAAATGTTGATGCATCTGAAAAGTCTTACTGAAACTTCGGGACGAAGTTTAAATTAACAGGGAGGTACTATAACAACCCACATTTTTTCCATCTGAATTAATCAAGTTATCCTTAAGGTTTCAATGACATATTCTGTGCAACATCATCAGGGTTGTTATCCATTTTGACAAACGAACATTTATACTTTCATTAAATGATCGTAATTATTATTAAAACCCTAATATGATATAAAACCCTAAACCTAACCCTACCTATTAACTACAAAACCCTAATACCATTTAATATTAAATAATAAACCCTAACCCTAGTACTTAATAAATAATATAAACTATATATTAATACTTAAAAGTGATATTATATAAACTATAAATAAAAATACAAACTAAGTGGAACAAATAAAAGATTATAAAAGATTAGGGTCTAATAAATAAATAAAATGTATTTAAGTAATATAACCCTAATATTAATAATAAAAAAATATAATATATATAAAATATATATAAAATACCTAAATAAATAATGGAAACCGTAAAAAAAATACATAAATAATATATATAAATAAACAAGTATACGGTATAAAAAAATACATGAGATAAAAAAAAAGAGATCGGCTGTATAGATTGTTTAGGGGAATTAGTCTTGATCCTTAAGTTTTCCATATCCTAGTTTCACTCCAATTCAAACTCTTGATCACCAAGCTAGCCAAGTTTATTTAGGAAACCTACTAAATCTATATAAACCATCGTAAATTCTAGGATTTATCACCACAATCAAACCTGTAAAATAGTCGACTAATTATTCCTGCTATCCCTACAATTAAGTCGATCTAACACCCTCATCCAGCCTCTCTCTTCAGTCGACTAAAATCCACACAAGAACCCTCAGATTTCAGTCGATCAAACCCATCAAAAACAGTCCTCTATTCAACCTCATTCGATCACCATTCATTTTCTGTTACCTCCTGTTTTCTGAGAATACTTTTCTGGTTCTACCTGCTGTTTCTGTCGAACAAAGAAGCTCAAGAAAAAACCCTTTGTTGATCGTGTATTGTTGTTGCTTAATTTCTGTCTTCTGTCGAACCAAACAGCCCAGGAAATTGATCTGTTTCTGCGTGATAAAACTGACCCAATAACCCATCTATTTTGGGTCATGTTGTGTTGCTGGTTTGCTATTTTTCTTTTCACATTATAGTCATCATCTTTCTTGATCTCTAATACTCTTAAGGTATACCTAAACCCTAACCTAATGTCACTTTTTAATCTATTATGTTTTTGTTATTATGTTGTTAATATTGACCTTGATCTTAATGTTAATTATATAGATTAAGTAATAATGATTATAAATAAAGACAATAAGATTACATAATAATAATAATAATGAAAGGTAACAAAGATAATGAGATGGTTGTGAAAAACTATAGTTCATGTGTGAAACTAGATCATAATAATAAGTTAAAAGATTATGATCATGATTATTATATATAAATATGAATTGACTAATAATTTGTTAGGTTATGATAATTGTGGTTAGTAAGATTAGTGTTAATATATGAAAAGATTTATGTATGAGATTTAACGTATGATAAAAGAATAATGATAAGTTAAAAGTATTTAGGGTAAGATCTTAATCAAGTATTATGATTAGTTATTAATAAGAAGTTATGATTTTATGTTGAAATTTGGTTATTAATATGACATAGGGTATGAACTAGTAATGAATGTCATGTAATGATTATGATTTTATGTAGGAATAAGGATTATGATTAAAAGATGATAATGAATATGATATAGATTATGAAAAGGTATTGTTTATGAATAAAAGATTAGGGTTAAATATGATCATGAACTTTGTGTTGAAGATAGATTAAAATAGATAAAGGTTATGAATTGATTATGGCTAAAAAGACTACTAGTTATTATGTTAAAAACTTATGATTTTATGTCTAGTAAAGGGTAATGATAATAATGATACATGTGCATGCATGCATGCATACATATGTATGTGCATGTATACACTGTATGTGTATGTGTATATGTGTATGTATATGTACGTGTGTATGTATATATGAATGTGTATTATGTAAAGTATAAGTTTGTAAACTTAATAAAAATAAAAGTGATAAGTATACGTATATGTACCATCTTACACTATTATATAAGTAACACATACACCTACAATATATATATATATATATATATATATATATATATATATATATATATATATATATATATATATATATATATATATATATATATATATATATATATATCATATAGTTATAAATGCGTACATGTATAATAATAATAATAAAGAATATGTATATGTATGTATCACATAGAGGTATATTTATAGATATAACATATAATGATAGAAGTTGAATAATTAAAAGATAAATAATACTATTATTAGTATAACCTATACACATATCTATATAGTAAAGCTTAATAACACTAAGTATATTATCACTTATATAAATATAACTTTTCTCGAAAACGGTCACTGTTAATATAGTTTGCTATATTAATAAACAAACTTTATGTCTATTAGACATCGGCTAATTGAATATAATATCTCTAGGTTGAGATCTCCGTGTTCAACACTCCGATCATATAACTTGCGTGGAATATCTATCTGCTATTAAGGTGAACTTCATAGCCCTACTTTTTAACTGTTTATATTACTTATTTTAAACTTTGGGGTGAGACACATGCTTGCTTTCAAACTGTTTTACGGTTAGACACAAGTACCTGAAAAATGTTTAAACTGTGCTGACATGATTTGATTCATGCTAAATCCCTACCATGATATCGTTAATTACTGGAATTTGGTAAGCTTAGTTATTGTGAATACTTCTATTGAGAGTGACGTCTCTAACCATTTGACCGTTGGTCTTTGGTTACATAATAATGATTACGACACTGATGGTTCAAGGTATCCAGGGGTAACTTTGTTTACGTTTCGATATCATAACTTCAGCATTTACTTTTAATAACTAAATCTTATGGTCTAAAAACTTGGTTATTATTGATAAACCTATGTTGTTCACTCAACCTTTTTGGTTGACACTTTTAAGCATGTTTTGTCTAAGGTGAAGATTGCTAAAGATTATTTGCTTTTTGGACTTTGTTGCTTTTGGAGTCTACATTTATACATTTATATTATTGCATTAAAACATTTAAATTCAATTGTAATGACATAATACTTTCTGCTGCTTTAATACATTGGTTATCAATTAAAACGTCTCATATAGAGTCGTTCTCGTTTATACATACTTGTGTTGTGATATTGTGAAGTCATATTTCCCCGGCCCTATTTGGGGGTATGACAAGCAGGGTTGTGAAAAAGAGGTTAGGGGTTCGATACTGGTCAGTGACAAATTTTTTTGTGATATTCATTAAACAAGGGAAGCTACAACAATACTTGTTATTTATTAAAGGTATTATTATTATTATTATTATTATTATTATTATTATTATTATTATTATTATTATTGTTATTAATTGTATTATTATTATTGTATTATTATTATCATTAATATTAGTATTACTATCATTTATATAAATATTATTATCATTATATTCACTTTTACAGAAATTATCATTTTCATTATTATTATTAAAATTATTATTATCATTTCTATTAAAAGTATCATTATAAATACAATTATCAAAGTTATCATTTTTATTAAAACAATAATTTTTTTTAAAACTTAACGTTTTTTTAGTAAAGTTATTATCTTTATTAAAATTATCATTTTTAAAATTTACATTTATATTGTTATTACTATTATTACTATCATTATTAAAATTTTTATATATTTCATTAATATCATCATTTTTATTAATATTAACATTATTATTAGTATTATCATTATTATTATTATTATAAGAATTATCATTATTAATAATAATCCTATTATTAATATTATAACAAATAAATATTAATTATATCAAAATATATTTAATACATATAACGTAATTATATTAGTATTTTTATGACAAATAATAATTATCTATCTGATGTAAATAAAGTAAATATATCTAATTAAATTATTAAGGAAAAACTATAAATTATTAAATATAATAATTATATCACTAAGAATAATATATAAATTTGTTCGAAATCAATTATGTGTGTTAATATATATATATATATATATATATATATATATATATATATATATATATATATATATATATATATATATATATATATATATATATATATATATATAAATGATATAGGTTCGAAAATCCAAGGCAAACCCTGCATTGTTCAGTTGTTCAATGCCGTTATATGTATTTTTACTACAAAATACATTAGGTGAGTTCATTTGATTCTCTTTTACTCTTTACATTTTTGGGACTGAGAATACATGCGCTGTTTTTACAACTGCTTTATTAAATGCTTTTGAAATACATTTTGAACTGCGAATACATGAAATGCTTTTATAAATGTTTGACGAGATAGACACAAGCAAAACATTCCTCGAATGAATTATGTGGACGTGATAATTGCCACCATTGAATTATGTGGACGTGATAATTGCCACAATTGATATGAATATTTTTCCCCTAATTATTATTGCTTGGTAACCTAGGAATTAGGGAATATCACTAATTTTGAGAATTAGTGCACGCCTAATTGACGGGAATCCTAAAGGTAGCTATCGGGTTTAACACCCCAACCCAGAATGTTCACTAGACGGAAGGGCTAGTGGGCGTGGTGTTTAGTACTTCGAAGTTTATACGATTATTATACAGACGATATGTTCTGTTTTGGGGATATTATTATGTGCATTATATGTTAAGGTCGGTTACCAAGCCAAGTTATGAAAGCAATGAAAAGTGAATGTTATGTATCGAGAGAATGATTTTATACACAGGTTATGTGTATGTTATTTTTGTGCAAGAGATATGTGTACGGTTACTAAGATTTATGAAAAATGGATTTCGTATACGAGAAAGGTGTACTATATTTAAAAGATATCGCATGTACATTACAGGTGGGTGTAGGATTCGGGCCCATTTGTATCATGCAGCATTTAAATCTTGTGGTCTATCAAAATTATGAATTTTATTATTTTCGATAAACCTATGAACTCACCAACCTTTTGGTTGACACTTTTAAGCATGTTTATTCTCAGGTATGAAAGAAATCTTCCCCTGTGCATTTGCTCATTTTAGATATATTACCTGGAGTCATTCATGGCATATAGAGTTCAGTTTATCGCAATGGTACCAGATGTTATAGTGTTCATCCAGGTGGATTAGGACGGGCTATCACAAAAGACAAGACTCGCTACTAGTTTGTTGCGGGGTAGGGCGAAGGATTGGTTGGATGGTAAGATTGATCTTGTCGGTGGTGAACCGTTTATGGCATTATCATGGGACGAGTTTAAGAAGGAATTCTTCGAGGAGTTCCGAACTTCAGCCGATTTATGGGAATTGCGTAATGAGTTGAAAATTTTGCAACAGGGTTCTATGGACTTGAATACTCTCAAGACGACCTTTATGGCGAAGGCTCGTTATTGCCCGGAGTATTTGGGGAATGATCGTTTGTTAATGGGGGATTTCTATCGCACCTTGAATGATGACTTGAAGAGTAAAATTAGCCGAGGTCAAGCGAAATTGTTTGCGGAATTATTCGACTTGGCTAGAGGTTTCGAGTCGTACTCGCGATCCAAGAAAGGTGAACCTTCAAGTGAGAGAAGGGTTGTTTCGTATGGTGCTCCGAATAAGAGGACTAAGGGCCCGAGTGTGAGCACGGGTGGTACACGGACGGGTATATCAGATTCTAGTGCGTCTAGATGTTACAATTGTGGCATGAGGGGTCACAAGTCTTGGGAATGTTAGGTACCAAAGGGTGGAGGCACGGTGTGTTTCATTTGCCAAGAGGAAGGACATCGTAAGTCAGAATGTCCCAAGTTGGCGGGGACGGGTGCGGCAAGGCGACGTTAAAGGTACGTTTCGTTTTAATAAATATGTCCTTTGATTATTTATTAAGTGTCGTTTGTGCTTGAGTTGTAAAATGCCTTGTGTTGTGCATATTGTTGTTATGGGTGATATTCCTAATGGAAGTACCCTATGGTGACATTTGATTGTCGGGCGAAGGGTGTAAGACTTGGTGCAACCAAGCATTCCTTAGTATTTGGGAAATGTTTCTACCAAACCATGGAAATGGGTTTTGGTGTTCCGTCGTTTAGCGCGTGTTCGCTTTTATGTTGAAGTTGATGAACCATGAGGTTCGACGGGTAGGATGAAGCCCAAGAAATCGAGTGTTGATCTCGATGTATGTTGGTAATGGAATCTACGTGACGCGACATTAGGTGCCTCTTTTATACCTACTAGCGTGGTGTTCGAATCCGATTGTGTTGCGGTTACATTGTACTTAGGGTACCGAAGTGAAACCCTTAGGTACATGAGCGATCGGGTGAAATTTGACAAACTAAAGCAATTGGATGATTGTGAGGGTATGGTTTGTGTAATCATGGTACACTTTTCATTCGAAGTGTTTAAGGATTGATTGAAATCCTTCATGTGCTCAAGGTTGGAGCAAGATGTTGTGATGGGTTGTGTGAACCCAATTGGTTATTAAAGTCTACCTTTGGTAGCATTGTACGGTTGTACAAGATGCGGTAATGGAACGTAGTTCCAAGTGAGGGAGTTACACTCCCGCACGACGAAGTTCTAGTGTGAGATTTCGGATGACGTTTTTAGTAGATTCAAAAATTTTGCTGGGACCTAGTTTTGGTCGATTTGTGGTAGGGTACAATTTTGGTTAAATTGTACTTATGATTTTGGATTTGAATTATCACCGAGGTGGTAATGTGGCAAATCTCGTTGAGAGATAATGGACGTGTTTGGCGAGCAAGGTGAAATCCCTCGGTTAGGGATGTGTGTGTCGGATTCTCTTATAGAGAATTATTGTTTTGTACCTATGTTCGATATAGGTAGTTCTTGCTCGATTATGTGAATGGTTAGTGGTATCTGTTAGGATTCACTATGGCGTAGCAGAGCGCGATGTTACGCTACTCGTTGTTCGAGGCTAAAAGGCGTTGATTGGTGAAGCATGACCTTCGGGGTCCGCTGACTTCATCATGGGAGTAGTATTATATTGGTGAAGCATGACCTTCGGGGTCCGCTGACTTCATCATGGGAGTGGTGCTATATCGGTGAAGCATGACCGTTGACGGGGTCCGCTGACTTAATCCGGTGTTGAGATTTAGAAGTGTACCGCGTGTGTTTGCGGATTCACAATGACGCGTGTAGTTTCAGACATCTTATTGTGGAAGTGAGTCGCGTGTAGTTCGGATTCACAAATGACTCGTTCGGTTTCGGTCATTGTATTGTGTAAGTGAGTCGCGTGTAGTTCGGATTCACAAATGACTCGTGTGGTTTCGGTCATTATATTGAGAAGCGAGTCTCGTGTAGTTCGGATTCACAAGTGACGCATGTGGTTGCGGTCATTCTTTTAGGATAGTGACTCTCGTGTAGTTCAGATTCACTAAGGCGTGTGTGGTTCGGCCAATCCCGATTGTTGTTGCGAGGAAGGTAGTGAGTCGCATGTAGTTCGGATTCACTAAGGCGCGTATAGTTTTCAGCCAGCCTTCTTGTTGTGTGATCTATCGGTTATTTTATACACCAATGGTGGGGGTCGTAAGGACCGTGTTGTGTGATCTATCGGTTGTTTTATACACCGATGGTGGGGTCGTAAGGACCATGTGGTGTGATCTATCAATTTTTTTTATACACCGATGGTGGGGTCGTGAGGACCATGTTGTGTGTTTAGTGGTGCGATAGCCATGTTTCGCTCACATGTTGTTACGGGTGTGACAATAGTCAATTTTGTACACCTTGGGATCTAGCGTTGCCATGATCGTTTTGGGCGCTATCAGTTTTAACCGTTGATTATGATGTTACGGTAGTTGCGTATCGGTCGTATTGCGCACTACAAGGGATGTTAGTGATTTGTAACATCCTCTATTGGGCCTAGATGTAAGATTATCAAAGTTCCCTTAAGTATATGTTTTGTGTTATTATATGCTTTTATTTTTATTTAATGGTTATTATTATTTAATGATGTGGTTAGGACCAGTTTGTGACAAGGGTCACAGAACAGGTTTGTTTATTTAATTTGGATTTCGTTTGGGTTGCCAAATGATGTACAAAAGATATCAGATAACTGATAAATACCCGTGTGTCACATAGTGTGGGAATTAAACCCACTTTTGATGTCTAGAGCTAGTCATTTTTTGCATTTTCCAGAAAATTCCCAAAACACCTCGTTCTTCATCTCCCTCACCTACTTCAAACCCTAATCTCTAATCCTTGTTCTTGAGCTCAAATCATTTACATTTTCGTGTTCCTTGTGATTTACTGCTTCAATCAAGGTAAGAATCACAAGTTTTCATGCTTTAATCTTTGAGAAAATTGAGTTTTTGTGTAAAGTTTTATAAAGTGAGTAATTTAGGTCAAAGTGGTTAAATTTGATGTTGTTTGAGTCCAAATCTTGTGGGTTTATGTTTCTACATGTTTACTGTCTTCGATTTGGTCAGTTTTGAGGTCGTAATCGAGCTCTAGAGCAAGAATTGGTCGATTTTGGGTGAAACCCATTACTTTGTCTTCAGCTTCTACAGATGAACACAGTCGGCCGAGTGTCTCGAGACACTCGACCGACCGACTCGATCATCGACTGAGTGTGTAAGACCCACGGCCGAGTGTGTCTGTGAGAGACTATCGACCGAGTGACTAGACACTCGGCCGAGTGAGTGTAGACAGTTGGCCGACTGTCTCTGACAGTCGTCCGAGTGTCTTGGGCAGTGAATATTTTACCAAGTGCTGATTTTTAGCCGTTATGCTACCCGTTTGTATTTTGATGTTCATGATGTAAATTTTGAAAGTGCACAAGTGTTAAGCAAAATTTTTTAGCGGACACTTTTTCTGACAAAAATTTCTATATTGTGTTATATGGGGTTAACGGACAGAAACTAACTTGTGTATATGTTTTTCTCAGGAGAAAAGGAGAAAGAGAAGGTTCAGTGATTAGATAGCTGAATAAATTCTCGTTCGCTGGTAATCGGTGAGTGGGATGAAAAGACCCGTCCTAATCCATCCGGACGAATACATTACATTTGGTTACATCGCGAGGTACTAGACCTCTATATGATACATTTTACAAACATTGCATTCGTTTTTAAAAGACAAACTTTCATTTCATCAAAAGTTGACAGCATGCATACCATTTCCTAATTTATCCAACTATAAATGACTTGATAATAATCTTGATGAACTCAATGACTCGAATGCAACGTCTTTTGAAATATGTCATGAATGACTCCAAGTAATATCTCTAAAATGAGCAAATGCACAGCGGAAGATTTCTTTCGTACCTGAGAATAAACATGCTTTCAAGTGTCAACCAAATGGTTAGTGAGTTCATTAGTTTACATAAATAATCATTTCATAATTTTAATAGACCACAAGATTTCATATTTTCATTTCTCGTAAACATACGTCCCATGCATAGAGACAAAAATATCATTCATATGGATTGAACACCTGGTAACCGACATTCACAATATACATATAAGAATATCCCCATCATTCCGGGATCCTCCTTCGGACATGATATAAATTTCGAAGTACTAAAGCATCCGGTACTTTGGATGGGGCTTGTTGGGCCCGATAGATCTATCTTTAGAGTTCGCGTCAATTAGGGTGTCTGTTCCCAAATTCTTAGATTACCATACTTAATACAAAGGGGCATATTCGATTTCGATAATTCAACCATATAATGTAGTTTCGATTACTTGTGTCTATTTCGTAAAACAGTTATAAAAGCAGCGCATGTATTCTCAGTCCCAAAATATATTTTGCAAAAGCATTTAAAAAGGGATTAATGAAACTCACACATATAAATATTGTAAAACAGTTAATAAAGCATTTGCATGTATTCTCAGCCCAAAAACGTAAAGAGTAAAAAAGGGCAAATGAAACTCACACATATAAATATTGTAAAACAGTTAATAAAGCATTTGCATGTATTCTCAGCCCAAAAACGTAAAGAGTAAAAAAAGGGCAAATGAAACTCACACATATAAATATTTTAAAACAGTTAATAAAGCATTAACATGTATTCTCAGCCCAAAAACGTAAAGAGTAAAAAAGGGCAAATGAAACTCACACATATAAATATTGTAAAACAGTTAATAAAGCATTTGCATGTATTCTCAGCCCAAAAACGTAAAGAGTAAAAAAGGGCAAATGAAACTCACCATACTGTATTTTGTAGTAAAAATACATATGACGTCATTGAACAAAAGTAGGGTTGGCCTTGGATTCACGAACCTATATCATTTGTATATTTATTAATATTCATGGTTGTAATTGAACACACATATATATAAATGTATTAGTTATATCATTTTTATGTTAATAATATATATATGTTTTATATGTTCATTTTGTATATAATAAAATATTAAAGTTTGTTATGTTATATGTGTTAAATATATATGTTTATGTATGTATTTCATTTGTTTATCAAAAAAATAATTCTGTTATATTAAGTTAATACTAGTAAAAATAAAGATAATAACATTAATAATATACATATGTTAATAATAATCCTATTAATGATAATAATCATGATATTAATAATAATACTTGTAAAAATATTAATTTTACTGTCTATGATAGTTATTTATGATTTACTAATAATAAAAATAATAATTTTATTAAGAATGATAATATTAATAAAAATTATGATATTGATATTAATGATACATTTGTTTAGTAATAATAATAATAATAATGATATTTATGATAATACTTATGTTAACAATAATGATACTAATATTAGTATTGCTTATCTTATCATAATCTCATTCATAACATTATAATTTCACTTAATCAATTCCTAATATAATTATTATTGTTTTATAATATCAAGTTTGTATCATAATAAAGGTTTTATTATTATATTCATCCCTAATTCTATTTACATATTTATATTTATATTCATATTCATATCATACTTATAATTTTGTCATCAAAACATATCAATCATTATCATTTTTCATAATAACACTAATATGTATAATACTTAATAATAATAATAATAATAATAATATTAGTAATAATAATAATAATAATAATAATAATAATAATAATAATAATAATAATAATAATAATAATAATAATAATAATAATAATAATAATAATAGCAATAATAAATTAATAATAATAATAATGATAATAATGATAATAAATAATTAGGAAACTACCTCATAAAAATGGGGTTTAAAAAGAAATTCCACCAGCGGGTCTCGAACCCGAGACCTCTTGATACCCCGTCACCTCCCCTAACCATCTGGGCTGTAGCCCATTGTCTGATATTACTCCACATCAGTAACCTTTTATCCCGTAATTAAAATTCATTCTATTTCTCCTTCTTCCTTGAAATTTCAGTAGACCAGAGATCAAATCACTATAAGTATAAAGTCTTAATTAACTTTGAACGTAACTCTAACTCATCTGTAATGGTTACTTAAAAGGTAAAATTTTGTGAAGAAACAAAAAAAAGAGCTGTGCAGTCGCGGCCTCTAAAAAAATAAAATTTATGATCTTGATTTTTAGAATGTTTTGGATAAATGTTATAACACAAAGTTAGTTTCAAATTACTCCTTGAACCTCTAACAATCATCAATTTAAACTTATCTTCAGCAGATATCTCTAATTTGGATCAAGAACAATCGTTGACTTTTGAGTTTTTAAAGTTTGACTCACGAATTCGAAATCGTTTTGAGAAATTGGAAAGTGAAACTTTTCAGATAGTTGGGATATAAGATTCCAAGCACAACTGCACTAATACAATTTAAAAATTCGATTGATTTCTAGATTTGGTGAAAAAGTAACCAAGAACAGAGGTAATAAGTTTTGCTTACTGAATTTCTGTTTTATTTCTATAATCATAAGCAAATATATGCTGTATATAATTGATGAAGATGATGGAAATCGAAAAGCATAGAATACACATTGAATTTGACTGATTTAAAGCAATAAGTTGACAGAATATTATCCAAGAAGAAGAGTACAAAAAAATAAAAGAAGAATAAGACTTCTAACCTAATCTGATACAACTAAATCTTGGAGTCTGACCTGTAGCATCTTTTGGTTCCTTCTGTAAAAATGAGATCGACATTTATACCAACTAACAGACAGATTGATCATGAAAGTCGATATCAGACAGAGTACAGGAATATATATATATATATATATATATATATATATATATATATATATATATATATATATATATATATATATATATATATATTTATGTACTCTATATATCAGTATCTTCATATTATATGGAGTATAACTGTATATGTTATTTTAGTTTCAATAATATAAATTACTGATATGGATTTATTAATAACATCCCTTAATATTATTAGTTTTAATAAGAATTCTAATAAGAATAAGATTAATAGTAATCATTATTGTATTAATAATAATTTCATAAAAATTCATATACAAGTAATGAATATATTATTAATGATAATAATAATATTACAATTTATATATATATATATATATATATATATATATATATATATATATATATATATATATATATATATATATATATATATATATATTATTTATATATATAACATTTATATATTAGATATATATTTCAATATAATATTTATTAATAGAAGTTATATATATACAAGTTCATCTTTAGTTTATACATATTTATTTTGTATCTCATTTTAAATATTAAATTCAAATGTTTAAATTATATTTTATAATTTCCAATTATCATATAAACTATTATTTACATATATATTTATATATATACATACAACAATATTATGTATAGATTCATATAGATATTTATTTAAATAGCAATTTCATTATTTTATATACTTCTTTACCTATTCAATTCAATTGATTAAATTGTATTTTATTTTACATATTTAATTTAAGTTATGTTTCATTACTTCTAATTATTATACATTCTTATATTTACATATATGTACATATTTATTTACACACAAAGGTTCGTGAATCGTCGGGAAAAGTTAATGGTTAAATGTCTTCATGAAAAATAGTTTCAAAGTTTTTGAGATTCAGTTTAACAGACTTTGCTTATCGTGTCGGAAACATATAAAAATTAAGTTTAAATTTGGTCGGAAATTCCCGGGTCATCACAGTACCTACCCGTTAAAGAAATTTCGTCCCGAAATTTGAGTGAGGTCGTCATGGCTAACAATAAATATGTTTTCCTGACGAATATGAGCTGATAAATAGAGTTTTATCATTTTTGATTAATATGGATAAAACAATTCGATTATTCGAAGAGTATGAATGGAACTATCATAAGAGAGGTCCCAACGGGCATCGTCCACCTTCGCCCAAAAATTTGTCCAAATTTTTAGCCGTTAGTAAAATAAAAAAAATTCCAACGGCTATCCCAACGGTCACTTTTACCCTATAAAAACACCAACCATATACTTCATTTTATACACTCAAACATATATTTCTTTTACATTTCCACCTTTCTCAAAATCAAAATCAAACACTCCCAAGCTGCAAAATGTTAACACTTCCCCCAATAATTGTTTCATTCGATGTTCATTACGGAGGTGATTTCCGTAATCAAATGAAGGAATATAAGTGGTGCGACAGTATTTCGTTTGAAGATATTGACATTCGTGATGTTGGTTTACAAGACTTGCTATCCTTTCTGAAGGAAAAAGTCCCGTGTGAATTCACGTCTGTGTTCTTTTATAAAGACGATTATGATGCGGATTGTAGGACAAGTTTTCTGTGTACCGATGATCAATAACGCATTTCTTTGTATGCGGTTCTTGAAGATGAAGAGACGTTGGGTTATCGTTACCTCGATGAATCAGCTGAAGCAGCAGTTGAGGCATCAAGAGAAATACCGATGTCTCCAGAGTACTTTACGGATGGTGAAATGACTGGTGAACGCTACTTTATAGATGACAATTGATGACGACGAGTAGTTTGATTATAATCTTTTAATTTTTAATTGTCGTGATGTTTTAATTTTTAATTATTGTAATTTCAGTGTTGTTGTCGAGTTTTATATCTTCCTTTATGTTTCGGAGCTCTTCGTCTTTTTAATCTCCTCTCGATCTCTAGTAAAACGAGTAATGGTCTAGAATTTGTAAGTACGGAGTTTCGAATGAATTTAATGTTATAATCAAGGAAGGACGTAATAGCACGATTTGATTCGTCAAATTACCAGAATCATTGAGAATAGAGCTATCAAGAATATATACTTTCTTGATATGTTCAGAAGTTAATTAGAATGAAAGTGTTATGTAACCTGACACATGATGGTGGTATGATCTACTGTGAACCATCATGTCCCATTAGAACTCAGCATGACTTACTGTAATATAATCACGTTGATCAAGTGTCATTATATTAAACTAACTCATGCATCAGTTCCCAACATTACTTCAATAACATTCATATTTTAAGCTCGAAAGTTTACAGAATATATAAACTAACAATTTCTATATGATGTAACACTGATAGCACGAAGAGATAAATGATTTCAGATAGTATTAGTTATAAAAATATATTCAGAAATATCGAGGATATTTATAATGAAAGATACGATAATATCTTTGAATATCTAAGATCAGAGGATGATGGAAACTATTGTCCGCAAGGGTTTAGAGTAATGAGTAAAATATTCGCTGAAGACTTTAGCAGACATTGAACCATTTAGATTCTTTGTAGTCAAACTTATTCTTTGTGATTTGTCCACGGTTTCTTTCATAGTTTCGCATAATCCGCTTTTCGGTACTAAATTTTCTATTGAATGTTTCCAATATAATGATGCACAGGAAGCACGAGGAGGTATATAATTTCGGACGAGAATATTTATGAAAATATCTTCAGAAATATCGAAGATATTGATGATGATATTTTGGAATTTCTAAGTTCGATGGTTGATGGAGAAAGATTTTCCTCAAGATTTTAACATGACTTCTGAGCAAGATATTCTCTAAAGATTTCAACGGATCCAGAATTACCTGAATCCTTTGAATATAGGGTTTGGTCCTTGTATTTGTCCTTGGTCTTCTTCGTGGTTAGCTCAATCCGTTTTCCAGTTCCAACTTTTCTGAGCTTTTCCAACATATTATTCTTTGTCATCAAACTTTCGATGATTAAGGTCGTTTTACGGTTGTCTATGGTTTCTGCTGCTTCATTCAGCTTTTTCAACATTGAGAGTATTGATTTGTGACTGAGTACTTTTCAGAATGAAAGATCATAATTCTAAGAGATAAATGTTATATGGATACATATAACTGTTGATGTAGATATGCTGTGAGTTTTCAAAGTACTGATAGCTGATTCCCGGTAATTGGTATGGCAGTATTCGTTACAAGATGCGGATGGGTATATGATAGGGTTTCAATGAATAAATATAATGATTTATCAGAGAGATTTAAACCAAGAAGCAACGAGGTTGCTGGTACATCTGTTGGTAATATGGTAAAATGTGAAAGGTTCCCCGGTAACAATAAAAGAGCACGTATACATATCAAGGTTATAATAAGGTTGTTTCGAACGAAAAGTTGAAGTTGACTTGTTGGAGCTGTCACAAAATTGGCTAATTTGGAAAGAGATTGCAAATTTATTTTCGATAAAAATAACGCTAAAGGAATTAGCACAGCTATGCGTTAAACGTTTACTCAAGTTTTGAGTGTTTTCAGGTGCATAATAATATGCATCGATCTTTTCTTCCATAGGAAATGTGCAGTTGGTTCATCCTCTCGATTGAGTTGTTTTCAAGAATCATGAAAGGTTTGAACGCGGATTGTAATCGTCAAGATACAAATGAGGTTTAAGATGAAATCAAGTGGCAAACTTGAAGAATTGTTTAGTTTCATATGTTATAATCAATATTTTAATTCATTTTAATTGTCCAGTGTTGGTAGTCCACAGTTGATATTCCACAGTAACAGTCCAGTAATTCATATATAATTTAATATATAATATTCGAATTGATTAATAAATATCGTGACCCGTGTACATGTCTCAGACTCGATCACAACTCAAAGTATATATATTATTTGAGAATCAACCTCAACCCTGTATAGAGAACTCGATCATTACTGCATATAGAGTGTCTATGGTGATTCCAAATAATATATATAGATGCGTCGATATGATATGTCAAAACCTTGTATACATGTCCCGATATTTAAAGTGCGTAAAATAAATAACAGAAATTAAATGACGATAAATAAAGTGCGTAAAGTAAATAACAGAAATTAAATAACGATAAATAAAATTGCGCGAATGTAAATTGCGATAAATAAACTGCGATAAACAAATTACGATAATTAAATGGTAATACGGAATTAACAGTTAGCTAGGAACAGTTAGCTAGGATTTTGTCAGCGTGGATTCTTAATAGAATTTCATATTGTTAATTAATCTGTTTCTAATCAATTTTTATTGTGTCCATTATGTCTTCATTATGCCACTTGTTGGATTCTGATAGGTCAAAATCCAAATATGTATTTGGATGAATATGGTTATTCGGTGGTGAACGGATTTGTATATCGGTGGATGTAAGTAGGATAGTATATGACTGTTGGAACAGATTTGAAGAACGTACAATGTAACTTATTAATGTGAAATTTAAATAGTCCTCGGGTATTACCTACCCGTTAAAATATTTTCACCATTAACAGTTTGTACAAGAGAATTTTCAATTACAATCTTTATGAAGACATATATACATATATATATATATATATATATATTTTCTTCATATGTATTCATGGATTTAATGAGTTAATATGATATTAAACTCATTTTCTTTTCGGTTGGAACTAGAATAACTAATCTCTAAAACTTTAGAGATTACATATTCGTCATGTCGAACGAAGATAAATGAGGTAGAACGATACGTAGAACGAAGATCATACTCGAAGTACAGATGATGATATTGAAGCATGGATTGTTGATGGTACTGGTACTGTTATTGATGGTACTGTTGGTTCCGGTGATGTTGCTGAAGCTGGTACATTTTGCACCATATTCTTCGAATTGATTATTCGAGCGCGAAGTTCATTGACTTATTACTTCAGGATGATTGTCGGTCGGAACGAGCGGATGAATAAGGTTCAGAATTGTGGATAGAATATAATCTTGTCGAGTTACCCTGGAAATGAGACTGAAAATGGTGTCTCGAATAGGTTCGCCGGTAAACGCTTCAGGTTTATTGTCAAGAGGTGAATTCGGTTGGTGGAAGGGATTGCCTTCTGCGCATTTCCATTAATTAAGTCGACTACGAACCCATCAGATGAATTGACAATGGCTGATTGGTTGATTCATGCCGATGACACTGTTTTCGGAGCTCAGGTGAACATCTATGTCGGAATAGCTGTCGGAATAACTATCGGAATAGCTATCGGAATCTGAGGGACTCGAACTGTTTGCAGGATTCATCTCGTACGATCAGATGGAGGATTTTCGATAAGAAATAGATTATAGGATGTAGATTAGTACTCTGCAATACATAATTTACATATGCATATATAATACAAAAATCGCATAAGTTACGGAGGAATCTACAGAAGTTGTCAGACAAAGTTACAGTAACAGATACGCTAAGATATAAAGTATCAGATATGCTAAGATATGAATTTTGTCTATACACTATTCATGCACTCAATGCAGTAAAACGTGTCTAGACTAAGATTTATAAGCAAGTGATTCCCTAAGAATGATAAGCAGGAAATTTTCGACACGAAATGATAAGCAAAACTTTTGATATGCAGACACGATCGGAGTCCAGACTCGCTAATGCATCCTAACGACTTATAACTTAGACACACTATTGCAGACCTGGTTCGCTAAGACCACCGCTCTGATACCAACTGAAAAGACCCGTCCTAATCCATCCGGACGAATACATTACATTTGGTTACATCGCGAGGTACTAGACCTCTATATGATACATTTTACAAACATTGCATTCGTTTTTAAAGGACAAACTTTCATTTCATCAAAAGTTGACAGCATGCATACCATTTCCTAATTTATCCAACTATAAATGACTTGATAATAATCTTGATGAACTCAATGACTCGAATGCAACGTCTTTTGAAATATGTCATGAATGACTCCAAGTAATATCTCTAAAATGAGTAAATGCACAGCGGAAGATTTCTTTCGTACCTGAGAATAAACATGCTTTCAAGTGTCAACCAAAAGGTTGGTGAGTTCATTAGTTTACATAAATTATCATTTCATAATTTTAATAGACCACAAGATTTCATATTTCCATTTCTCGTAAACATACGTCCCATGCATAGAGACAAAAATATCATTCATATGGAATGAACACCTGGTAACCAACATTCACAATATACATATAAGAATATCCCCATCATTCCGGGATCCTCCTTCGGACACGATATAAATTTCGAAGTACTAAAGCATCCGGTACTTTGGATGGGGCTTGTTGTGAAATGTCCCGTTCTTATTGATTAAAAACGTTCCATATTAATTGATTTTGTTGCGAGGTTTTGACCTCTATATGAGACGTTTTTCAAAGACTGCATTCATTTTTAAAACAAACCATAACCTTTATTTCATAAATAAAGGTTTAAAAAGCTTTACGTAGATTATCAAATAATGATAATCTAAAATATCCTGTTTACACACGACCATTACATAATGGTTTACAATATAAATATGTTACATCGAAATCAGTTTCTTGAATGCAGTTTTTACACAATATCATACAAACATGGACTCCAAATCTTGTCCTTATTTTAGTATGCAACAGCGGAAGCTCTTAGTATTCACCTGAGAATAAACATGCTTTAAACGTCAACAAAAATGTTGGTGAGTTATAGGTTTAACCTATATATATCAAATCGTAACAATAGACCACAAGATTTCATATTTCAATACACATCCCATACATAGAGATAAAAATCATTCATATGGTGAACACCTGGTAACCGACATTAACAAGATGCATATATATAAGAATATCCCCATCATTCCGGGACACCCTTCGGATATGATATAAATTTCGAAGTACTAAAGCATCCGGTACTTTGGATGGGGTTTGTTAGGCCCAATAGATCTATCTTTAGGATTCGCGTCAATTAGGGTGTCTGTTCCCTAATTCTTAGATTACCAGACTTAATAAAAAGGGGCATATTCGATTTCGATAATTCAACCATAGAATGTAGTTTCACGTACTTGTGTCTATTTTGTAAATCATTTATAAAACCTGCATGTATTCTCATCCCAAAAATATTAGATTTTAAAAGTGGGACTATAACTCACTTTCACAGATTTTTACTTCGTCGGGAAGTAAGACTTGGTCACTGGTTGATTCACGAACCTATAACAATATATACATATATATCAAAGTATGTTTAAAATATATTTACAACACTTTTAATACATTTTGATGTTTTAAGTTTATTAAGTCAGCTGTCCTCGTTAGTAACCTACAACTAGTTGTCCACAGTTAGATGTACAGAAATAAATCGATAAATAGTATCTTGAATCAATCCACGACCCAGTGTATACGTATCTCAGTATTGATCACAACTCAAACTATATATATTTTGGAATCAACCTCAACCCTGTATAGCTAACTCCAACATTCACATATAGAGTGTCTATGGTTGTTCCGAAATATATATAGATGTGTCGACATGATAGGTCGAAACATTGTATACGAGTCTATGGTATCTCAAGATTACATAATATACAATACAAGTTGATTAAGTTATGGTTGGAATAGATTTGTTACCAATTTTCACGTAGCTAAAATGAGAAAAATTATCCAATCTTGTTTTACCCATATCTTCTTCATTTTAAATCCGTTTTGAGTGAATCAAATTGCTATGGTTTCATATTGAACTCTATTTTATGAATCTAAACAGAAAATTATAGGTTTATAGTCGGAAAAATAAGTTACAAGTCATTTTTGTAAAGGTAGTCATTTCAGTCGAAAGAACGACGTCTAGATGACCATTTTAGAAAACATACTTCCACTTTGAGTTTAACCATAATTTTTGGATATAGTTTCATGTTCATAATAAAAATCATTTTCTCAGAATAACAACTTTTAAATCAAAGTTTATCATAGTTTTTAATTAACTAACCCAAAACAGCCCGCAGTGTTATTACGACGGCGTAAATCCGGTTTTACGGTGTTTTTCGTGTTTCCAGGTTTTAAATCATTAAGTTAGCATATCATATAGATATAGAACATGTGTGTAGTTAATTTTAAAAGTCAAGTTAGAAGGATTAACTTTTGTTTGCGAACAAGTTTAGAATTAACTAAACTATGTTCTAGTGATTACGAGTTTAAACCTTCGTATAAGATAGTTTTATATATATGAATCGAATGATGTTATGAACATCATTACTACCTCAAGTTTAGTAGGTAAACCTACTGGAAGTGACAAGAAATGATCTAGCTTCAAAGGAGCTTGGATGGCTTGAAAGTTCTTGAAGTAGGATCATGACACAAAAACAAGTTCAAGTAAGATTTTTACTCGAATTAAGATAGTTTATAGTTATAGAAATTGAATCAAAGTTTGAATATGAATATTACCTTGAATAAGAAAGATAACCTACTGTATATAACAAAGGTTTCTTGATCTTAGATGATTACTTGGAATGGATTAGAAAGCTTGGAAGTAAATTAGTAAACTTGAAGGGATTTTTGAAGTGTTCTTGAAGTGTTCTTCCTATGATGATTATAGCTTGATTCTTGAAGTGATTTTTGATGGAGATGATGATTAACTACTGGAAAAATACGTTCATAATAGTGTGTGTGTGTGTTGAGAGAGAATTAGAAAGAGAATTGGAAGTGAAATGGAGTGAATGATGAGTGGTAATTGGTGAGTGGTGAGTGGGGTTAAAAGGAGTTCTAGTTAGTTGACTAGCTCATGGTAGAAGTTTAAATTGATTAGTCATACATGACATAATCAAGAGTGGAATCCCATGCTAGTTCCTATTGGTATATACTCATAGTAAGTACGTTTTGAAGCTGTGTATAATACGGGTAAGAATACGACTAGAATTCTTGATGAAAGAAAAGAATGGAAAAGTAACTGTAACCATTTTCGTTAAGTATGAGTGTTTTGATATATGTCTTCAAGTCTTCCAAAAGTATTTTAATACATCTAAATACACTACATGTATATACATTTTAACTGAGTCGTTAAGTCATCGTTAGTCGTTACATGTAAGTGTTGTTTTGAAACCTTTAAGTTAACGATCTCAATTAATGTTGTTAACCCATTGTTTATTATATCTAATGAGATGTTAAATTATTATATTATCATGATATTATGATATATTAATATATCTTAATATGAGATATATACATTTAAATGTCGTTACAACGATAATCGTTACATATATGTCTCGTTTCGAAATCCTTAAGTTAGTAGTCTTGTTTATATGTATATAACTCATTGTTAATATACTTATGGAGATACTTACTTATCATAATCTCATTTTAACCATATGTATATCCATATATATATCGTCATGTCGTTTTTACAAGTTTTAACGTTAGTGAATCGCCGGTCAACTTGGGTGGTCAATTGTCTATATGAAACATATTTCAATTAATCAAGTCTTAACAAGTTTGATTGCTTAACATGTTGGAAACATTTAATCATGTAAATATCAATCTCAATTAATATATATAAACATGGAAAAGTTCGGGTCACTACAGTACCTACCCGTTAAATAAATTTCGTCCCGAAATTTTAAGCTGTTGAAGGTGTTGACGAATCTTCTGGAAATAGATGCGGGTATTTCTTCTTCATCTGATCTTCACGCTCCCAGGTGAACTCGGGTCCTCTACGAGCATTCCATCGAACCTTAACAATTGGTATCTTGTTTTGCTTAAGTCTTTTAACCTCACGATCCATTATTTCGACGGGTTCTTCGATGAATTGGAGTTTTTCGTTGATTTGGATTTCATCTAATGGAATAGTGAGATCTTCTTTAGCAAAACATTTCTTCAAATTCGAGATGTGGAAAGTGTTATGTACAGCCGCGAGTTGTTGAGGTAACTCAAGTCGGTAAGCTATTGGTCCGACACGATCAATAATCTTGAATGGTCCAATATACCTTGGATTTAATTTCCCTCGTTTACCAAATCGAACAACGCCTTTCCAAGGTGAAACTTTAAGCATGACCATCTCTCCAATTTCAAATTCTATATCTTTTCTTTTAATGTCAGCATAGCTCTTTTGTCGACTTTGGGCGGTTTTCAACCGTTGTTGAATTTGGATGATCTTCTCGGTAGTTTCTTGTATAATCTCCAGACCCGTAATCTGTCTATCCCCCACTTCACTCCAACAAATTGGAGACCTGCACTTTCTACCATAAAGTGCTTCAAACGGCGCCATCTCAATGCTTGAATGGTAGCTGTTGTTGTAGAAAAATTCTGCTAACGGTAGATGTCGATCCCAACTGTTTCCGAAATCAATAACACATGCTCGTAGCATGTCTTCAAGCGTTTGTATTGTCCTTTCGCTCTGCCCATCAGTTTGTGGATGATAGGCAGTACTCATGTCTAGACGAGTTCCTAATGCTTGCTGTAATGTCTGCCAGAATCTTGAAATAAATCTGCCATCCCTATTAGAGATAATAGAGATTGGTATTCCATGTCTGGAGATGACTTCCTTCAAATAAAGTCGTGCTAACTTCTCCATCTTGTCATCTTCTCTTATTGGCAGGAAATGTGCTGATTTGGTGAGACGATCAACTATTACCAAAATAGTATCAAAACCACTTGCAGTCCTTGGCAATTTAGTGATGAAATCCATGGTAATGTTTTCCCATTTCCATTCCGGGATTTCGGGTTGTTGAAGTAGACCTGATGGTTTTTGATGCTCAGCTTTGACCTTAGAACACGTCAAACATTCTCCTGTGTATTTAGCAACATCGGCTTTCATACCCAGCCACCAAAAATATTTCCTGAGATCCTTGTACATCTTCCCCGTTCCAGGATGTATTGAGTATCTGGTTTTATGAGCTTCTCTAAGTACCATTTCTCTCATATCTCCAAATTTTGGTACCCAAATCCTTTCAGCCCTATACCGGGTTCCGTCTTCCCGAATATTAAGATGTTTCTCCGATCCTTTGGGTATTTCATCCTTTAAATTTCCTTCTTTTAAAACTCCTTGTTGCGCCTCCTTTATTTGAGTAGTAAGGTTATTATGAATCATTATATTCATAGATTTTACTCGAATGGGTTCTCTGTCCTTCCTGCTCAAGGCATCGACTACCACATTTGCCTTCCCCGTATGGTAACAAATCTCAAAGTCGTAATCATTCAATAATTCAATCCACCTACGCTGCCTCATATTCAGTTGTTTCTGATTAAATATGTGTTGAAGACTTTTGTGGTCGGTATATATAATACTTTTGACCCCATATAAGTAGTGCCTCCAAGTCTTTAATGCAAAAACAACCGCGCCTAATTCCAAATCATGCGTCGTATAATTTTGTTCGTGAATCTTCAATTGTCTAGACGCATAAGCAATCACCTTCGTTCGTTGCATTAATACACAACCGAGACCTTGCTTTGATGCGTCACAATAAATCACAAAATCATCATTCCCTTTAGGCAATGACAATATAGGTGCCGTAGTTAGCTTTTTCTTCAATAACTGAAACGCTTTCTCTTGTTCATCATTCCATTCAAATTTCTTCCCTTTATGCATTAATGCAGTCAAGGGTTTTGCCATTCTGGAAAAGTCTTGGATGAACCTTCTGTAGTAACCAGCTAGTCCTAAAAACTGGCGTATGTGTTTCGGAGTTTTCGGGGTTTCCCACTTTTCAACAGTTTCTATCTTTGCCGGATCCACCTTAATACCTTCTTTGTTCACTATGTGACCGAGTAATTGAACTTCTTCCAACCAAAATGCACACTTTGAAAACTTAGCGTACAATTCTTCCTTCCTCAATACTTCTAACACCTTTCTCAAATGTTTACCGTGTTCTTGGTCATTCTTTGAGTAAATAAGTATGTCATCAATGAAAACAATGACAAACTTGTCAAGGTATGGTCCACACACTCGGTTCATAAGGTCCATGAACACAGCTGGTGCATTAGTTAAACCAAACGGCATGACCATAAACTCATAATGACCGTAACGTGTTCTGAAAGCAGTCTTTGGAATATCATCTTCTTTCACCCGCATTTGATGATACACGGAACGTAAGTCAATCTTTGAATAAACAGACGAGCCTTGTAGTTGATCAAATAAGTCGTTGATTCTCGGTAGTGGGTAGCGGTTCTTGATGGTAAGTTTGTTCAACTCTCGGTAGTCGATACACAACCTGAATGTACCATCTTTCTTCTTGACAAATAAAACAGGAGCTCCCCACGGTGATGTGCTTGGTCGAATGAAACCACGCTCTAAAATTTCTTGTAATTGGCTTTGCAGTTCTTTCATCTCGCTGGGTGCGAGTCTGTAAGGAGCACGAGCTATTGGTGCAGCTCCTGGTACAAGATCTATTTGAAATTCAACGGATCGCTGTGGGGTTAATCCCGGTAATTCTTTCGGAAATACTCCGGGAAATTCTTTTGCAATGGGAACATCATTGATGCTCTTTTCTTCAGTTTGTACTTTCTCGACGTGTGCTAGAACAGCATAGCAAACTTTTCTTATTAGTTTTTGTGCCTTCAAATTACTAATAATATGTAGCTTCGTGTTGTCCTTTTCTCCGTACACCATTAAGGGTTTTCCTTTTTCTCGTATAATGCGAATTGCATTTTTGTAACAAACGATCTCTGCTTTCACTTCTTTCAACCAGTCCATACCGATTATCACATCAAAACTCCCTAACTCTACTGGTATCAAATCAATCTTAAATGTTTCGCTAACCAGTTTAATTTCTCGATTCCGACATATATTATCTGCTGAAATTAATTTACCATTTGCTAATTCGAGTAAAAATTTACTATCCAAAGGCGTCAATGGACAACTTAATTTAGCACAAAAATCTCTACTCATATAGCTTCTATCCGCACCCGAATCAAATAAAACGTAAGCAGATTTATTGTCAATAAGAAACGTACCCGTAACAAGCTCCGGGTCTTCCTGTGCCTCTGCCACATTAATATTGAAAACTCTTCCGCGGCCTTGTCCATTCGTGTTCTCCTGGTTCGGGAAATCGCTAATAATGTGGCCCGGTTTTCCACATTTATAACAAACTACATTGGCATAACTTGCTCTGACACTACTTGCTCCGCCATTACTCGTTCTGACACCATTTGTTCCTTTTGTTCTATTAACCCCTGGTCCGTAGACCTCACACTTTGCCGCGCTATGACCATTTCTTTTACACTTGTTGCAAAATTTGGTGCAGAACCCCGAGTGATACTTTTCACACCTTTGGCATAGCTGCTTCTGATTGTTGTTGTTGTTGCGGTTATTATTGTTGTTGGGATGATTGTTGTAGTTGCTGTTGTTGTTGTTGTTGTTGTTGTTGGGCCATTTGTTGTAGTTGCGATTGATGTTGCGATTGTTGGGATAATTGTTGCGATTATTGTTGTAATTGCTGTTATTGTTGTATTGGTGATTCTTATCACCGTTTTCCTCCCACTTTCTTTTGACTTGCTTCACATTGGCCTCTTCAGCAGTATGTTCTTTAATTCTTTCTTCAATCTGGTTCACTAGTTTGTGAGCCATTCTACATGCCTGTTGTATGGAGGCGGGCTCGTGTGAACTTATATCTTCTTGGATTCTTTCCGGTAATCCTTTCACAAACGCGTCGATCTTCTCTTCCTCATCTTCGAATGCTCCCGGACACAATAGGCACAATTCTGTGAATCGTCTTTCGTACGTGGTAATATCAAATCCTTGGGTTCGTAACCCTCTAAGTTCTGTCTTGAGCTTATTGACCTCGGTTCTGGGACGGTACTTCTCGTTCATCAAGTGCTTGAATGCTGACCACGGTAGTGCGTACGCATCATCTTGTCCCACTTGCTCTAGATAGGTATTCCACCATGTTAACGCAGAACCTGTGAAGGTATGTGTAGCGTACTTCACTTTGTCCTCTTCAGTACACTTACTTATGGCAAACACCGATTCGACCTTCTCGGTCCACCGTTTCAATCCGATCGGTCCTTCGGTTCCATCAAATTCCAAAGGTTTACAGGCAGTGAATTCTTTGTAGGTGCATCCTACACGATTTCCTGTACTGCCAGATCCAAGGTTATTGTTGGTATGTAGTGCAGCCTATACTGCGGCTATGTTTAAAGCTAGAAAAGTATGGAATTCCTCTTCATTCATATTCATGGTGTGTCGAGTAGTCGGTGCCATTTCCTTCAAAATAGTCAAATGGAACAAGTTAATCATACAGAATATTAAGAGTAGTTAATAGTATTTCGTAGCATAATATGAACTCATTTATAAAAGCTTTTTCTTCATATTAGCATTTTATAAGTTTAAATTCGGGTAGTATCGACCCGTTAAGTTCATACTTAGTAGCTAATATACAATTCAACTACTACAATTCTATATGAAAAACTGATTGTAATAATATTTCGCGTTCAAACTTTTATACAATATTTTACAAACTTACAATACCGCTTATTTTACATAAAGCATGAAATATAGCACACAATAACTTTGATACAAGATAGTTGTGAAGATAATTCTAGCTAGTACACAAGTCGTTCAGCAAAGGCAATAAAGACACGTAATTCATACGTCCAGAAACAAGTCATGCATTCTGGTTTTACTAGGACTACTTCCCATCCTTGGTCTTGTGGAACATAACCGTTATGGCCGTTGATAAGACAGCGTGTTGTAACGTCGTCAAAGGGACGAGGGTTACGTAATGACCAACAGTCTCGTAATAACCTAAAAACCTCTTTTCTTACCCCAATTACCGACTCCGTCACTTGTGGGAACGTTTTGTTTAATAGTTGTAGCCCGATGTTCTTGTTCTCACTTTGGTGAGAAGCGAACATTACTAACCCGTAAGCATAACATGCTTCTTTATGTTGCATGTTAGCCGCTTTTTCTAAATCACGAAGTCCTATATTCGGATATACTGAGTCAAAATAATTTCTTAACCCGTTGCGTAAAATAGCATTTGGGTTCCCTGCAATATATGCGTCAAAGTAAACACATCGTAACTTATGGATTTCCCAATGTGATATCCCCCATCTTTCGAACGAAAGCCTTTTATAAACCAAGGCATTCTTGGAACGTTCTTCGAATGTCTTACAAACTGATCTCGCCTTAAATAGTTGTGCCGAGGAATTCTGACCGACTCTAGACAAGATTTCATCAATCATGTCTCCGGGTAGGTCTCTTAAAATATTGGGTTGTCTATCCATTTTGTGTTTTTATACTGTAAAATAGACAAGAGTTAGATTCATAAAAAAAAATACTTATTAATACAAGCAATTTTTACATATATCATAAAGCATAAGCACACTATATTACATATATTACACCACACGAATACAACTATCTTATTCCGACTCGCTAGTTTCTTCTTGTTCGGTTTTGGTTCGTTTTGTCAAGTTTCTAGGGATATATGATGTTCCCCTAATACGAGCCGTCGTTGTCCACATTGGTTTAGAAAAACCTGGTGGTTTAGAGGTTCCCGGGTCATTGTTACAACTTAAGGACTTCGGGGGTTGACGATACATATAAAGTTCATCGGGGTTGGAATTAGATTTCTCTATTTTTATGCCCTTTCCCTTATTATTTTCTTTTGCCTTTTTAAATTCAGTTGGGGTAATTTCTATAACATCATCGGAATTCTCGTCGGAATCCGATTCATCGGAGAATTGGTAATCCTCCCAATATTTTGCTTCCTTGGCGGAAACACCATTGACCATAATTAACCTTGGTCGGTTGGTTGAGGATTCTCTTTTACTTAACCGTTTTATTATTTCCCCCACCGGTTCTATTTCTTCTTCCGGTTCCGATTCTTCTTCTGGTTCCGATTCTTCTTCCGGTTTCGACTCTTCTTCCGGTTCCTCTTCGGGAACTTGTGAATCAGTCCACGAATCATTCCAATTTACATTTGACTCTTCATTATTATTAGGTGAGTCAATGGGACTTGTTCTAGAGGTAGACATCTATCACATAATATTAAACGCGTTAAGAGATTAATATATCACATAATATTCACATGTTAAAAATATA
Source organism: Rutidosis leptorrhynchoides (assembly GCF_046630445.1). Lineage (NCBI taxonomy): Eukaryota > Viridiplantae > Streptophyta > Magnoliopsida > Asterales > Asteraceae > Rutidosis > Rutidosis leptorrhynchoides. The sequence continues at coordinate 194,046,002 of NC_092338.1, forward strand.
TAGTTTCCAACAAAATTTGTTAAGCAATCATTTTTCAAGTAAACACGGTCGAAGTCCAGACTCACTAATGCATCCTAACAAACTAGATAAGACACACTAATGCAAAATTCTGGTTCTCTAAGACCAACGCTCGGATACCAACTGAAATGTCCCATTCTTATTGATTAAAAACGTTCCATATTAATTGATTTTGTTGCGAGGTTTTGACCTCTATATTAGTCGTTTTTCAAAGACTGCATTCATTTGTAAAACAAACCATAACCTTTATTTCATAAATAAAGGTTTAAAAAGCTTTACGTAGATTATCAAATAATGATAATCTAAAATATCCTGTTTACACACGACCATTACATAATGGTTTACAATACAAATATGTTACATCGAAATCAGTTTCTTGAATGCAGTTTTTACACAATATCATACAAACATGGACTCCAAATCTTGTCCTTATTTTAGTATGCAATAGCGGAAGCTCTTAGTATTCACCTGAGAATAAACATGCTTTAAACGTCAACAAAAATGTTGGTGAGTTATAGGTTTAACCTATATATATCAAATCGTAACAATAGACCACAAGATTTCATATTTCAATACACATCCCATACATAGAGATAAAAATCATTCATATGGTGAACACCTGGTAACCGACATTAACAAGATGCATATATATAAGAATATCCCCATCATTCCGGGACACCCTTTGGATATGATATAAATTTCGAAGTACTAAAGCATCCGGTACTTTGGATGGGGTTTGTTAGGCCCAATAGATCTATCTTTAGGATTCGCGTCAATTAGGGTGTCTGTTCCCTAATTCTTAGATTACCAGACTTAATAAAAAGGGGCATATTTGATTTCGATAATTCAACTATAGAATGTAGTTTCACGTACTTGTGTCTATTTTGTAAATCATTTATAAAACCTGCATGTATTCTCATCCCAAAAATATTAGATTTTAAAAGTGGGACTATAACTCACTTTCACAGATTTTTACTTCGTCGGGAAGTAAGACTTGGTCACTGGTTGATTCACGAACCTATAACAATATATACATATATATCAAAGTATGTTTAAAATATATTTACAACACTTTAATACATTTTGATGTTTTAAGTTTATTAAGTCAGTTGTCCTCGTTAGTAACCTACAACTAGTTGTCCACAGTTAGATGTACAGAAATAAATCGATAAATAGTATCTTGAATCAATCCACGACCCAGTGTATACGTATCTCAGTATTGATCACAACTCAAACTATATATATTTTGGAATCAACCTCAACCCTGTATAGCTAACTCCAACATTCACATATAGAGTGTCTATGGTTGTTCCGAAATATATATAGATGTGTCGACATGATAGGTCAAAACATTGTATACGTGTCTATGGTATCTCAAGATTACATAATATACAATACAAGTTGATTAAGTTATGGTCGGAATAGATTTGTTACCAATTTTCACGTAGCTAAAATGAGAAAAATTATCCAATCTTGTTTTACCCATAACTTCTTCATTTTAAATCCGTTTTGATTGAATCAAATTGCTATGGTTTCATATTGAACTTTATTTTATGAATCTAAACAGAAAAGTATAGGTTTATAGTAGGAAAAATAAGTTACAAGTCGTTTTTGTAAAGGTAGTCATTTCAGTCGAAAGAACGACGTCTAGATGACCATTTTAGAAAACATACTTCCACTTTGAGTTTAACCATAATTTTTGGATATAGTTTCATGTTCATAATAAAAATCATTTTCTCATAATAACAACTTTTAAATCAAAGTTTATCATAGTTTTTAATTAACTAACCCAAAACAGCCCGCGGTTTTACGGTGTTTTTCGTGTTTCCAGGTTTTAAATCATTAAGTTAGCATATCATATAGATATAGAACATGTGTGTAGTTAATTTTAAAAGTCAAGTTAGAAGGATTAACTTTTGTTTGCGAACAAGTTTAGAATTAACTAAACTATGTTCTAGTGATTACGAGTTTAAACCTACGAATAAGATAGTTTTATATATATGAATCGAATGATGTTATGAACATCATTACTACCTCAAGTTTAGTAGGTAAACCTACTGGAAGTGACAAGAAATGATCTAGCTTCAAAGGAGCTTGGATGGCTTGAAAGTTCTTGAAGTAGGATCATGACACAAAAACAAGTTCAAGTAAGATTTTTACTCGAATTAAGATAGTTTATAGTTATAGAAATTGAATCAAAGTTTGAATATGAATATTACCTTGAATAATAAAGATAACCTACTGTATATAACAAAGGTTTCTTGATCTTAGATGATTACTTGGAATGGATTAGAAAGCTTGGAAGTAAATTAGTAAACTTGAAGGGATTTTTGAAGTGTTCTTGAAGTGTTCTTCCTATGATGATTATAGCTTGATTCTTGAAGTGATTTTTGATGAAGATGATGATTAACTAATGGAAAAATACGTTCATAATAGTGTGTGTGTGTGTTGAGAGAGAATTAGAAAAAGAATTGGAAGTGAAATGGAGTGAATGATGAGTGGTAATTGGTGAGTGGTGAGTGGGGTTAAAAGGAGTTCTAGTTAGTTGACTAGCTCATGGTAGAAGTTAAAATTGATTAATCATACATGACATAATCAAGAGTGGAATCCCATGCTAGTTCCTATTGGTATATACTCATAGTAAGTACGTTTTGAAGCTGTGTATAATACGGGTAAGAATACGACTAGAATTCTTGATGAAAGAAAAGAATGGAAAAGTAACTGTAACCATTTTCGTTAAGTATGAGTGTTTTGATATATGTCTTGAAGTCTTCGAAAAGTATTTTAATACATCTAAATACACTACATGTATATACATTTTAACTGAGTCGTTAAGTCATCGTTAGTCGTTACATGTAAGTGTTGTTTTGAAACCTTTAAGTTAACGATCTCAATTAATGTTGTTAACCCATTGTTTATTATATCTAATGAGATGTTAAATTATTATATTATCATGATATTATGATATATTAATATATCTTAATATGATATATATACATTTAAATGTCATTACAACGATAATCGTTACATATATGTCTCGTTTCGAAATCCTTAAGTTAGTAGTCTTGTTTATATGTATATAACTCATTGTTAATATACTTATGGAGATACTTACTTATCATAATCTCATGTTAACCATATGTATATCCATATATATATCGTCATGTCGTTTTTACAAGTTTTAACGTTCGTGAATCGCCGGTCAACTTGGGTGGTCAATTGTCTATATGAAACATATTTCAATTAATCAATTCTTAACAAGGTTGCTTGCTTAACATGTTGGAAACATTTAATCATGTAAATATCAATCTCAATTAATATATATAAACATGGAAAAGTTCGGGTCACTACATGTTGGGCCCGATAGATCTATCTTTAGAGTTCGCGTCAATTAGGGTGTCTGTTCCCTAATTCTTAGATTACCAGACTTAATACAAAGGGGCATATTCGATTTCGATAATTTAACCATATAATGTAGTTTCAATTACTTGTGTCTATTTCGTAAAACAGTTATAAAAGCAGCGCATGTATTCTCAGTCCCAAAATATATTTTGCAAAAGCATTTAAAAAGAGATTAATGAAACTCACACATATAAATATTGTAAAACAGTTAATAAAGCATTTGCATGTATTCTCAGCCCAAAAACGTAAAGAGTAAAAAAGGGCAAATGAAACTCACACATATAAATATTGTAAAACAGTTAATAAAGCATTTGCATGTATTCTCAGCCCAAAAACGTAAAGAGTAAAAAAAGGGCAAATGAAACTCACACATATAAATATTGTAAAATAGTTAATAAAGCATTAGCATGTATTCTCAGCCCAAAAACGTAAAGAGTAAAAAAGGGCAAATGAAACTCGCACATATAAATATTGTAAAGCAGTTAATAAAGCATTTGCATGTATTCTCAGCCCAAAAACGTAAAGAGTAAAAAAGGGCAAATGAAACTCACCATACTGTATTTTGTAGTAAAAATACATATGACGTCATTGAACAAAAGTAGGGTTGGCCTTGATTCACGAACCTATATCATTTGTATATTTATTAATATTCATGGTTGTAATTGAACACACATATATATAAATGTATTAGTTATATCATTTTTATGTTAATAATATATATATGTTTTATATGTTCATTTTGTATATAATAAAATATTAAAGTTTGTTATGTTATATGTGTTAAATATATATGTTTATGTATGTATTTCATTTGTTTATCAAAAAAATAATTCTGTTATATTAAGTTAATACTAGTAAAAATAAAGATAATAACATTAATAATATACATATGTTAATAATAATCCTATTAATGATAATAATCATGATATTAATAATAATACTTGTAAAAATATTAATTTTACTGTCTATGATAGTTATTTATGATTTACTAATAATAAAAATAATAATTTTATTAAGAATGATAATATTAATAAAAATTATGATATTGCTATTAATGATACATTTGTTTAGTAATAATAATAATAATGATATTTATGATAATACTTATGTTAACAATAATGATACTAATATTAGTATTGCTTATCTTATCATAATCTCATTCATAACATTATAATTTCACTTAATCAATTCCTAATATAATTATTATTGTTTTATAATATCAAGTTTGTATCATAATAAAGGTTTTATTATTATATTCATCCCTAATTCTATTTACATATTTATATTTATATTCATATTCATATCATACTTATAATTTTGTCATCAAAACATATCAATCATTATCATTTTTCATAATAACACTAATATGTATAATACTTAATAATAATAATAATAATAATAATAATAATAATATTAGTAATAATAATAATAATAATAATAATAATAATAATAATAATAATAATAATAATAATAACAATAGCAATAATAAATTATTAATAATAATAATAATAATGATAATAATTATAATAAATAATTAGGAAACTACCTCATAAAAATGGGGTTTAAAAAGAAATGCCACCAGCGGGTCTCGAACCCGAGACCTCTTGATACCCCGTCACCTCCCCTAACCATCTGGGCTGTAGCCCATTTTCTGATATTACTCCACATCAGTAACCTTTTATCCCGTAATTAAAATTCATTCTATTTCTCCTTCTTCCTTGAAATTTCAGTAGACCAGAGATCAAATCACTATAAGTATAAAGTCTTAATTAACTTTGAACGTAACTCTAACTCATCTGTAATGGTTACTTAAAAGGTAAAATTTTGTGAAGAAACAAAAAAAAGAGCTGTGCAGTCGCGGCCTCTAAAAAAAATAAAATTTATGATCTTGATTTTTAGAATGTTTTGGATAAATGTTATAACACAAAGTTAGTTTCGAATTACTCCTTGAACCTCTAACAATCATCAATTTAAACTTATCTTCAGCAGATATCTCTAATTTGGATCAAGAACAATCGTTGACTTTTGAGTTTTTAAAGTTTGACTCACGAATTCGAAATCGTTTTGAGAAATTGGAAAGTGAAACTTTTCAGATAGTTGGGATATAAGATTCCAAACACAACTGCACTTATACAATTTAAAAATTCGATTGATTTCTGGATTTGGTGAAAAAGTTACCAAGAACAGAGGTAATAAGTTTTGCTTACTGAATTTCTGTTTTATTTCTATAATCATAAGTAAATATATGCTGTATATAATTGATGAAGATGATGGAAATCGAAAAGCATAGAATACACACTGAATTTGACTGATTTAAAGTAATAAGTTGACAGAATATTATCCAAGAAGAAGAGTACAAAAAAATAAAAGAAGAATAAGACTTCTAACCTAATCTGATACAACTACATCTTGGAGTCTGACCTGTAGCATCTTTTGGTTCCTTCTGTAAAAATGAGATCGACATTTATACCAACTAACAGACAGATTGATCATGAAAGTCGATATCAGACAGAGTACAGGAATATATATATATATATATATATATATATATATATATATATATATATATATATATATATATATATATATATATATTATATTTATGTACTCTATATATCAGTATCTTCATATTATATGGAGTATAACTGTATATGTTATATTAGTTTCAATAATATAAATTACTGATATGGATTTATTAATAACATCCCTTAATATTATTAGTTTTAATAAGAATTCTAATAAGAATAAGATTAATAGTAATCATTATTGTATTAATAATAATTTCATAAAAATTCATATACCAGTAATGAATATATTATTAATGATAATAATAATATTACAATTTATATATATATATATATATATTATTTATATATATAACATTTATATATTAGATATATATTTCAATATAATATTTATTAATAGAAGTTATATATATACAAGTTCATCTTTAGTTTATACATATTTATTTTGTATCTCATTTTAAATATTAAATTCAAATGTTTAAATTATATTTTATAATTTCCAATTATCATATAAACTATTATTTACATATATATTTATATATATACATACAACAATATTATGTATAGATTCATATAGATATTTATTTAAATAGCAATTTCATTATTTTATATACTTCTTTACCTATTCAATTCAATTGATTAAATTGTATTTTATTTTACATATTTAATTTAAGTTATGTTTCATTACTTCTAATTATTATACATTCTTATATTTACATATATGTACATATTTATTTACACACAAAGGTTCGTGAATCGTCGGGAAAAGTTAATGGTTAAATGTCTTCATGAAAAATAGTTTCAAAGTTTTTGAGATTCAGTTTAACAGACTTTGCTTATCGTGTCGGAAACATATAAAAATTAAGTTTAAATTTGGTCGGAAATTCCCGGGTCATCACATGGGACTGACTGGAGAATATAGTATATAGTAGCATGTTATATTATGATTGCCATGCTTGTTAAATATACTTATTGTTGTAATTAGTTAGTTCCTTGTGTTGGCTGCATGTTGGTTGATGCTTGTCTGTTGGAACCCAGTGCGTCCCTATCTTGTGGTAGCCTAATTCGATAGGAGAGATCAACCTACGGGTTGGGTTCCTCATGTGGTAGCCTATTTTCATCCGTGTAGTATATGTTTGAATGACGCGTTCGTCGCGAGTGGATGATTTATGCAGCACGGTATGTAGGAGGAACTTCCGGTAAACCCCAGCCCGATCAACTGGAGGTTAATGGTTTGGCCGAACCGCCGGAGTCTCTGTAGATTGCACTACTGGGTGATGTTTGTGTGTTAGACTATGTGACATGATTAGTATAACACTTCTATATGCTATGGCCTGTAGTTAGTCGTACTCACTTAGCTTCGTGCTAACTCCCCTCCATATCCTCCCTGTAGGTTGTAGCTTGTAGATATTGCTTTTGGGAGAAGACGGGCATGGTGATGTTATGTTTGACAGGAGTCAACTCTGATGTTGTCTTGCTTTATGAAAATAATAATCTTTTGTAAACTGATTGTAACTACGTCTTCTCCATATAAACAAGTATTTTGTAATGACACGTGACACTGAATGTCTTAGCAATAGTTAATGTTTATTTTGTAATTAATAAATAAATGCTTCCGCCACGTATAAAAAAAATAGCGGTGTCATAAGTTGGTATCAGAGCTGAGTCTGGCAGCATGTGCATTGTGATCTACATGTCATGTTCCCAAACTTAGAAGAGTCATGTCAAACATAACATGCTGGGGATGGGTTAAGTGAGTATTAGGTCAGGATATGTGTTAGTTGTTAGTACTAATAGAATTTATACTAAGCTTTGGTGTAAGTGTTGTGGTAGTGCAGCAATGAAAGATAACGAAGCTAACGCTACTGGCCCTGCTGCCCCTGGAACTGGTACATTCAGAGTCCCTGACGAAGATGGACATGTGTCTTCAGAAGAAGAAACTTCTCAAGAAGTAATAGAACTTCAAAGTCGGTTACTAGAAGCTCAGGAGAAAATCAAGGAATTGGAACAAGAACAGGCGCAATGGAACCCTAATACCACTGTGTTAAAGACAACCTTTCCTCCTAACTTTTGTAATCAAGCCGGTGGCAGTTCTCAGTCACAATTTCCACAAAATACCTATCAAAACTATCAAATGCCATTTCTGTGTAACCAAACTTTTCCTAATCAAATGATGTACCCATTTCAAGTTCCTGAGACAAGAAGGAAGTGTACCTATAAACAGTTTATAGACTGCAAACCTCCTGAGTACAGTGGTCACACAAACCCTACAATGACCCTTAATTGGCTAAGAGAAGTAGAGAGAGCGTTGGAAACATGTTTTTGTGAGCCTGAATCTATGGTATTGTTTGCTAGTAGGCTTCTCAAAGGTGAAGCAATGGAGTGGTGGGATTCTATTACTGTATATTTACCCAAAGAACAGATCAGTCAGATAACTTGGGAACAGTTCGCTGCTAAGGTTCGTGAGCAGTATTGTTCTGAGTATGAGATAGAAAGATTGAAAACTGAGTTCCTGAGTATGAAAATGACTGAAAGTATGACAATTGATGAGTTTTTCAGAGATTTTACATCGAAGTTAAGGTTTGTTCAATAGTGGGTACCGACTGAAAAGGATAAGATTCAGCATTTAATGCGGGTGATTAAGCCAGAATATAGAACAGTTGCAAGATTTGCAACCACATTGGCACAGGCTCATGAGATGGCTAAAGTTACTGAAGGTGATATAATGGCAGCGAAAAGAGAAAGTTCAAAAGGTGGATCTTTTGGGGGAAAATCAGAGGGTCAAACAGGTGGTCAGTCTGGTCAGCAATTAAGTAAGCAATCGGGATTTTGTGTTAAGAAGTCAGGTGGATTTAAACAGAAGAGTAAGTCTGGTATAAGCGGACCGGTTCAAGTCAGCCTGATTGGTGTAATGTTTGTAAGTCGACTCATGCCGGACTGTGTTCTCCAATGACCCGAAGATGTTTGAAATGTGGAGTGAAAGGTCATGAAGCAACAGCTTGTTCTTTTAAGTCAAATGTTTGTTGGAGTTGCCATAAGGAAGGTCATAGATCGGCAGATTGTCCATCTACATCAAGAGCCGGTTCTGGGGCAGGGTCAGGGGCGAGGTCGGCTACTTCTGGGGGATCTTATGCTTCGACCATCGGGCAGAAGAGAAAGAATCCTCCAACAGCAGAGGCAGGGGCGTTTCAGATGACGGTAGACGCTGTAACTGCTACCGATGACGTCACTACCGGTATGTTCTTGGTTAATTCCTTGCCAGCTTGTATGTTATTTGATTCTGGAGTGAATCGATCTTTTATGTCCGTAGGCTTCTGTGATAAGTTGAAATTGCCTGTTAGGATGTTAGATGAGCCTTTAGGAATAGAAGTAGCTGATGGTAAAATGGTTCCATGCACATCATCTGTGTCTGGAATTACCATCGAAATCGACGGCCATTCTTTCCGTTTAACCTGTTTGTTGATGCATATACCTAGCTTTAATGTAGTCATAGGTATGAATTGGTTCAGAGCTAATATGGCTAATATTAAGTGTGATAAGAAGATGATTTCTTTCCGTTTGGCTGACGGATCCTGAGTGATAGCTAAGGGAGAGCGCAGTGGATTTAACTTCCCTATGGTTTCCCTAATGAAAGCTCAGAAGGCAATAACGAAAGGGTGTGATTCATTCTTAGCCTATGTGATTGATGTTAAGAAAGAGAAGAAGCAGGTGACTGATATTCCCATTGTGTCAGAATTTTTAAAAGTATTTCCAGATGATTTACCAGGGTTACCTCCAGTACGTGAAGTAGAGTATATAATTGATTTGGTTCCAGGTGCTACGCCAGTTGCAAAAGCTCCTTACAGATTAGCTCCGTCAGAAATCTGAGAAATGATGTCTCAGATTCATGAACTGTTAGATAAGGGGTTTATCCGACCAAGTTCTTCACCGTTGGGTGCTCCTGTTTTATTTGTGAAAAAGAAAGATGGGTCGCTTCGTATGTGTATAGATTACCGCGACTTAAATAAGAGAACAATCAAGAATAAGTATCCATTACCAAGAATAGATGACTTATTTGATCAGTTACAGGGTGCTTCCTACTTTTCAAAGATTGATTTACGTTCAGGGTATCATCAGGTAAGTGTTGCAGAGAACGATATACCGAAAACAGCGTTTAGAACTAGATATGGTCATTATGAATTTTTAGTTATGCCATTTGGGTTAACAAACGCGCCAGCAGTGTTTATGGATTTAATGAATAGGGTGTGTCATCAGTATCTCGAGAAGTTTGTGATTGTCTTCATAGATGATATCTTGATATATTCGAAAACCGAAAAAGATCATGCTACACATTTGAGATTGGTATTAGAACTCCGGAAACAGGAACAGTTGTACGCTAAGTTTTCTAAGTGTGAATTTTAGTTGCGGGAAGTATAGTTTCTGGGTCATGTGATTTTTGAACAGGGTATTAAAGTAGATCAGTCTAAGATAGAGGCTATAATGAATTGGAACTCACCGAAAACGCCGACAGAAATTAAGAGTTTTCTGGGTTTAGCAGGTTATTACCGCTGATTTATCAAAGACTTTTCTAAAATAGCAGGTCCGTTGAATAAGTTAACTAGAAAAGATGTAGCCTTTCGATGGACGGATGAACAAGAAAAGGCTTTTCAGACTCTCAAACAATTGTTATGTCAAGCGCCAGTCTTAGCTTTACCAGAGGGAACAGAAGATTTTGTGGTTTACTGCGATGCGTCACGTGCAGGTCTGGGTTGTGTTTTGATGTAGAGAAATAAAGTTATAGCGTATGCTTCACGACAGTTGAAGAATCATGAACGAAATTACCCCACTCATGATTTAGAATTAACTGCAGTTGTGTTTGCCTTGAAGCTTTGGAGACACTATTTGTTTGGTACACATTGTGAAATCTATACAGATCATCAGAGTCTTCAATATATCTTTTCGCATAAAGAATTAAATATGCGTCAACGTCGATGTTTAGAATTGATTAAAGACTACGATTGTGAGATTAAGTACCATCCAGGTAAAGCAAATGTGGTCGCAGATGCTCTGAGTCGCAAGAAGACAGTCGAAAATGTCAAATTTATGAGAATAGAGATAGTTTCAGACTTGATTGAGTGATTGAAAACCGTTCAGTTAGCAGCATTGAATGATGAAAACCTAAAGACTGAGCAATTGACCAAAAGAAAATTTGACCTATGCAATGATTCTAAAGGATTAAAGACCTATAATGACCGTATTTGGGTGCCTTTGCTTGCAGATTTGAGGGATTTAATCCTTACTGAAGCGCATAAATCTAGATTGTCAATGCATATGGGTAGTACAAAGATGTATAGAGACTTGAAAACACTGTATTGGTGGCCGACAATGAAAACTGATGTCGCAAGTTTCGTCGAAAAATGTCATATTTGTGCGCAAGTTAAGGCAGAACATCAGAAACCGTATGGGTCTCTACGACAGTTAGAAATTCCTCAGTGGAAATGGGATCATATAACGATGGATTTTGTAACCAAGTTACCCCAAACCCAGAAAGGACACGACATGATCTGGGTGATTGTGGATCGTTTAACAAAGAGTGCTCACTTTTTAGCTACTTGTGAAACAGCTTCGTTGAGTGATTTGGCAGAGTTGTACTTGAAGGAGATCGTGAGTCGACATGGTGTACCATTATCAATAGTTTCCGATAGAGATACTAGGTTTGTATCGAACTTCTGGAACAGTTTACAACAGAATCTGGGTACGCGTGTGAATTTAAGTACATCATATCATCCACAAACAGACGGTCAGAGTGAACGAACGATTCAAAAGTTAGAAGACATGTTGAGAGCGTGCGTCTTAGAATATGGTGGTTCTTGGGATTCGCATCTTCCATTAATAGAGTTTGCTTACAATAATTCGTATCATTCGAGTATCGGTATGCCACTGTATGAGATGTTGTATGGTCAAAAATCCAGAACTCCTACGTGTTGGTTAGAAGCAGGTGAGAAACAATTTGCAGGTCCCGAAATTGTTCAGTTAACTTCAGAAAAAGTCGAAATTGCACGTGAAAAGTTAAAAGCAGCTAGAGATCGACAAAAGATGTATGCTTATCCGCGTAGACGTTCGGTAATTTTTAATGTAGGTGATCGTGTATACTTGAAGGTATCATCGTGGAAAGGGGTGATCAGATTGGGTAAACGTGGTAAACTAGCACCGAGGTTTATTAGGCCATTTCTGATCAAAGAAATTTTGAATGATCAGACTGTTGTTTTAGATCTTCCATCAGAGTTAGTAGGAATACACAACATGTTCAATGTTTGTTATTTAAGAACGTGTAAAGTAGACGACGAAAGTCAGATTCTTCCATGGAAGGATTTGAAAGTCGACTTGACTAAGAAACTAGTAGAAGAGCCGGTTAGAATAGTGGACAAAAAAGTCACCAAGTTAAGAAAGAAACAGATTTCAATGGTGTTAGTGGAATGGCGGCACAGTTTAGGTTCTAACTTAACGTGGGAAACCGAGGAGTTAATGAGGGCGCGCTATCCCCACTTGTTTGACCTTGACCAAATTCCGAGGTCAGAATCTTCTTAAGGGGGTAGATTTGTAACATCCTCAATCGGGCCTAGATGTAAGATTACTAAAGTGCCCTTAAGTATATGTTTTGTGTTATTATATGCTTTTATTTTTATTTAATTGTTATTATTATTTAATGATGTGGTTAGGACCAGTTTGTGACAAGGGTCACAGAACAGGTTTGTTTATTTAATTTGGATTTCGTTTGAGTTGCCAAATGATGTACGAAAGATATTAGATAACTGATAAATACCCGTGTGTCACACAGTGTGGGAATTAAACCCACTTTTGATGTCTAGAGCTGGTCATTTCTTGCATTTTCCAGAAAATTCCCAAAACACCTCGTTCTTCATCTCCCTCACCTACTTCAAACCCTAATCTCTAATCCTTGTTCTTGAGCTCAAATCATTTACATTTTCGTGTTCCTTGTGATTTATTGATTCTATTAAGGTAAGAATCACAAGTTTTCATGCTTTAATCTTTGAGAAAATTGAGTTTTTGTGTAAAGTTTTATAAATTGAGTAATTTGGGTCAAAGTGATTAAATTTGATGTTGTTTGAGTCCAAATCTTGTGGGTTTATGTTTCTATATGTTTAGTGTCTTCGATTTGGTCAGTTTTGAGGTCGTAATCGAGCTCTAGAGCAAGAATTGGTCGATTTTGGGTGAAACCAGTCACTTTGTCTTCAGCTTCTACAGATGAACACAGTCGGGCGAGTGTCTCGAGACACTCGGCCGACGGACTCGACCATCGACCGAGTGTGTAAGACCCACAGCCGAGTGTGTCTGTGAGAGACCATTGACCGAGTGACTAGACACTCGGCCGAGTGTAGACAGTGGGCCGACTGTCTCTGACAGTCGACCGTGTGTCTTGGGCAGTGAATATTTTACCAAGTGCTTATTTTTAGCCGTTATGCTGCCCGTTTGTATTTTGATGTTCATTAGGTAAATTTTGAATGTGCACAAGTGTTAAGCAAAAAATTTTAGCGAACACTTTTTCTGACAAAAATTTCTGTATTGTGTTATTTGGGGTTAACGGACAGAAACTAACTTGTGTATATGTTTTTCTCAGGAGAAAAGGAGAAAGAGAAGGTTCAGTGATTAGATATCTGAATACCTTCTCGTTTGCTGGTAATCGGTGAGTGAGACTGACTGGAGAATATAGTATATAGTAGCATGTTATATTATGATTGACATGCTTGTTAAATATACTTATTGTTGTAATTAGTAGTTCCTTGTGTTGACTGCATGTTGGTTGATGCTTGTCTGTTGGAACCTAGTGTGTCCCTATCTTGTGGTAGCCTAATTCGATAGGAGAGATCAACCTACGGGTTGGGTTCCTCATGTGGTAGCCTATTTGCATCCGTGTAGTATATGTTTGAATGACGCGTTCATCGCGTGTGGATGATTTATGCAGCACGGTATGTAAGAGGAACTTCTGGTAAACCCCAGCCCGATCAACTGGAGGTTAATGGTTTGGCCGAACCGCCGGAGTCTCTGTAGACTGCACTACTGGGTGATGTTTGTGTGTTAGACTATGTGACATGATTAGTATAACACTTCTGTATGCTATGGCCTGTAGTTAGTCGTACTCACTTAGCTTCGTGCTAACTCCCCTCCATCTCCTCCATGCAGGTTGTAGCTTATAGATATTGCTTTTGGGAGAAGACGGGCATGGTGATGTTATGTTTGACAGGAGTCAACTCTGATGTTGTCTTGCTTTATGAAAATACTAATCTTTTGTAAACTGATTGTAACTACGTCTTCTCCATATAAACAAGTATTTTGTAATGACACGTAACACTGGATATCTTAGCAATAGTTAATGTTTATTTTGTAATTAATAAATAAATGCTTCCGCCACGTATAAAAAAAATAGCGGTGTCACATGATTGGTGTTATCCGTAAGGATTCGTTTGGTTCGGTCTTCATCGTTTCGGGTTGTTGACCTTAGGTTGAGACTTGGTTGCTTTTAGCATTGTACTCGGTAAGGGTATGCTAAGGGATTGATATCTTAGTTCGAGATTGGTTGAGTTTTCCTGACGTGAGGGAATGTGTAAGGTTTTAGTGCTCGGATTGTGATTTGATAAGTCGCGAGTGACGATTTAGTTGTGAAAGGTGATTCATTGAGAAGAGTTGCCTAGGAAAGTCGGATTGGGACTTGTGTTTGAGGACCGTTGAGTGAGGTCCGTTCGGGTAGGTGACGAAGATCACGAGGACGTGATCGATTCTAAGTGGGGGAGAGCTGTAAGACCCTGTTTCCATTCCAGTTGATCGGGACGCCGTCCAGGATTCGGGATGCCATCCAGCAAAGAAGAGCTGGACGCCGTACAATATTTGGGACGCCGTCCAGTTGGCCTGTCGTGCCAGCAGTGATATTTTAGTTTTTAATAGGGGGTATGTTGGTCTTTTCACTTGGTGGCTAGTTTTAAGCCACAAATGGGCAAAGGTTGAGCTCATTCAACCTTGTCTTCACCAACACAAACACTCTCATCCATATCTAGAGAGAGAGGAGAGTTCTAGAGAGAGGAGGCTCCATTTGGAGAAGAAGGAGTTGGTTTCTCGCTAAAGCTCGGGTTTTAAAGTTGTTCATCTCGCTCCTAGCTACATTGTGGTGGTATTGGTAAGCTCAAACTCCGAATTTCATATTGTTAGATTTGATATTCAAGTTAGGGTTTTGAGCTAGTTTGTTGTAAAACCCTTTTAGATGATGAAGTAGGTTCATGGTGACTAGTTATTCTTGTCACTTGGCGGGTTTTGGGTTGGTTGACGATTTGGCCTTGATTAGGCTTTGAAAAATGAGTTTAATCACTAGGGTTAGTGATTATGGAAGTGTTGGAACATTTTTGGGTGTGTTTGGTTACCTAATTTTGAAATGGGTCGAATTAGGGTTTTGGTGTCAAAATGGGCAAGATGAGTGTTTAACACTTGTGTTTGAGTGTATTTGGCGTATTATGACCATTGTCACTATTGTTAGTGATTATTGGTTAGTTTGGGTGCGTTTTGTGCTTGAAAGTGCATTTGGGTCGAATTTGCACTAAGTGTCAAATGGGTTGGTTTGTAAGTCAACCCTAATTGTGTTGTGTGTTTTGTGATAATGGAATAGGTACTTTCCATTGACGGGTTGCGGATTATTCGGTGGCATTCATCAAGGCGATAAAGTGAGTGTTAATTGAAATGTCCCGTTCATATTGATTATAAACGTTCCATATTAATTGATTTCGTTGCGAGGCTTTGACCTCTATATGAGACGTTTTTCAAAGACTGCATTCATTTTTAAAACAACCATAACCTTTATTTTATCAATAAAGGTTTCAAAAGCATTACGTAGATTATCAAATAATGATAATCTAAAATATACTGTTTACACATGACCATTACATAATGGTTTACAATAGAAATATATTACATCGACATATGTTTCTTGAATGCAGTTTTTACATAATATCATACAAACATGGACTCCAAATCTTGTCCTTATTTTAGTATGCAACAACGGAAGCTCTTAATATTCACCTGAGAATAAACATGCTTTAAACGTCAACAAAAATGTTGGTGAGTTATAGGTTTAACCTATATATATCAAATCGTAACAATAGACCACAAGATTTCATATTTCAATATACATCCCATACATAGAGATAAAAATCATTCATATGGTGAACACCTGGTAACCAACATTAACAAGATGCATATATAAGAATATCCCCATCATTCTGGGACACCCTTCGGATATGATATAAATTTCAAAGTACTAAAGCATCTGGTACTTTGGATGGGGTTTGTTAGGCCCAATAGATCTATCTTTAGGATTCGCGTCAATTAGGGTGTCTGTTCCCTAATTCTTAGATTACCAGACTTAATAAAAAGGGGCATATTCGATTTCGATAATTCAACCATAGAATGTAGTTTAACGTACTTGTGTCTATTTTGTAAATCATTTATAAAATCTGCATGTATTCTCATCCCAAAAATATTAGATTTTAAAAGTGGGACTATAACTCACTTTCACAGATTTTTACTTCGTCGGGAAGTAAGACTTGGCCACTGGTCGATTCACGAACCTATAACAAATATGTACATATATATCAATGTATATTCAAAATATATTTACAAAACTTTTAATACATTTTGATGTTTTAAGTTTATTAAGTCAGCTGTCCTCGTTACTAACCTACAACTAGTTGTCAAACGTTAGATGTACAGAAAAAAATTGATATATATTATCTTGAATCAATCCACGACCCAGTGTATACACGTCTCAGGCTAGATCACAACTCAAAGTATATATATTTTTGGAATCAACCTCAATCATGTATAGCTAACTCCCACATTACTGCATATAGAGTGTCTATGGTTGTTCCAAATAATATATACACATGGGTCGATATGATATGTCAAAACATTTGCATACGTGTCTATGGTATCCCAAGATTACATAATATATTAGAATATATGTATAATACAATATAAGTTAGCTAGGATATGATTAATATAGATTTGTTACCAATTTTCACGTTGCTACAACAAGAAAAATTATCCAATCTTGTTTTACCCCATAACTTCTTCATTTTAAATCCGTTTTGAGTGAATCAAATTGCTATGGTTTCATATTGAACTATATTTTATGAATCTAAATAGAAAAATTATAGGTTTATATTCAGAAATATAATTTACAAGTTGTTTTCGTAAAGGTAGTCATTTCAGTCGAAAGAACGACGTCTAGATGACCATTTTAGAAAACATAATTCCACTTTGAGTTTAACCATGATTTTTGGATATAGTTTCATGTTCATAAGAAAAATCATTTTCCCAGAATAACAACTTTTAAATAAAAGTTTATCATAGTTTTTAATTAACTAACCCAAAATAGCCCGCGGTGTTACTACGACGGCGTATGTCCGGTTTTACAGTGTTCTTCGTGTTTCTGGGTTTTAAATCATTAAGTTAGCATATCATATAGATATATAACATGTGTTTAGTTGATTTTAAAAGTCAAGTTAGAAGGATTAACTTTTGTTTGCGAACAAGTTTAGAATTAACTAAACTATGTTCTAGTGATTACAAGTTTAAACCTTCGAATAAGATAGCTTTATATGTATGAATCGAATGATGTTATGAACATCATTACTACCTCAAGTTTTCTGGATAAAGCTACTGGAAATGAGAAAAATGGATCTAGCTTCAAAGGATCCTTGGATGGCTTGAAAGTTCTTGAAGCAGAATCATGACACGAAAACAAGTTCAAGTAAGATTTCCACTCGAAATAAGATTGTTATAGTTATAGAAATTGAATCAAAGTTTGAATATGAGTATTACCTTGTATTAGAAAGATATCTTACTGTAAATAATAAAGATTTCTTGAGGTTGGATGATCACTCTACAAGATTGGAAGTAAGCTAGCAAACTTGGAAGTATTCTTGATTTTATGAAACTAGAACTTGTAGAATTTATGAAGAACACTTAGAACTTGAAGATAGAACTTGAGAGAGATTAATTAGATGAATAAAATTGAAGAATGAAAGTGTTTGTAGGTGTTTTTAGTCGTTGGTATATGGATTAGATATAAAGGATGTGTAATTTTGTTTACATGTAAATAAGTCCTGAATGATTACTCATATTTTTGTAATTTTATGAGATATTTCATGCTAGTTGCAAAATGATGGTTCCCACATGTGTTAGGTGACTCACATGGGCTGCTAAGAGTACTCACATGGGCTGCTAAGAGCTAATCATTGGAGTGTATATACCAATAGTACATACATCTAAAAGTTGTGTATTGTACGTGTACGAATACGGGTGCATACGAGTAGAATTGTTGATGAAACTGAACGAGGATGTAATTGTAAGCATTTTTGTTAATTAGAAGTATTTTTATAAGTGTCTTGAAGTCTTTCAAAAGTATATAAATACATATTAAAACACTACATGTATATACATTTTAACTGAGTCGTTAAGT
Source organism: Rutidosis leptorrhynchoides (assembly GCF_046630445.1). Classification (NCBI taxonomy): domain Eukaryota; kingdom Viridiplantae; phylum Streptophyta; class Magnoliopsida; order Asterales; family Asteraceae; genus Rutidosis; species Rutidosis leptorrhynchoides. The sequence continues at coordinate 194,064,452 of NC_092338.1, forward strand.
CATCGTTAGTCGTTACATGTAAGTGTTGTTTTGAAACCTATCTTGTTAAATGTTGTTAACCCATTGTTTATTAAATCAAATGAGATGTTAAATTATTACATTATCATGATATCATGATGTATTAATATATCTTAATATGATATATACATTAAATTTTGTTACAACGATAATCGTTACATATATGTCTCGTTTCAAAATCATTAAGTTAGTAGTCTTGTTTTTACATATGTAGTTCAATGTTAATATACTTAATGATATGTTTACTTATCATAATATCATGTTAACTATATATATATATCCATATATATGTCATCATATAGTTTTTACAAGTTTTAACGTTCGTGAATCGCCGGTCAACTTGGGTGGTCAATTGTCTATATGAAACCTATTTCAATTAATCAAGTCTTAACAAGTTTGATTGCTTAACATGTTGGAAACATTTAATCATGTAAATATCAATTTCATTTAATATATAAAAACATGGAAAAGTTCGGGTCACTACATTAATATCCTATGTACATATGTATGTGTAGGATGGGTGCGGTTCAGGTGAAGTGGTTCTCGGTTATAGAGCTCACTTCACATATAGGTTGATTTGATGGACTTGCATTTAGGTCCAATTGGCACGGTTGTGCGTTTTAGTTGATCACCATTGGCGAGGTACACGTTTTGTGTGTACGTTATCACACGTGTTTTTGATGTGGAGTATATAACCCCAATGGCGAAGGGTTGATATTGTTGTGATGTGGATAACCCCGATGTGGTGGATTTTATAATCCCGTGACCGTGGGTTTTGAATTGTGAAAGTGGATCTCGTGTAGTTCGGATTCACGATGACGCGCGTATTTCGGTCATCTTATCGGAAGTGAGTCTCGTGTAGTTCGGATTCACGATGACGCCTGCAGTTCGGTCATCTTATTGAGGTAGTGATCTCGTGTACCAAGGCTCGTGTAGTTCAGCCAACCTCGATGTTGTTGTGATAGTGAAGATAGTAGTCTCGTGTAGATGCGGATTTACTAAGGCTCGTGTAGTTCGGCCAATCTTCATCGTGGTAATCTTTTGGTTTCAGTATTCGGGTTAAGGGGTTAACCTTGGGCGGTTTACGCCTTGTTGTATATTGTTGTATTGTTGTGATGTAGCTAACCCTTCATGTGTAGCTCATTGGCGTTGTTCACATCGTCATTGGTGAACTTATGTTTGTTGATATATCTTTAGCTCGTTGCTTAGTGATTGTACGGTATGCTTAGACTAGCTTGCCTTTATGCTTGGATGCTCTGGTATGCGGTATCTGATTATTTGTGTGGCTGTCCATTTTATGCATATATATATATGTATGTAGTATATTATCACTCACTAAGCGTTAGCTTACCCTCTCTTTGTTTATATTTTTATAGATTGCATGGATGCGGTGGCTCGGGTAAGCGTGGGGACTAGTGAGCTTGCGTAGTTTGCTTTAGAAGACTTGCTTTTGGTTCGATTAGGATTGGGTAGCGTATCCCCAATCCCATGCTCGGTCTATGTTTTATATAAACTAAATTAGATCGAAATGGACACTTTATTGTAATATGGGTCGATGTGGGCCCGGTGTTGTAAAACTCGGTTTTATTATGGAAAACTCTTAGGTTTAACTATTATAACATATTATGAAAGTGTTTTGGTTTGAAAGTGTCGGGAAGCGGGTTTTTCGCCCCCGTGTAATGGTAAAACTGAACAGAATCTGGCAGACCATTTGGACGCCGTCCAAAGGGATTGGACGCCGTCTAGTCCTTCAGAGCTGGACGCCGTCCAGAAATCTGGACGCTGTCCAGATGTGCTGTTCCAGAAATATTTTTTTTTATGACACGTTTTTGGAAGGATAACGGGTTGGGTCGTTACAGAGGCGTATGTCAAATTTTAATGTGTTTACACGGGCAGGAAGACACTCCTATTTAGATATTAACAAAGCAGAGCTTCATATAATACATAGATTTTTTGCTAACTCGATTACACAAAGAGGTAAAAACAAGGAGAAAATGACTCTAAACGATTTATTTTACCTCAAGTGCATTCGAGACACTAGAGGCTTTGTTAATATTCCCTAATGTGTTGGGTATTATTTGTCCGAAGTTGTGGAAGGTATACAGGATGGGAGAATAATAGGAGGAGGTATTTTTGTTACTCTCATTGGAGAGTACTTAGCTGTAGATAGGGAACATGGGGGTCCAATGATGGTAGTTGAGGAACAAGCCGAGAGCATAGGCTTGCAGGTTTATCAGGGTGCAAAGGTACTAAAACGGAGGCATAATATGCCAATACCATATCATGGCACCCATCCACAGGTAGAGAGGGGTTCGGATCAGCAAATGGAGAAAGCAGATGACATCAGGGATGTCATTAGGGATAGTTTTAATGACGTTTTTCAGCATATAGATGAGGTGGAAATGAGTAATGAGGATAGGCATCATCGGTATGAGCAGTGGCAAGCCGCGAATGAGTATGAGACTTCCAGGCAACGCCAACACGATAGCTGGCAAGTTCATCAGCACCAAATCATGAGCCAGCTATCATATCAGGTACCAAATAACTATATCCCGACTCGGCCTGCTTACTATCCACCACATCAGCCTGACATGCGACCACCATTTGACTTGTACGACCCCAACCAAGCCTACCAGAACACCTATCATCAACCATGGAACCCGAGCGATGATATGAACTGGAACCCCTATCCAAATCAATAGTGTTCCATTAGTGATTTCTTATCTTTTATTATTTTTATCTATTTATGTTAAACATTTAACATTTTGATACTTTTATATAATGTTTAATATTTTTTATTATTGTATACTAATATTTCATTTTTGTAATTTGAAAGTATGATATTCAGTCCCATTTCAAATTACCATGCATGTTTATATTTGTATTGTATGTATTTTATCTCATGTACACAACAGGGTAAAACAGCGCATTTTCAAAGACTGACATTAAGTTCAGCAAAATCAACTAATTTTGACGACAAGATGCAAAATATGTGTGAAATAACAACTGCAGGAATGAACAAATGATGTGCACCATTTATTATTCAACACAAACAACAATATGTTTGGAAACTTTGGTAAAATTTAATCATTTTTTACGCTAATCACCCTCAATAATTTAAATTGCTATTGATTTCTTGCAAATGAGGGCATTGCAAAATCTTAAGTGTGGGAAGGGATTAAATTCTTTCGGTTTTAAATTTTTTTTTTACTTATACACCTGGTTTAATAGCCACCGTTAAACTTTACTAGTAACGCAGTAGTTGTATTAGAATCTAGTGCTCTCTGATAATAAAGAACATCCCTAGTATTACATACTGACTACCCATTTCTAGTAAAAATTTTCAAAATTTTCAACTAAATGAACTCAAAATCATGTTTATACATATTTATGAACGATAAAACTAGGTGTTAACACCGAAATTATTGTTACCTTGGAAAGAACATAAATTGAGAAACAACTCAACGCTTGAATTCATTTAAAATGGAATAGAGGAGAATAAAAAGACAAAGAAAGAAAAATAAAAGCCAAGTGTGGAAAAAATTTACCAAGTTATTTAGAACATATATCACATATTTTTGTACAAATAATCAAAGATACTTTTGTTTTAAATGATATTAATCAGTTTTACCCAGTTTATTGTAATATAAATAGAATTTATAAGGAAGTACAGTCTTTCGAGAAAAAGACACGCGCATCTTGATTTAGGTCAGGAAGTTGTCATCCAGACCAGTTGTAGAGTCTACGAAAAACCTTGAAAAGTTTTCTCGAAAATCAGCTGGAAATCCACGGACCTCAGCATCAAACAGGGTCGCCATGTGGTCAGACTTATCCTAACCATGAGAGGATCTGTCTCGTACAATGGGGGGTACCATGCAAATTAGCTTATAAGACTAATGAATCAGATCCCCAGAAAGGACAATCTCCTTAAAGATCAAAAATCAGCTTTTAAGCCTGATATTACTCAATCCTTGAGATTGACTTTTAAAGATTGAGAATTATAAACTCATGGAACTCGATGATATCAAAACTCGAGCTTGAACGAGAAAATATTTTGATCAAATTACAACCGATTTGTTTTCTGAAAACCCATTTTCAATGCGTTCATTACCATTAAACGTAAAATCCTGAGAATTCACCGGAATTCATTAGGTCACCTGAACCAAATCAGGTGTCAACCGTAAGAACGGTGGTTGCATAGCATGGTCGAAGACAGGACCTTGTGCCAGACTGAAAAACTATAGGGTGATCTTTACTATTGCTTCTACAAAGGATAGTAATTGCATCCAACACAATATAGACCATAATCAAAAGCATGTCATTAGACATTGCCGTAACAGTTGCTTGTTCAACGCTTTCCTTTACAACCGGACAGTAGTTTATTGAAAGGTAATATACGAAGCAAGTATACTGGACATGTTGCTTTCCCAATACAAGGTTAGCAAGTGGGTGACACAAAACCGCAAGTTTTGAGCTAAAATTTTCAAATCTGAAACCCACAAAACCCACAAAAATATTTTGCAAGCACCGGTGAAGGGTTATTCCGAAAAACTTATCTAGGGTAAAAGCTAGATTGAATTATCAAAAGATCAAATGTTTTCATAAAGATCCAATTTCCTAAAGGATCTAAATTTTTATAGTCATGTGGGACTGTAAACCACATCGTTACTATCATTGGTCATACCGCCATATTAAAATCACTGATGTACAAAGTGTGAAGAATAAAGAAGAGATTCTAGTAAAGTTTTATTCAAGTTCTATATTGCTTGAGGACAAGCAATGCTGAAGTGTGGGAATATTTGATATTGCTAAAAACGAACACATATTTCATAGCATTATCCTTTAAGAAAGACAAGCTTTTAGTTGTAATTGTTCTTTTTACAAGTGATATTCGTTTAAATAATAAAAGGTGAAGATAAAAGACAGATTCGACGATTTGAAGACGCAAATGACCAAAAAGCTAAAAAGTACAAAGTACAATCCAAGTGGTTCAATTTATTGATGAGAAACGTCTCAAAATTACAAGAGTACAAGCCGCAAAATGCAAGTACAAGATATTAAATCGTACGCAAGGATGTTCGAAAATCCGGAACCGGGACATGAACCAACTATTAACGCGCAACGCAACGGAGCTAAAATTACAAATCAACTATGCACACGAATATAATATAATATATAAATAATTCTGTAAATTATTTATATATTATATTTCTATTAAAAACCGTCGGTAAATAAGAAAACAAAAACCATGCGATCGCATGGCAGTAAAGTTGTGGTCAAGTCTATAAATTGCAATGAATTCTGGCCGATTTACACACACCATATCAACTGATATCTTCACTCTCTCTTAATTTATATTTATATTTTATAATTATAATTTTAATATTAAGTTAATAATAATAATAAGGTTATGGTAGCGAATGTTTTAAGTTTGTAAGTCGAAATTCTGTCCGTGTAACACTACGCTATTAATACTCATTGTAAGTTATGTTCAACCTTTTTAAATTAATGTCTCGCAGCTAAATTATTATTATGCTTATTTAAGCCGAAGTAATCGTGATGTTGGACTAAATATTAAAGACGGGGTTATTGGGCTTTGTACTATATTTGGGGTTTGGACAAAAGACCAACACTTGTGAAAATTGGACTATTGGCTATTAATGGGCTTTATATTTGTTTAACTGAATGATAGTTCATTAATTTAATATAGAGATTTACAATTTGAGGTAATTATTAATAACTACATACACTCAATCGGACACGATGGGCGGAATATTTATAAGTACTAATAATTGTTCATTTAACCAGACACGGGGATGGATTAATAGTCAATGGACTCATTAAAACAGGGGTGGATTATGTAGAAGGACACTTGGCGTAATTGTTAACAAAGTATTAAAACCTTGGATTACACGCAGTCGATATCCTGGTGTAATTATTAAACAAAGTATTAAAACCTTGTTACAGTTTAAGTCCCCAATTAGTTGGAATATTTGACTTCGGGTATAAGGATAATTTGACGAGGACACTCGCACTTTATATTTATGACCGATGGACTGTTATAGACAAAAACCAGGTGGACGTATCAAATAATCCAGGACAAAGGACAATTAACCCATGGTAATAAATTAAAATCAACACATCGAACATCATGATTACGGAAGTTTAAATAAGCATAATTCCTTTAATTTATATCTCATCGCACTTTTATTTACTGTCATTTTATTTATTACACTTTTAATTATCGTACTTTTATTTATCGCACTTTTATTTATCGTCATTTACTTTACGCTTTAAATTAAGTTATTTGTATATTTAATATTTTACATTAGGTTTTAATTGCGACCTAAGAAATAAAATCGACAAACCGGTCATTAAATGGTAAAACCCCCTTTTTATAATAATAATACTACTTATATATATATATATATATATATATATATATATATATATATATATATATATATATATATATATATATATATATATATATATATATATATTATATACAAATATAGTTTAAAATATAATATAGCGTTAAATTTAGTTGTATCCCTGTGGAACAAACCGGACTTACTAAAAACTACACTACTTTACGATTAGGTACACTGCCTATAGTGTTGTAGCAAGGTTTAGGTATATCCACTCTATAAATAAATAAATAACTTGTGTAAATTTGTATCGTATTTAATAGTATTTCGCATTAAAAATATAATCTATTTCGTATACACCTCGCATAACATCAAAAACATTGGACAAAAAAAATAAAATTTGTTAGAAACAAACAAATTAACTATGAGAAATTTTGTTAAGAATCCACGCTAACCGTTTCTAGCTAACTGTTCCTAGCTAACTGATTACATTTTATTTATCGCATTTTATTTATCGCAATTTTAATTATCGTCATTTAATTTATCTTATTTATTTTACGCACTTTAAATATCGGGACACGTATACAAGGTTTTGACATATCATATCGACGCATCTATATATATTATTTGGAATAACCATAGACACTCTATATGCGGTAATGATTGAGTTAGCTATACAGGGTTGAGGTTGATTCTACAATAATATATATACTTTGAGTTGTGATCGAGTCTGAGACATGTATACAATGGGTCACGATACGTATTAATTAATTTGAATATTATATATTAAACTATATATGAATCATTGAATTACTAATTGTGGACTGTTAACTGTGGACTGTCAATATTGGACAATTAAAATGAATTAAAATATTGATTATAACATATGCAACTAAACATCTCTTCAAGTTGCCACTTGATTTCATCTTAAACATCATTTATATGTTGACGATTACAATCTGCGTTCAAATCTTTCATGATTCTTGAAAACACCTCAATCGAGAGGATGAACTAACCGCACTTCATCTACGAGAAGAAAGATTTAAGAAATAATCATACACCTGGAAAACTCTTGGAACCTAAGTAGAAGTTATGATTACTCGGCATTGTTATTACCGAAAATAACTTTACAACCCCTCTCCAAATTAGCCAATTTTGTCACAGCTCCAGCAAGTCAACTTCGATTTTTCGTTCGAAACAACCTTATTATAACCTTGATATATATGCGTGCTCTTTTATTATTACCAGGGAACCTTTTATATTCCACCATATTACCAGCAAACGTACCAGCTACCTCGTTGCTCCTTGGATTAAATCTCTCCGACAAATCACTATATTTATCTATTGAAATCTTATCATGAACTCATCGGCATCTTGTAACGATAATTACCATACCAAATACCGGGAGGCATCAATCGATAATCTCGAATTTCTCAGCGATTCTACTACAACAATTTTATATATATATATATATATATATATATATATATATATATATATATATATATATATATATATATATATATATATATATATATATATATATATATATATATATATATATATATATATATATATATATATATATATAACTTCTATCTCCTGAATTTACGAACTTCAATTCTGAATTTCTGAAAAGCGCTTTAGCCTATGAATCAGTTTTCTGAGTTTTGAAAAAGCCGATGAAACAGCGAAAACTGAAGACTGTTTTAACAGTCAAAAGTTTGGTAATAAAGAGTGGCATACTGAAAAAGCTCAAAAATTTTGGTATTGAAAAACGGATTGAGTAAACCATGAAGGAGACCAAGGACAAATACAAGGACCAAACTCTGTAATTAAAGAATCTGGATGATTCTGTTTCTGATGAAATCTTTAACGAATACCTTACTCCTTAATTGCTCTAAATCATTGTGAATGAATTTCTTCATCACACTATGATTCTAAAATTCTAAGATATTATCATATCTTTCATTACAAATATCCTCCGCGATATCAATGTTACATCAGGAAGGAAACTGTTTTAGTTTCTAAAATTCTGAAAAATTCGAATTTGAACTATGAATGATTTTGAAGTAGTATTGGAAATTGATGCATGAGTTGGTATAATATAATGACATCTGATCAACGTGATTATATTACAGTAAGTCATGCTGAGTTTCTAATGGAACGTGATGATTCACAGACCATACCGTCATCATGTGCTATGTTATATGGCTTTTACATTCTGTCTAATATATAAACATAACAAGAACATATTTTCTTGATAGTTCTATCTTTCCCTTGAATTCTGGTAAGTTGACAAGTCAGATTGTGCTATTACCGTTTCTTTCTTAGGACATTAACTATGTTCATTCCAAACTTCATATCTATGAATTTTGGACCATTATTCGCTTAAATTAAAGTCGGGAAGAGAAAAACAAGGGTATGGAACTCCATAATATAAAGGAAATGAAGAGGGTGGATTTATACTGAAATATCTGGCAGAACAATCAAAACAAATTATTGCATTTAACCAAAGATGATCCTATTTTCTTTAAATATCGAAGAATCAAATCTTATTACAAAGATTTTCTCTAAATCCCTTAAACTCCGTAAATCAATCCTATCTATGTCAAAAGATATGACGAAACTTTATTTTCTCATTTCACTCTTTTGTGATAGCTTCACTCATACTCTTCGAGTAATCAAATTATCTTATCCATATTACTCAACAATAATAAAACTCTATTTATCAATTCATATTCGTCAGAAAAACATTCTTACTATTAGCCATGACGATCTCGATCAAAAACGAAATTTCTTTAACGGGTAGGTACTGTGACGACCCGGAAAATTTTGACCAAATTTAAACCTAATCTCTATATGATTTCGATACTATAAGTAAAGTTTGTAATGTTAAGTTTCAAAATTTTTGAACTATTTTAATATATTCGGTTAACCTTTGACTATTCCCGACGATTCACGAACAATTGTTGTAAATAAATATGTATATATATATATATATATATAAGTAAATATAAATAATAGTATATATATAATAATTTGAGATAATAAGATACAATTTAATCATTTGAATTTAATTGAATATTTAATGTAATACATAAATTTATTAAGTTGTTACTAAAATATAATTCTTATATAATAATGTTGGATTATTGAATATTCAATGTACGATATTATATATATCATATAATTAATAGTGTGTAATATTAATATCAAATATAACAAGGTTAATTATAAGTTAAATTATAATTTTTATAGTAATATTATTATTTTTATGACATATAAAAATGGATATAAATATATATATACATTGTTGAACTAGTATCATTACTAATAATATTATTATCAGTAATAATATAAATATTATTACAACTAGGATAGTGTTCTGATAATGATCATTAATAATATTATTATTATTAGTATTTTCACTAAAATTATTATTATTGTGACTTATTATTATTATTATTATTATCATTATTATTATTATTATTATTATTATTAGTATTCGTATTACCATAACTAAAGATTTTATAATTACTAATATAAAACAACTTATTATTATTATTATTATTATTATTATTATTATTATTATTATTATTATTATTATTATTATTATTATTATTATTATTATTAATCATCCATGAACTTGATATTTATATTTGTATTATTAATTTTAACATTATTAGTGACATTTATATTTATATTTATTAACTAATATATATATATATATATATATATATATATATATATATATATATATATACAAACCGTACAGATCAGATTCCAAATCAAATTTAGGATCACTTTCAACTGTTACAATTTTTGTTTTTGGTCTATGAATTGTTGAAATTTGATATCAAATGGTACGAATTCTGTTAGGAGTCTCTTTCAATTTTTAATTGTTTTTAGTTAATCTCTGTTCCTGATTAATAATTCTTGTAGACTTCTACTGAATATAAATCAAAGGTATTACACTAGAGTATTAACACTTTTAATCAACTTCTTATTTTCATTTTCAGTTATCAATTAAAAACTGTATGTATCAATTGAAATGTTAAACAGAAACCTCAAGAACACAGACGTGTTCTCTGTTCTTGTAAATTTTTTTTATCAACAACTAGAATTCGAATCAAATTTCAAAATATTAAAACGCTATCTTGTTTGGAATTTGGTACTCAATCTATCTGTAAAATTAAAGCCTCCAATATTTCCAATCAAATCTAAATTTTAAAGTCAAAGCTTGTTTTTAAAGAGTCAACAGTTTTGTTCATCATAAAATTCGAGTTCAATTCAACGTTTGGATTCAATTAAGGTTACAGAAAGTTTCTATGAAGCATTTGGAACATATTTCATTTAGGAATTGTGAGCTAAAACTTTATCAATTTTAAAATCAAAGATTGAGTTAGTTACGTCTATTTATTTCTGTTCAGCTATTTTTTTTTTAAATTTTTCGTTTGTTTAAACTAATTCAAATCCAGCTCAAATCGTTTCTGTTTTATATTTAAATCCTAAAACACATTTTGTATTTATGGTTAAGATTAAATGGGTTCTGATCAATTTATTATATGAGGGAGGAGAAGAAGAAGAAGGGAAAACCAGATCATACGGGTTATATATAAATGGAATATGAATACTAACAGAAAAGTAAGTGAGCTCAGTTAGTTAGATGGTGTGTCGGGTTAGCGAGGGGTCTCGGGTTCAAGCCCGAGCGTGGGCAGCAATTTTTTTTAAAGCTTGTAAGGTAGTTTTTCTCATTATTATTATTATTATTATTATTATTATTATTATTATTATTATTATTATTATTATTATTATTATTATTATTATTATTATTATTATTATTATTATTATTATTATTATTATTATTATCATCATTGTTATTATAAATTATTATTATTATTGTTATTATAAGTATTATAATAGTTATTGTTAGTATCATAATAAGTATTATAACAATTATCATTATTATTACTAAAAGTATTATTAATGTTATTATTATCAATTTATCATTTTAGTGCTACTATTATTATTATAATTATGATTAGGATCATTGTTATTATTATTATAAAAGAAAAATAAAATAAAACAAGTTATTATTATTTTCACTAATAATAGTATTAATATCATTTTTATAATTATTAGTATTACTATTATTATTATTAACATCACTACCATTTTTAACAATATCGTTATTATTATTATTAGTATTATCAATATTAAAACAAAAGTTATTATAAATCATTATTATCAAAACTATCATTTTTGTTACAGATAAATATTTTGTACCTAAAATATACTTAATACATATATTATAATTATATTAATAGTTTATATAACTATATATAAAACGTATTAACATTATTTATAAAAATACTTACATATATATATAACAAATTAGGTATTTTTAATATAATACTAAATATATATAGATATTAACATAACTATATTAATTACTTTAAATACATATACAAAATAAATATATATAACATATAATCTAAGATATAAAATAAAGTATATATTTTTAAATGGAATCTAGTATAAATCTTATATAACTACAAAATATATATAAATAATATATATTAATAAATGAAATTATGAGATTTCTATTATATGTATTAATAGAAATATAATTGATATAGGTTCGTGAATCCGAGGCCAACCTTGCATTTGTTCAATGACGTCATATGTATTTTTACTACGAAATACAGTATAGTGAGTTTCATTACTCCCTTTTTAAATGCTTTTGCAATATATATTTTTGAGACTGAGAATACATGCGCTACTTTTATAAATATTTGACGGAATAGACACAAGTACTTAAAAAAAACATTCTACGAATGAGTTATGAGTACACCAGATATCACCCCTTTTAGTCTGGTAATCTGAGAATTAGGGAACAGACACCCTAATTGACGCGAATCCTAAAGATAGATCTATGGGCACTAACAAGCCCCAATCAGAGAATTTGAACTACTTTAGTACTTCAAAATAGGTATACAACCTCCAGCTTTATACGATATGATCAGTTTGTGAGGTGTACACAACCATCATATTTAAAAGAATGGCCTGATTGTATGCTTTTTGCATGACCGTGCGGAATGCCGGTATGTGGAGGATATTCTAGATGCATTTTGTTAAGGTCGATTACCAGGTGTTTATATATCGTATGAATGATTTTACAGTAGTGAGCAGACCTGCACAGATTGTTTTCGAAATATGAGTATCTTGTGGTCTATTATATTATTGGAAATGATTCTCTATGATAATCTAATGAACTCACCAACCTTTTGGTTGACACTTTAAAGCATGCTTATTCTCAGGTATGAAAGAAATATTCCGCTGTGCATTTGCTCATTTTAGAGATATTACTTAGAGTCATTCATGACATATTTCAAAAGACGTTGCATTCGAGTCGTTGAGTTCATCAAGATTATTATTAAGTCAATTATAGTTGGATATATTATGAAATGGTATGCATGCCGTCAACTTTCGATGAAATGAAGGTTTGTCTTTTAAAAACGAATGCAATGTTTGTAATATGTATCATATAGAGGTCAAGTACCTCGCGATGTAATCAACTATTGTGAATCGTTTATAATGTATATGAACGGGTCCTTTCACTAACTTTCATATCTATCATTATTCTTTTTCATCTACCACCGGAGGATTTTATTTACTTTTACTATTACCTTAGGTTATAGTATTTTTAATTCTCCCATGCCTTTACGTTGCAATACCTATTGATATGTACGGTTTATAATTTACGTGTTGTTGTCGAGCTTTATATTTTCTTTTATATTCAAGGGTTCCATACTTTTGTCTCCTCTTCCCGACTTCAAGTCAAGCGAATAACGGTCCAGAATTCGTAGGTATGGATTTTGAAATGAACATAGTTAATGTTCTAAGAAGGAAATCGTAATGGCACGATCTTGATTTGTCAAATTACCAGAATATCCTAGAAAAGACCGAATCATCAAGAAATATTTTCTTGATATGTTTAGAGATTAAGTAGAATACAAGAGTCGTGTAACATGGCACATGATGACGTTATGATCCGTGAATCATCACGTTTCATTTAGAAACTCAGCATGACTTACTGTAATATAATCACGTTGATCAAGTGTCATTATATTATACTAACTCATGCTTCAGTTTCCAACACTACTTCAAAAATATTCATACTTTAAACTCGAAAGTTTCAAAATTTAGAAACTAAAACAGTTTCCTTTAAGATGTGATACAGATAACGCGAGGAGATAAATGATTTCAGATAGGAATAGTTATGAAAATATCTTCAAAAATATGGAGGATATTTATAATAAAAGATATAATGATATCTTAGAATATCTAAAATCAGAGGATGATGAAGAATATTGTCCACAAGAGTTTTAAAGTAAGGAGTAAGATATTCGCTAAAGACTTCAGCAGACACTGAATCATTTGGATTCTTTAAAGACAGGTTGAGTCTTTGTGATTTGTCCAGAGCTTCCTTCATACTTTGCTCAATCCGTTTTCCAGTACTAAATTTTTCGTTTGAGCTTTTCCAATCTTCTATTATTTATTATCAAACTTCTGACCGTAATTGCTGTCTACAGTCTTTACCACTTCATCAGTCTTTTTCAAAACTTCATAGTACTATTTCGTAGGCTGGGGTGTTTTTTATAAACTTCACATTTGAAGTATGTAAGTTTATGAGATAGACATTATATGTATATATAACTGTTGAAGTAGAAACGCTGTGAGATTTCAAAATACTGATTGCTGATTTCCAGTAATTGGTATGACAATTCTTGTTACAAGATGCGGATGAGTAAATGATGGGGTTTCGATAAATATAATGATTTTTTGGAAAAATTAAAGATCAAAGAAGTTGCTGGTAAGTTTACTGTTATTATGGTGGAATGTAAAAGGCTCCCCGGTAACGATGGCAAAAGGGCAACATATATATCGAAGTTATAATAAGACTGTTTCAATTGAAAAGTCAAAGTTGACTTGATGGAGCTGTGACAAAACTGGCTAATTTGAAAAAAGGAATTGCAAAGTTATTTTTGTTAATAAATGCCAGAGGATCTGACACGGATACGTGTTAAACTATGACTTTGGTTTTGAGAGTTTTTCAGGTGCATAACTGTGGGTAACATGTAGTTGGATTATCATCTCGATTGTTTTGAAGTGTCTTCGGGAATTTCGAAGGGTTTAAACACAGTTTGTAATCATACGATGTTCTAGGAGTTTGAATGATACAAGTATTTTATGAATAGAAATGTTGTTCTATCACAGTTTTGAAGTCAAAGTATAGCTTTGAAAGATGTAGAAATCTAAGAGTGGTGATACCGGCTATATCTCGAATTGAATTTTGAGGTTTCAAAATCAGCTTATGTAACTGGGTTTGAATGAGTATGGTTGTTTTGATTTCTATAAACAAATGTATAAAGTTGTGAAAGTAGGGAGTTTAGTGGATGATTGCTAAATCAGATTCGAAGAATGTAACATATTAATCGTGAATTTATATATATATCTCTCGGGTATTACCTACCCGTTAAAAAAATTTCACAGTTAATATTTTGTACAAAAATTTTTATTACAGTCTTTATAAAAAATATATATGTGTATATTTTCTTCAGATGTAACATAGATTTAATGAGTTAATATTAAATTAAACTCATTTGATTTATGGTTGAAATTAGAATTGAATAATCTCTAAAACTTTAGAAATTACATAAATTTTACGAAGTATTTCTTCAATGAAATTGAAATTATGAATCAATACTTCGTTATTTGTTGATGCCTGATGTTGGTGTTCGTGGAATTCTTATGAAGTTCACAAAGTACGAATGATGTTATCTGAAAAGTTTCGAGTTCATCGATGATGAAAGTGTAAAATCAAACCTATATTTGAATAATACACTTAATTTATTATGAAATGGAATTCATTGAATTGAAACAGATATTGTAGTTAACAATGGATAAGTTGTTGACGAAGGATGTACATCATAGCATATTAGTAATATGAATTAAACCGAGTAGTATCTACCCTTTTTCAACTCATACATAATAGCTTAGTACGAAAAGATTTATGATGGTTTAAAGTTTTATATATATAAGATATACATATAAATCCTTCAGTGGAAATGAGTTAATACTTCATAACTCGTTGATTTGACATACGTGTTGTTGATTTGTAATGATGTCCACGGTGATTCTTGAACTGGCAGAGCTTGTGATGTTATGGGAGCTGCTGATTCTGACGATACTGATGGCACTGACTGTGCGGGTGATGCTACGATAATGTTGATAATGTTGGTAAAACAAGTCTAGCTTGTAAATCACACACCATTCTTTTCAGAGTTTCTACTCTCCCTTTTATCATTTTGGTTCACTCATCTGATTTATGCTTAGGGCTAGAATAGATAATTTCTAAAATTTTGGAGATTACATAATCACCACAAAGATACCTCTTCAATGAAGTTATAAATAAATACTTCATCGTTTGTTGTTGTTGATATTTCTTGATATTTACAGGGCGCGCGTATGACGTTGATGCTTGAGGTACAGATTGTGATGTTGTGGTGTGAGATGCGGATGTTGTCGTTGATGGTGGTGATGGTACTGTTGGTGTTGCTGATGGTGGTACTTTTATGCTGCTGGTGCTGCTGCTGGTGTTTGTAACCTTTGTACCATATTCTCTAAAGCCACTACCCGAGCGCGAAGCTCGTTGACTTCTTCTATTACACCGGGGTGTTTGTCGGTTCAGACAAGCGGATAAATAAAATCTAGAATTTGATGTAGTATATAATCGTGACGAGATACTCTGGAAATGAGAGAGAAAATGGTGTTTCGGACAGGTTCGCCGGTAAGTGCTTCAGGTTCTTCACCGAGAAGGGAATGTGGTGGATGAAAAGGATCACCTTCTTCTTGTCTCCAATTATTGAGGAGGCTACGAACCCATCCCCAATTCATCCAGAATAAATGATGGCTGATTGGTTGATCGATTCCAGTCACACTGCTTTCGGAGCTCGAGTGAAACTCTATATCAGAATCCGATGAACTTGAACTAGTGACGAGTTCCATTTCATACGATTGAATAGAAGATTTTTCGATATGAAATGATTTCCGGCTATCGGATGGTATTCTAATTACATAGAATATCCATATATATAGAACAAAAGATTTCGTAGATTACGGAGAAATTTACGAAATATGTCAGACAAAGTTTACAGTAACAGATACGCTAAGATATGAATTAGCAGATATGCTAAGATATGTATTTTGTCTATACACTATCTATGCAACGAATGCAGTAAGACGCGTTTAGACTTAAGATGATAAGCATGGTTTCCGACAAGATATGATAAGCAAAACTTTTTTGACATGCAACTAAGGTCGAAGCCCAGACTCACTAATGCATCCTAACGACTATCAGTTAGACACACTAATGTAGACCTGGTTCTCTAAGACCACCGCTCTGATACCACATGTAAAGACACGTTCTAATCCATAAGAACGAACACAATAACATATGATTACATTGCGAGGTATTTGACCTCTATATGATACATTTTACAAACATAGCATTCGTTTTAAAAGACAAACTTTCATTACATCAAAAGTTGACAGGCATGCATACCATTTCATAATATCCAACTATAAATGATCTAATCTGTCATTTACTTAATCATAATCTTTACTGAACTCAATGACTTAAATGCAACGTCTTTTGAAATATGCCATGAATGACTCCAAGTAATATCTTTAAATTGAGCAAATGCCCAGCAGAAGATTTCTTTCAATCCTGAGAATAAACATGCTTTAAAGTGTCAACAAAAAGGTTGGTGAGTTCATTAGTTTATCATAATCAATCATTTCCATCATTTTAATAAACTACAAGATTTCATTCAATAATCATACACTCGCAAGTGTTTAAAATTCATTCATATGGATTGAACACCTGGTAACCGACATTAACAAAATGCATCTAGAATATTCCCAAACATATAAACATCGAAGTACTAAAGCAGTTCGGTGATGACCCGGAAATTTCCGATCAAATTTAAACTTTAATCTTTATATGTTCCGACATGATAAGCAAAGTCTGTAATATTGAGTCTTGAAAATTTTTGAAAACTATATTCATGAAATCAAATACCCTTTGACCGTGCCCGACGATTCACGAACATCGATGTACAAATAAATATGTAATTATATATTAAATCTATACATATGTAATATTGTAATAAATATATATGTAATTAATAAATAAAAAGGATTCAATAAAATTATATAGTTAAATGATATTATAATAAATAGTGAACTTAATTATAAACTGAATATAAGTATTATATTAATACTATTATCATTATTGGTATTATTATTAAGTAACATTATCATATATGTATTATTATTGAAATTTATTTTGATATTATTACTATTATTATTATTAATATAGTATTTAGTATTAGTATATTTGTATTTTGATAACATTATTAATAAATTATGAGTTATATTATTAGTATTCATATTTTATAACATAATCAATAAATGAAATTTATGAATTACCTATATTTAATCAAAATACAAATAGATATATATATATATATATAATTACATATATATACACATAATACAGATATACATATATAAATGTATACTTATACAGATTATATATATATATATATATATATATATATATATATATATATATATATATATATATATATATATATATATATATATATAATTGTGATTAAATATATAAATAATTACAAAGAATTTGACTTCCTGCTTCAAATCAATTCTAAACTGTGGAAGATTGTATTCTGTCTATAAATTGTTACGAGTCTTTATCCAATCCAGTACAATAATATTCTATTCCAACAGATGAGACCAAATTCAGTTGAGGGTCAGAATCAAACTTTTATATTTTTTTTTTCTTAATTGTATATTAATGATGGAATAAACTTTGTCGATAAAACTGTTTGATATAAGATGATTTCTCACAAGTTGTTATTAGATACAGTCGACTCCACACTCTTAATATCAAATTTACAAGCATCTGTGATTGAGAGTATATCTGCTAAATTTTTTTTTTCTCTTTCACAGCTCGTTCATCTCTGTTTAATGTACTCAAATTACAATAGCTCAATTTTGAATCTAATTGCAAAAACTATAAATGCAAGATTCTTATGAATCATATTTCCAAACTATCTGTAAAATTTAAGCTGCCAATTCCTTGAATTGATATTTAATTTACGAGTCAAAGGTAATTTTTCAAAAAGTCAAACTAATTGTTCATCATGAAATTTTAACTTGTTTTAATGTTTTAAATTAAATTGATGGTTCAGATAGTTTATAGAGAAGGTT
This sequence comes from Rutidosis leptorrhynchoides, assembly GCF_046630445.1. Classification (NCBI taxonomy): domain Eukaryota; kingdom Viridiplantae; phylum Streptophyta; class Magnoliopsida; order Asterales; family Asteraceae; genus Rutidosis; species Rutidosis leptorrhynchoides. The sequence goes on from NC_092338.1 coordinate 194,083,204, forward strand.
TGAAATCTTTTTCATGAAGGAATCATGACCTATAACAGCTTCTAATTTTGAATTTGATATCGGGTTCATAAACGTTTTTAAAAATCTGCTGCAAGTCTGTTCTTTTGTTGTTTTCTGGTTTTAATTAATTTAAGATACTTTCTAATCATTTCTATATCTTGTTTGGATCCTAAAAATTTACGAGTAACACATTATTAATTAACTATGAACTCTGGTCGATTTGAAATTGAAGCAGATGTAGAGGAAAATAGGAACGGATGAATAAATAGGTTAAATATATATACGGGGTAAATTAAATCAGAAAAGTAAGCAGCAGACGGATGGTTTGAGGGGTCGTCGGGTTATCGAGAGGTCTGAGGTTCGAGACCCAGCATGGTCATTATTTTTTTGAGGCTCATTCCATTAACGTAGTCTTTCAAGTATTTATATAATTATATTATTATTATTATTTATTATTATTGTTATCATTTATTGTTAATAGTTAGTATTATAGAGATATTATTATTATTACTATCAATAATATAATTGATATTAATATCATTATAGTTATTACGAAGTATGATTATAAAGTATTATTAGTATTATCATGCAAATTGTTATTAGTAACATTAATATTATCATATGTATAATTATTATTATCATTAATAGCATTAAGTATTATTATTATTGATATTAGTATTTAGAAGTACCATTTAACATTGATTTTAGTATTATTAATTATATGATTATTAAAAATCCTATTAAAACGATAATTATTAATAAACTTATCATTACAACTAAAAATACTATTTTTGCTCAAACTATTATTTTTTTTATCATTATTAGTAAAATTACCACTTGTATTAGAGTTACTACTATCAGTATTACTATCATTATTAAAAGTATTATTATTTAAATCCATCAGTTATTAAAATTAGTATTATCATTACTATTGCTAAAGTATCATTAATAGACTCATCATTTAAACATTAACATTAGTAATAGTGTATGATTACTGAAATTTCTATTAAAACTATCATTATTATTGTTATATGTATTATCTATATCATTACTATTAAAATAAGTGTGATTATAAGAATAAAAGTTTTAATGACATTATTAAAGTCATAAGCATAAAAATAAAGATTACATGTATAAATATGTACTTAATGCACATAACTTATCTATATTAATATTTCTATATATAAAATGAATATATATATATATATATATATATATATATATATATATATATATATATATATATATATATATATATATATATATATATATATAATGAAACTTATTAATCTATTATATATAAAAATTACATCAATGATAATAATATATAGATATATATATATATATATATATATATATATATATATATATATATATATATATATATATATATATATATATATATATATATATATATATATATATATATAATTGTGCGATTACAATTACGTAAGTTAATATATGTACAAATGATATAGGTTCGTGAATCCAAGGCCAACCCTATACTTGTTCAATGTCGTTCTATGTATTTTTACTACAAAATACATTAGGTGAGTTTCATTTGCTCCCCTTTTACTCTTTACATTTTTGGGACTGAGAATACATGCGTTTTTATAAATGTTTGACGCAATAGACACAAGTACCTTAACTGCATTCTATGATAGAATTATCTAGGATTGGGGATGGTTATTATGACACGCATTAGCCCCCGGTTTTCGTTAGAGCGTGTGAGCTCCCGAGCCGGGTGGATGGTTTATTATTTACGACATTTTGGCACCGGTTGTCCTATATTTTATAAACATGTGTTCAGCCATGGGGTGTAAAGACCGGCACAGAGGTTCTATATTTTGAAGGCACATGTATTCAGCCGTGGGGTAAAAGACCGGCACAGATGGTTACTATTATATTTTGAATCCTCACCAGGTGTTCTTCATATGAAAGATATTTTTTTGTGCAGTTGGAATGGGACTTCTGCACGTTTTATAATATTTAAAATCTTGTGGTCTATTAAAATGATGAAATGAAATGATTACTATAAACTAATGAACTCACCAACCTTTTGGTTGACACTTGAAAGCATGTTTATTCTCAGGTTTGAAAAAAATCTTCCGCCATGCATTAGCTCATTTTAAGGATATTACTTGGAGTCATTCATGACATATTTCAAAAGATGTTGCATTCGAGTCGTTGAAGTTCATTAGAGATTATTATTAAGTAAATGACGGATTAGGTCATTTATAGTTTGAATATTATGAAATGGTATGCATATCTGTCAACTTTCGATGAAATGAAAGGTTGTCTTTTAAAAACGAATGCAATGTTTGTAAAAATGTATCATATAGAGGTCAAATACCTCGCGATGTAATCATATGTAATGTTCTCGTCCATATGGATTTGGTCGGGGCATCACAGGTGGTATCAGAGCAGTGGTCTTAGCGAACCAGGTCTTGCATTAGTGTGTCTAATTGATAGTCCTTAGGATGCATTAGTGAGTCTGGACTTCGACCGTGTCTGCATGTTAAAAGTTTTGCTTATCATTTTTGTCGGAAATATTCTGCTTATCATCCTTAGGGAATTACCTGCTTATTATTCTTAGTCTAGACACGTTTTACTGCATTGATTGCATGAATAGTGTATAGACAAATCCATATCTTAGCGTATTTGTTATTGTAGACTTTATCTGACACGTTTCCTTAATTTCCTCCGTAATCTACGGGATTTTATGTACTATATTAGATATTCTATATAATTAGAATATTATCCGATAACAGAAAAATCATTTCATATCGAAAATCCTCTAACTGGTCATAAGAGATGGATCCTACACCTAGCTTGGATTCCATTAGTTCCGGAAGCGATTTCGAGATGCGTATTGAAGTAGACTCTGAAGTCAATAAACCCGAAGTGTCTCCACCGTTTAGCTATTTTTCTTTCTGGAGGAGATGGGGGTGGGTCCGAGACTTACTCAATCGATGGAGAAATGAAGAAGGCGAGCCCTACCGTAAACCAAACTTACCTCCTAACATCATAGAAAACGATGTACTCACTGGTGAACCTATGAGCAACATTGTATTCACCCTTCTTGCTAAAGTGTTCCACCTCGAAGGTCGCATTACTGCAATCTCGGAAAATATTCAACCTCTACTTCCGAATATCAATCGAAGGGGAATATTAGAAGAAGTTAGGGAACTTCGAATTGATAATCAAGATCTATCGAATCAGATGAGTGGATGGATAGAAATGATAGAGGGTAGGATAGAAACCCTGACAAGAATGGTGCGTGATTTACAAGCTATACTTACTACACCAACATCATCACCAACCTCAGCACCAACAACACTTGTAGCACCGACATCAACAGTACCACCATCAGCAACACCAACAGCATAACCAGTACCAACAACAACAACAACATCATCACACGTCTCAACCTCATAATCTATACCTCAAGCATAATCATCGTTCTACGAATCGTTCTACATAAACTATCTTCGTCCTTCATGGTGATTATGTAATCCCTAATGTTTTAGAGATTATGTACTCTAGTTCTAGCCTTAAATCTGGTGAGTTTAATATCACATTGACTCATTAAATCCATAATTACGTCTGAAGAAAATATATATGTATATATGTTTTCATAAAGTTTGTAATTAAAATTTTTATTGTACAAACTGTTAATGCTGAAAATATTTTAACGGGTAGGTAATACCCGAGGAATATTTAGATTTCGCATTAATAAGTTACACTGTACATTCTTCGAATCTGATTCAACAGTCATTTACTATCCTACTTACAACCACAGCTATACGAATCCGTTCACCACAGAATAACCATTTTCATTCAATTTCATACTTGGATTTTGACTTATCAGAATTCTACAAGTGGCATAATGAAGAAAACATTTGGCAAAATAAAATTTGTTAGAAACATACAAATTAACTATGAGAAATTTTGTTAAGAATCCACGCTAACTGTTCCTAGCTAATTGTTCCTAGCTAACTGATTATATTTTATTTATCGCAATTTAATTATCGCAATTTTATTTATCGTCACTTCATTTCTGTTATTTACTTTACGCATTTTATTATCGTCATTTAATTTCTGTATTTATTTTACGCACTTTAAATATCAGGATACGTATACAAGGTTTTGACATATCATATCGACGCATATATATATATATATATATATATATATATATATATATATATATATATATATATATATATATATATATATATATATATATATATATATATATATATTATTTGGAATAACCATAGACACTCTATATGCAGTAATGATCGAGTTCTCTATACAGGGTTGAGGTTGATTCTACAATAATATATATACTTTGAGTTGTGATCGAGTCTGAGACATGTACACGGGTCACGACACGTATTAATTAATTCGAATATTATATATTGCTAACTGTGGACTATCGACTGAGGACTAATAATATTGGACAATTAAAATGAATTAAAATACTGATTATAACATATGAAACTAAATAATTCTTCAAGTTTGCCACTTGATCTCATCTTAAACCTCAATTGTATTTTGACGATTACAATCTGCGTTCAAACCTTTCATGATTCTTGAAAACACCTCAATCGAAAGGATGAACCAACCATACTTTATCTACGGAAGAAAAGATTGATGCATATAGTAATGCTCCTGAAAACACTTGGAACCTGAGTAAACGTCTAACACTTATCTGTGCTAACTCCTTTGGCGTTGTTATTACCGAAAATAACTTGTTAATCCCTTTCAAAGTAGCAAATTTTGTCACAGCTCCAGTAAATCAACTTCGACTTTTCATTCGAAACAACCTTATTATCACCTTGATTTATAAGTATGCTCTTTTATTGTTACCAGGGAACCTTTTATATTCCACCATATTATCAGCAGACGTACCAGCAATCTCGTAGCTTCTTGGCTTAAATCTCTCTAATAAATCATTATATTTATTCATAGAAACTCTATCATATACTTATCCGCATTTTGTAACGAAAACTGTCATACCAATTACCGGGAATCAGCAATCAGTACTTTGAAAACTTACAGCATATCTACATCAACAGATATATGTATACCTATAACATTTATATCTTAGAATTATGATCTTTTATTCTGAAATTCTGAAAAGCACCCAGTCTGCGAATTAATACTCTGAATTTTGAAAAGTTGAATGAAGCAACAAAAACTGTAAACGACCTTAATCATCGAAAGTTTGATGATAAAGAATAGTATGTTGAAAAAGCTGAAAGAACCAGCAAAAAAAAAAAAACTGTAAACCACCTTAGCAATCGAAAGTTTGATAATAAAGAATGGAGTATTGGAAACACTCAATAGAAAATTTAGTACCGAAAAGCGGATTATGCGAAACTATGAAGGAAGCCGTGGACAAATCACAAAGAATAAGTTTGACTTCAAAGAATCTAAATGATTCAATGTCTGCTGAAGTCTTTAGCGAATATCTTGCTCCTTACTCTAAACCTTTGCGGACAATAGTCTCCATCATCCTCTGATCTTAGATATTTAAAGATATTATCGTATCCTTCATTATAAATATCCTCGATATTCTGATTATATTTTTATAACTAATCTTATCTGAAATCATTTATCTCTTTGTGCTATCAGTGTTACATCATATAGAAACTGTTAGTTTCTATATTCTGTAAACTTTCAAGCTTAAAATACGAATGTTATTGAAGTAATGTTGGGAACTGATGCATGAGTTAATATAATATAATGACACTTGATCAACGTGATTATATTACAATAAGTTATGCTAAGTTCCTAAATGGAATGTGATGATTCACAGAATTATAACATCATCATGTGTCATGTTACACGACTCTTATATTCTAATTAGCCTCTAAAATATAAAGAAAATATTTTCTTGATGATTCAGTATTTTCCAGGGTATTCTGGTAATTTAATAAATCGAGATCATGCCATTACCATTTTCTTCTTAGAACATTAGCAAAGTTCATTCCGAAATTCATATCTGCGAATTCTGGACCATTACAAGAGATACCTAATCGCAAGAAGAAGAAACGAAGGGACAAAGCTCTGAAATAGAAATTTGAGCATAAATCGCAGCAAATAGGAGGGAGTATTAACTGTGGATAACAATGATTATAGGAAACAGAAATAGGGATATTGAAGTATAAGGGGAGATATAAAGCCCAATAGAAATAGGGAGGTTACAATCCGTGGATATTAATACGAATAGCAATATAAAGACACGGTATAATTAAGAATAGTATCACCACAAGGTAATAGTAGAAGTAAACAGGTTCTTCTGGAGGGAGATTGAAAAGAAGGATGACAGAAATGATAGTTAGAAAAAATATCAAGAATTAGTACTGGATGAAGCATTTTCATAATCATTTGGATGTATGAACTAAGAAAGAAAGTATAGGAATGGTGAGAATAATGGAACGGAAGAGTTTAATTTATAAAGAAAAAATCAGATGCAATAATTGAGACAGATGACCGTATTTAATTAAAGAGATCCTAATTCCCTTAAAATCCGAAGAATCAGATATTATAGATTTCGAAGATTTTCTTTAATTCCTTGAATTTTGGAATTCAACCATGACTACGTCAAAAGTCAAGACGAACCTATACTCACTTCATTTCACTCTTTTGTGATAGCTTCATTCATATGCTTCGAATAATCGAATTATTTTATCTGTATTATTCAGTAATGATAAAACTCTATTTATCAGCTCATATTCGTCAAGAAAACATATTTATTGTTAGCCATGACGACCTCGCTCAAATTTCAGGACGAAATTTCTTTAACGGGTAGGTACTGTGATGACCCGGAAATTTCCGATCAAATTTAAACTTTAATCTTTATATGTTCTGACATGATAAGCAAAGTCTGTAATATTGAGTCTCGAAAATTTTTGAAAACTATATTCATGAAATCAAATACCCTTTGACCGTGCCCGACGATTCATGAACATCGATGTACAAATAAATATGTAATTATATATTAAATCTATACATATGTAATATTGTAATATATATATATATATATATATATATATATATATATATATATATATGTAATTAATAAATAAAAAGGATTCAATAAAATTATATAGTTAAAAGATATTATAATAAATAGTGAACTTAATTATAAACTGAATATAAGTATTATATTAATACTATTATCATTATTAGTATTATTATTAAGTAACATTATCATATATGTATTATTATTGAAATTTATTTTGATATTATTACTATTATTATTATTAATATAGTATTTAGTATTAGTATATTTGTATTTTGATAACATTATTAATAAATTATGAGTTATATTATTAGTATTCATATTTTATAACATAATCAATAAATGAAATTTATGAATTACTTATATTTAATCAAAATACAAATAGATATATATATATAACTACATATATACGCATAATACAGATATACATATATAAATGTATACTTATACAGATTATATATATATATATATATATATATATATATATATATATATATATATATATATATATATATATATATATATATATATATATATAATTGTGATTAAATATATAAACAATTACAAAGAATTTGACTTCCTGCTTCAAATCAATTCTAAACTGTGGAAGATTGGATTATGTCTATAAATTGTTACGAGTCTTTATCCAATCCAGTACAATAATATTCGATTCCAACAAATGAGACCAAATTCAGTTGAGGGTCAGAATCAAACTTTTATATATATATTTTTTAATTTGTATATTAATGATGGAATAAACTTTGTCGATAAAACTTTTTGATATAAGACAATTTCTCACAAGTTGTTATTAGATACAGTCGACTCCACACCCTTAATATCAAATTTACAAGCATCTGTGATTGGGAGTATATCTACTAAATTATTTTTTTTCTCTTTCACAGCTCGTTCATCTCTGTTTAATGTACTCAAATTACAATAGCTCAATTTTGAATCTAATTGCAAAAACTATAAATGCAAGATTCTTATGAATCATATTTCCAAACTATCTGTAAATTTTAAGCTACCAATTCCTTGAATTGATATTTAATTTACGAGTCAAAGGTAATTTATCAAAAAGTCAAACTAATTGTTCATCATGAAATTTGAACTTGTTTTAATGTTTTAAATTAAATTGATGGTTCAGATAGTTTATAGAGAAGGTTTGAAATCTTTTTCATGAAGGAATCATGACCTATAACAGCTTCTAATTTTGAATTTGATATCGGGTTCATAAACGTTTTTAAAAATCTGCTGCAGGTGTGTTCTTTCATTGTTTTCTGGTTTTAATTAATTTAAGATACTTTCTAATCGTTTCTATATCTTGTTTGGATCCTAAAAATCTACGAGTAACACATTATTAAATAACTATGAACTCTGGTCGATTTGAAATTGAAGCAGATGTAGAGGAAAATAGGAACAGATGAATAAATAGGTTAAATATATATACTGGGTAAATTAAATCAGAAAAGTAAGCAGCAGACGGATGGTTTGAGGGGTCGTCGGGTTATCGAGAGGTCTGAGGTTCGAGACCCAGCATGGTCATTATTTTTTTGAGGCTCATTCCATTAAGGTAGTCTTTCAAGTATTTAAATAATTATATTATTATTATTATTTATTATTATTTTTATCATTTATTGTTATTAGTTAGTATTATAGAGATATTATTATTATTATTATTATTATTATCAATAATATAATTGATATTAAGATCATTATAGTTATTACGAAGTATGATTATAAAGTATTATTAGTATTATCATGCAAATTGTTATTAGTAACATTAATATTATCATATGTATAATTATTATTATCATTAATAGCATTAAGTATTATTATTATTGATATTAGTATTTAGAAGTACCATTTAACATTGATTTTAGTATTATTAATTATATGATTATTAAAAATCCTATTAAAACGATAATTATTAATAAACTTATTATTACATCTAAAAATACTATTTTTGCTCAAACTATTATTTTTTTTATCATTATTAGTAAAATTACCACTTGTATTAGAGTTACTACTATCAGTATTACTATCATTATTAAAAGTATTATTATTTAAATCTATCAGTTATTAAAATTAGTATTATCATTACTATTACTAAAGTATCATTAATAGACTCATCATTTAAACATTAACATTAGTAATAGTGTATGATTACTGAAATTTCTATTAAAACTATCATTATTATTGTTATACGTATTATCTATATCATTACTATTAAAATAAGTGTGATTATAAGAATAAAAGTTTTAATGACATTATTAAAGTCATAAGCATAAAAATAAAGATTACATGTATAAATATGTACTTAATGCACATAACTTATCTATATTAATATTTCTATATATAAAATGAAAATATATATATATATATATATATATATATATATATATATAATGAAACTTATTAATCTATTATATATAAAAATTACATCAATGATAATATATATATATATATATATATATATATATATATATATATATATATATATATATATATATATATATATATATATATATATATATATATATATATATATTGTTCGATTACAATTACGTAAGTTAATATATATACAAATGATATAGGTTCGTGAATCCAAGGCCAACCCTATACTTGTTCAATGTCGTTCTATGTATTTTTACTACAAAATACATTAGGTGAGTTTCATTTGCCCCCCTTTTACTCTTTACATTTTTGGGACTCAGAATACATGCGTTTTTATAAATGTTTGACGCAATAGACACAAGTACCTTAACTGCATTCTACGATAGAATTATCTGGGATTGGGGATGATTATTATGACACGCATTAGCCCCTGGTTTCCGTTAGAGCGTGTGAACTCCCAAGCCGGGTGGATGGTTTATTATTTACGACATTTTGGCACCGGTTGTCCTATATTTTATAAACATGTGTTCATCCGTGGGGTGTAAAGACCGGCACAGAGGTTCTATATTTTGAAGGCACATGTATTCAGCCGTGGGGTGAAACACCGGCACAGATGGTTACTATTATATTTTGAATACTCACCAGGTGTTCTTCATATGAAAGATATTTTTTTGTGCAGTTGGAATGGGACTTCTGCACGTTTTATAATATTTAAAATCTTGTGGACTATTAAAATGATGAAATGAAATGATTACTATAAACTAATGAACTCACCAACCTTTTAGTTGACGCTTGAAAGCATGTTTATTCTCAGGTTTGAAAGAAATCTTCCACTGTGCATTAGCTCATTTTAAGGATATTACTTGGAGTCATTCATGACATATTTCAAAAGACGTTGCATTCGAGTCATTGAAGTTCATTAGAGATTATTATTAAGTAATTGACGGATTAGGTCATTTATTGTTTGAATATTATGAAATGGTATGCATATCTGTCAACTTTCGATGAAATGAAAGGTTGTCTTTTAAAAACGAATGCAATGTTTGTAAATATGTATCATATAGAGGTCAAATACCTCGCGATGTAATCATATGTAATGTTCTCGTCCATATGGATTCGATCGAGGCATCACAGGTTCAAATTCTCTGACTGGGGCGTGTCAAAGCCCATAGATATATCTTTAGGATTCGCGTCAATTGGTGGCAATTATAATAAACACCAATTATTAGGCTACCAAGTTCAACAAGGGCGATATCCAGTAAAACAATTCAAACATAGAATGTAGTTTCGATTACTTGTGTCTATTTCGTGAAACATTTATAAAAGCAGCACATGTATTCTCAGTCCCAAAAATATATATTGCAAAAGCATTTAAAAAGGGAGCAAATGAAACTCACTATACTGTATTTTGTTGTAAAATACATATGATGGCTTTAAACAAGTGCAAAATTGGCCTCGGATTCATGAACCTGTATTAAGTATATATATTCATGTGTTGGTCAATATTAGTCTAACAATTTAGGTCAGGTCATAGTGCATCACAATCCTAATGCTCGAGATTATCATGCAAAAGTCAACAAAAGTCAATCTGACTAAAATGATTTCCAAGATCTATACATAATTATTATATAACTTAAATATAATCGTTTTATATATTTAGATATTTTTAACAGATTTTATTAGAGTAAATAATATAATTCATTTATTAATAAATAAAATTTTATATTAAATTTTATATAATAACATATACTAATAAAATTTATAAAATTCAATTAATATCATAAAAATAATATGATAGGTATTATTAATATAATTATATTAACGTAGTAAAATATCTTTGTATTGTATATTTATTTGATAAAATAATATCGATAATAACAATAGTAAGTAAAAGTTGTATTATTTTGTAATAATAATTATTATTCTACTAATAATAATAACAATATTTATATTTACTAAAAATGATATTATGATAAAATGATAATTCTTATTAATAATAATAATGAAATTTTATATTAACAATGATATTCATATTAAAAAAAATAATTTTTTTAAAAATGATAGTTTTAATATTAATAATAATTTTAATAATAATAATGATAAAAATAATGAAAACGATATTTTATCAAAATTAATACATTTTGATTTTAATTTCATTAAGATACATATACTCATTATTTCCTATTCAATTTGTTAATAGCTTTTAGTCGTCTTTTATAACGCGTCCATATTAATAATAGTAATTATAATAATTAGGTGTTACTAATATTAGTTTTAATTATAATAATACTAATGATAATAAATATTATGATAATGTTAATGATAATACTAATAACTATTTTAATGATAATAATAATAATAATAATAATACTAATTATAACTTTAACGATAATAACGATGGTAAAAATAACAATTTTTATTGATAATACATTTTATTAATATCGATAATGATAATAATAATAATAATAATAATAATAATAATAATAATAATAATAATAATAATAATAATAATAATAATAATAATTAGATAATAATTATAACGACGATAATAACGATGATAATAATAATCATTTTTAATAATAATGCAAAAATTTAATTGACTATAACTTCTAATCCCTTCATCGAAACCATTTGATATCTAAATGAAAAGTTCTTAATTTTTTGCTAGCTTTCCAACGACATGCATATCATATACCTTATCTCAGCCGCATATGTAACTAACTTATAATTCATCAAAACTATCTAACGACTAAATTAAACATACATGCATGCATAATCATATCTACTCGAGCACTAGTCAGGGATACCCTAATAATATGTAAAAGTTAAGTTATGAGTGCTCACGTATCAATTTTGAGATTCAATATTACAGGAAAGGTACGTAAACGCAACGGAGATGATAAACACTAGATCGACCTCACGAGCATACCCTCGAACATTACCCATCACCTCCATAGCTATAACCCATAATTTCCTTAACCTTATCCTACTAGAAAACCAGTTTTGAAAACTCAGTTTAGATTACTCGAGCAGCACTCCGTCGTAGTATTTTATGTATAATACTAAAAATATCGCTCCTAACAATACTAATAATAATAATAATAATAATAATAATAATAATAATAATAAGATCAATATTAATAATCATAATATTAATAATAATAATAATAATAATAATAATAATAATAATAAATATATAATATAGAGAGAGTACGAGAGAAAGATAGATGAAGAAATGAAAAATGGAACCAATTTCGAACGAATTTAAGGACTTGGCCTGGTTTCCCCTTCCATGCAATCGCATGGGTCAGAGGCACAATGGCCATGCGATCGCATGGCCTCCTGTGTCCAGCCTGTCTCACTTGTTTTACTCTGCCGACACCCGATTTATATTTATTTATATATAATATATATAATTTATATAATTAATTATATATTATATTATATTTACGTGCATGGTAAAAATATAATTTTCATTCTAATGACTTGATAATGCTAAAAACGAACATATATTTCATAGCATTATTCCTCAAGAAAGACAAGCTTTTAGTTGCAATTGTCCTATTTACAAGTGATATTCGTTTAAATAATAAAAGGTGAAGACAAAAGGCAGATTCGACGAATTGAAGACGCAAACGACCAAAAAGCTCAAAAGTACAAAGACAATCAAAGAGGTTCCAATTATTGATAAGAAACGTCTCAAAATTACAAGAGTACAAGACTCAAAACGCAAAGTACAAGATATTAAATTGTACGCAAGGACGTTCGAAAATCCGGAACCAGGACCAGAGTCAACTCTCAACGCTTGACGCAACGGACTAAAAATTACAAGTCAACTATGCACATAAATATAATATAATATTTAAATAATTCTTATGATTATTTATATATTATATATTATATTATTAAAAACCGTCGGCAGAGAAAACAAAGGCATGTGAGTCTCCCCAGCTGGCCATGCGATTGCATGGCCTGGAAGGCATAAATCTATGCGATCGCATAGTGCACAGTTCCAGCCCACATGCCTATAAAAATTGAGCTTTGGTGTAACACAAAACACATCTCTTTTTCTTCTCCTCATTCAACGTATAATATTTATATTTATATTATAATTTTAATTTTAATTTTAATTTATAATAATAAGGGTGTGTTAGCTAATGTTGTAAGGGTGTAAGTCAAAATTCTGTCCGTGTAACGCTACGCTATTTTTAATCATTGTAAGTTATGTTCAACCTTTTTAATTTAATGTCTCGTAGCTAAGTTATTATTATGCTTATTTAATCCGAAGTAATCATGATGTTGGGCTAAAAATATTAAAATTGGGTAATTGGGCTTTGTACCATAATTGGGGTTTGGACAAAAGAACGACACTTGTGGAAATTAGACTATGGGCTATTAATGGGCTTTATATTTGTTTAACTAAATGATTGTTTGTTAATGTTAATATAAAGATTTACAATTGGGCGTCCCTATAAATAACCATTTACACTCGATCGGATACGATAGGCGGGGTATTTATATGTACGAATAATCGTTCATTTAACCGGACACGGGAATGGATTAATAGCCACTAGAATTATTAAAACAGGGATGAAATTATGTACAAGGACACTTGGCATAATTGATAACAAAGTATTAAAACCTTGGGTTACACTCAGTCGACATCCTGGTGTAATTATTAAACAAAGTATTAAAATCTTGTTACAGTTTAAGTCCCCAATTAGTTGGAATATTTAACTTCGGGTATAAGGATAATTTGACGAGGACACTCGCACTTTATATTTATGACTGATGGACTGTTATGGACAAAAACCAGACGGACATATTAAATAATCCAGGACAAAGGACAATTAACCCATGGGCATAAAACTAAAATCAACACGTCAAACATCATGATTACGGAAGTTTAAATAAGCATAATTCTTTTATTTCATATTTAATTTCCTTTATTTTATATTTAATTGCACTTCTAATTATCGCACTTTTATTTTTTGTTATTTTATTTAATTGCACTTTTAATTATCGTACTTTTTAATTATCGCAAGTTTATTTTATCGCACTTTTATTTATCGCAATTTCATTATCGTTATTTACTTTACGCTTTAAATTAAGTCTTTTATTTATTTAATATTTTACATTTGGTTTTAACTGCGACTAAAGTTTTAAAATCGACAAACGGTCATTAAACGGTAAAAAAAACCCCCTTTTAAAATAATAATATTACTTATATATATATATTCGTATTTTTATAAATTAAACTAATATAGCGTTAAGCTTTGATTAAAAGATTCCCTGTGGAACGAACCGGACTTACTAAAAACTACACTACTGTACGATTAGGTACACTGCCTATAAGTGTTGTAGCAAGGTTTAAGTATATCCATTCAATAAATAAATAAATATCTTGTGTAAAATTGTATCGTATTTAATAGTATTTCCTTGTAAAATTTAATAGTATTATATACCCCTTATATTTAAACCCTAATTAGGGTTATATATTATATAATTTAATTTAGTGTTATTTATTTAATTTGTATTTTTAGTTAAATTAGTTTAATTAAGTTGTAAAATTAATAGTTTTATAAAATAAATAATATAAAAATAATATTTTTATAAAAATTGTACTTTTTACAACTTTTAGTATATTTTTATATTTTATTTTTTTAATTGTTTTAGCGTAACTTTTGTATTTTTCGCTCGTATTTAGTTTTAAGACATAGTTTTTGCCATAGTTATTTTTATTTCTAGATTTTTAGGCTCTGTCGTAAAATTCCTTAAGTGCTTTTTCTTTAGACTAAGATTTAAGTGCTTTAGAATTTTGCGACGCCTTTTTAAGTTTTAGTTCCTTTTTAAGATATTGCCATTTGGGATACAGTTTAACTTGTAAGCTTTAATATTTTTAGACACCTTTTACCTATGTATCAATTATCATTTCAATTAGTAATCTCAATTTGCGATTATAATTTTAAGTTAGTGATAGTAATAAGGTTGGGTTAGTCAAGTATTTTTAAGTTTTATAAATCACTCTTTTTCTTTCTTATTTTTTCGATCTTTTCTTTTTCGACCTTTTTCGACGCGCTCTTTTTCTTTCTTATTTCTCGCCATTCTAGTTTTAGGACATAGATTTTTTTTTTCTACTTCTTATCTAAATTTCTTAAAATTACGAAAATTTATTTTAAGTGGTTAAATTGATAGACATCAAAATTTTCTGGTTCGTAGTAATAGTTGGATTTGTACGTGGACCGGGTTATTGGAGCCAAACAGTACTCAATTATATTGAGACCAAACGAATCCTGCCCCTCTGCTGCATCTTTTGGCTATTCGAAACGTGGGCAAAATCAGAAAAGTCTATTAATTGGATAACTTATATAATTTTTTCTTTCCTTTTAAAAACTAATAGGATATTCAGTGAATGCACCGAGCAAGACGTTCACCACCTTTTGTACGTTCACCACCTGTAACTCGATCAAGACATCTAGCAAATATTACCGCCGTTGATTTTTCTTTAGAATCGTCATCTAGTCGACCAAGTACTCCAATTCAAATTTCCGATAATCCATTTTTTGAACCCGACCTCACAATTGAGAATTCGGAGAATATTCAGGGACGATTCATAGATCCTGAACCATTAAATTTTCCTCCGGAACCACCAATCATTCAAACAGAGATTGTTGAGGAACGAACCATTAAATCAGAATCCTCTAGTGATTTCGATTCAACAAATTCAATTATGGAGAATCTGGAACCTTTAAGTATGGAAGACCGAATGAGAGCTAAACGTACTGGCCAAGGTCACGTAATTACTCATCCTGACATTAATGCGGCAGATTATGAAATCAATGGACAAATTCTACAAATGGTGACTAATCAATGCCAATTTAGTGGTGCGCCGAAGGAAGATCCAAATGAACATCTTCGTACCTTTAATAGGATCTGCACACTATTTAAAATCCGAGAAGTGGAGGATGAACAGATATATCTCATGTTATTTCCCTGGACTTTAAAGGGAGAAGCTAAAGATTGGTTGGAATCGTTACCTGAAGGGGCGATCGATACATGGGACGTTTTAGTTGAAAAATTTCTTAAACAATTCTTTTCGGCATCTAACGCCGTAAGACTTCAAGGAGAAATTGTTACGTTCACACAGAAACCGAATGAAACTCTATATGAGGCGTGGACAAGATTTGGAAAGTTATTAAGAGGATGTCCGCAACATGGTTTAGACACCTGTCAAATAGTACAAATATTCTACCAAGGATGCGACATCACTACAAGAAAAGACATAGATATAGCAGCTGGTGGTTCCATTATGAAGAAAACCGAAACTGATGCTTATAAAATTATTGATAACACTGCTTCCCACTCACATGAGTGGCACCAAGAAAAAGATATCATTAGATCATCTAAAGCAGCTAGAGCCGATTCTAGCCATGACTTAGATTCCATTTCTGCAAAGATAGATGCTGTCGAGAGACGAATGGAAAAGGTGACTAAAGATATCCACTCAATACAAATTAGTTGTGAGCAGTGTGGAGGACCACATTTGACAAAAGATTGTCTCAGTATTGAATTAACAATAGAACAAAGAGAGAATGTTTCATATCTAAACCAAAGGCCTGGAAATAATTATCAGAATAATTATCAACCGCCAAGACCGATTTACAATCAAAATCAGAATTATAACCGAAATATTCCATACAACAACCAACAAGGTCCTAACAATCAACAAGTATCCAATAATACATACAATCAGCAAAGACCTAATTTTCAAAACAAACCACCACAAACCGATGATAAAAAGCCGAATTTAGAAGATATGATGACGAAGCTAGTTGAAACTCAAACGCAGTTTTTCGCATCTCAAAAACAAACGAATGAACTAAATACTCAAGCATTTAGAAATCAACAAGCTTCTATTCAAAACTTGGAACAAGAAGTAAGTAACCTAGCAAGGTTAATAGGTGAAAGAAAACCGGGAAGTCTACCTAGTGATACAAATGCAAACCCCCGGAATGAAATAGCTAAAGCCATTACCACAAGAAGTGGTACAACACTTAAACCACCTGAAATACCTGTAACTTCTGATGAAGCTATTCCTACTCCACAAGAACCACAACCTGATCAATATAAGGAAAAAGAACCGGTAGTTGAAAAGGTTAATGAAGATAACATAGTTAAGGCTAAACCTTATGTTAAACCATACTAACCACCACTTCTTTACCCGAGTAAAATGAAAAAAGAGAAACTTGAAGCCGAGCAATCCAAATTCTTGGATATGTTTAAACAGATAAATGTAAATCTTTCTTTCATTGATGTGATTTCAGGAATGCCTAGATATGCTAAATTCTTAAAAGATCTGATCACGAATAGAAAGAAAATGGAAGAACTCTCGGCTGTTACTATGAATGCTAATTGTTCAGCAGTGCTGTTGAATAAGATACCAGAAAAACTATCTGATCCAGGAAGTTTCACAATTCCATGTTTTCTGGGTAGTCTTAGTTCAATAGAAGCATTGGCAGACTTAGGTGCTAGTATAAATTTAATGTCGTATTCACTATACACTAAACTAGACCTTGGAGAATTGAAACCAACCAGAATAAGTATACAACTAGCCGATCGATCAATAAAATATCCTAGAGGGATAATGGAGAATATGCTAGTTAAAGTTGGTACTTTAGTATTTCCAGTAGATTTTGTTGTTCTGGACATGGAAGAAGATTCTAAAGTTCCTCTCATATTAGGAAGACCATTCTTAAACACGGCTAAAGCAATGATAGACGTGTTTGGTAAGAAACTGATCCTAAGTATAGAGGATGAGAGTGTTACCTTTTCAGTTGATAGAGCAATGCAACAACCGCAATCTGCAGATGATACATGTTATTATATTCAAACTATAGATTCACATGCAGAATTGTTAGAAGAATTTTCAGAATTACAAGGAACAAGAGAATGTTCTTTAGGAGAAGGTAATGAACCAATTGATGAAGCTGAAATGTTAGCTACACTAATAGCTAATGGATATGAACCAACAACAGAAGAAATTCAAATGCTAAAAGAAGAAGACAGATATCGATATAAATCATCGATAGAAGAACCTCCGACATTAGAGTTAAAGCCACTTCCAAACTATTTGGAATACGCTTATTTACATGGTGAATCTGAATTACCTGTAATAATATCGTCTTCTCTTACTGAAAATGAGAAATCACAACTCATTTCTGTGTTGAAAGCTCATAAACCAGCCATTGCATGGAAGATTCATGATATTAAAGGAATAAGTCCTTCGTATTGCACACATAAAATCCTTATGGAAGAAGGTCATAAAACGTATGTGCAACGCCAACGAAGACTAAATCCGAATATGCAAGATGTAGTTAAAAAAGAAATTATTAAACTGCTAGACGCAGGTCTAATTTATCCAATTTCTGATAGTCTATGGGTAAGCCCAGTTCAATGCGTGCCTAAGAAGGGTGGCATGACTGTCATTACAATTGAAAAAATGAGCTTATTCCTACTAGGACTGTAACAGGATGGCGTGTATGTATTGATTATAGAAAATTAAATGACGCCACCAAAAAAGATCACTTTCCCTTACCTTTTATTGATCAAATGTTGGAAAGATTATCCGGAAATAGATACTATTGTTTTCTTGATGGTTTTTCTGGATATTTTCAAATTCCAATAGCACCCGAAGATCAAGAGAAAACCATATTCACGTGCCCTTATGGTACTTTTGCTTACAAACGCATGCCATTTGGACTTTGCAACGCCCCTGCAACCTTTCAAAGGTGTATGATGGCGATTTTTCACGACATGATAGAAGAATGCATGGAAGTTTTCATGGATGACTTTTCAGTCTTCGGTGATACATTTGAATCATGTCTAGCTAATCTTGAACGAATGCTGATTAGATGCGAACAATCAAATCTAGTACTTAATTGGGAGAAATGCCATTTCATGGTCAAAGAAGGCATCGTTCTTGGACATAAAATTTCAAAAGAAGGAATTGAAGTGGATAAAGCTAAAGTAGATGTAATTGCTAAACTTCCACATCCCACCAATTTTAGAGGAGTTAGGAGTTTTCTAGGGCATGCCGGTTTTTACCGACGTTTCATAAAAGATTTTTCTAAAATTGCCACTCCTATGAATACACTCCTAGAAAAGGATGCTCCATTCATCTTTTAAGATGAATGCATCAAATCTTTTAATATTCTTAAAGAGAAACTCACTAATGCGCCAATCATGATAACACCAAATTGGAATCTATCGTTTGAACTAATGTGCGATGCAAGTGATTTTGCAATGGGAGCCGTTTTAGGACAAAGGATTGAAAAACGATTTCAACCTATATATTATGCTAGTAAGACGTTACAAGGAGCACAAACGAACTATACAACTACTGAAAAAGAACTCCTTGCTATTGTCTTTGCTTTTGACAAATTTCGTTCATATCTCGTTCTAGCAAAAACGGTGGTCTATACCGACCATTCTGCTCTTAGATACCTATTTTCGAAACAAGATGCCAAACCAAGATTAATCCGTTGGATCTTACTCTTACAAGAGTTCGATATTGAAATCCAAGATAAAAGAGGAGCAGAAAATCTCGCCGCTGATCATCTTTCTCGTCTTGAAAATCCTGAATTATAAGTTCTAAATGAATCGGCCATACAAGACAACTTTCCTGATGAATATCTATTGAAGATAGATTATAATGAAATTCCATGGTTTGAAGACTATGCAAACTACTTAGTATGTGGATTCTTTGAAAAAGGATTATCGTACCAAAAACGAAAGAAATTCTTCAGTGATATAAAACACTATTTCTGGGAAGATCCACATTTGTTTAAAAGTTGTCCCGATGGAATAATACGCCGATGTGTATTGGAGATGAAGCTAGTAAAATTTTAAACCATTGTCACACAGGACCAACAGGAGGGCATTATGGACCTCAACTAACAGCAAGAAAAGTTTATGATGCTGGATTCTATTGGCCTACAATTTACAAAGACGCTCACCTTCTTTGCAAATCCTGTGATGCTTGTCAAAGGGCCGAAAAAATAAGTCAACGTGATGAAATTCCACAAAATATCATTCAAGTATGTGAAGTATTTGACATTTGGTGTATTGACTTTATGGGTCCATTTCCAAAATCTCATAATAATCTCTATATTCTCATCGCCATTGATTATGTATCTAAATGGGCGGAAGCACAAGCTCTCCCAACTAACGATGCACGAGTTGTTGTCAACTTTTTAAAATGTCTTTTTGCAAGGTTTGGAACACCGAAAGCTTTAATAAGTGATCGGGGTACTCATTTCTGTAATAATCAACTTGAGAAAGTTCTTAAAAGATATGGAGTAACTCATAAAATCTCCACCGCATATCATCCACAAACAAGTGGACAAGTTGAAAATACCAACCGAGCTTTAAAACGTATTCTAAAGAAAATCGTAGGATCAAATCCGAAGGAATGGTCCTTTAAATTGGAGGATGCACTCTGGGCTTTTAGAACAGCCTACAAAACTCCAATTGAAACCACACCTTTTAGACTCGTTTATGGAAAAGCATGTCATCTTCCAGTAGAAATTGAACACAAAGCATTTTGGGCTTTGAAGACATGTAATCTTGAT
The DNA here is from genome assembly GCF_046630445.1 of Rutidosis leptorrhynchoides. Lineage (NCBI taxonomy): Eukaryota > Viridiplantae > Streptophyta > Magnoliopsida > Asterales > Asteraceae > Rutidosis > Rutidosis leptorrhynchoides. The sequence continues at coordinate 194,104,264 of NC_092338.1, forward strand.
TTACATGAAGCTGGACGTCTACGATTAAGTCAATTAAACGAATTAGAAGAATTAAGACATGAAGCATACGAAAATTAGTTAATCTATAAGGAAAGAACGAAGAAATGGCATGATAAAAGATCAGAAGTTCAAAAGAATTTAAAGAAGGAGACATAGTTCTTTTTTTCAATTCACGATTCAAGCTATTTCCTGGAAAATTGAAATCAAGATGGTCTGGACCATTCATAGTCAAAAGAGTTTTTCCATACGGAACGATAAAATTAATAAATTTAAATGGAATTGAATTTAAAGTTAATGGTCACAGAGTTAAACATTACATAGATAATCCGATGGAAGTCGAAAACGAAGTTAATCACAATTTCGATACCACAGCTAACTAAGTGTGGGGAGAATCAAGTCTTTAAAGGATATTATGTATTTCTGTTAGAGTTAGATTTTCTGTTTTCGTGTAGTTCTCAAAAATGGAACCCGAATGGTCTTTCCCTAGCAGACCCTAAAGAACTAGTCTTCTCCCCCCATTCTAAATTTTTGTTTTTTTAGGTTTTTACGAAATGAAGACTGCCTGTGAACTAAACCATGGTCTAATGCTACACGCTTTGATCACTAAACGTAATAATGACACACTTCCGAGTGAAATAGTATCAGTAATCAGAGAAAGATTGGACGGAGTAAGAAAAGAATCCAGATGCGAAGATAATAAGTTACAATTTGGTAAAGGAAAATCAAAATCCGCAGCGAAAAGAAGAGCACGACACCTTAAAAGATTTCACAAATGCGGAAAAGAATCCGCAGCGAAACCTATTCAAATACCGAATTTGTTACTTTATGCAGAGATGGACCGTTCATATGTTTAGAAGAAAAAACACTGAATGCTCGAGGTTACGCCTATGTAGCTATGGAAAACCAATTAAACCGACTATCTTATGAATGGGATAGATCATATAACTAAGAATACTATCTCACAGGTAAGTCTGTACAGTTTTTAATTTTTTTTTATTTTTATTTTTAACCTTTTGATAATAAACGCTAAATTGTTTGCTATAAAGTATTAAATTGGTATTGAATAAAATTAGGTTTGGCGATCGAAATTATTGATATCATACAAAAATTTATTACATCACTGCGAAATTTAACGTTTATTCTTAAGGTATAAATATCTTTAATCATTCAACCCAAAATATTTCAAAAATTCGTCATGAGTTAAATTAGGTCATGGAACCGAAATTACTTTACCGAAAAGAGGGGCGCATATTTTTGATAATATTTGATTGATTAAAGTGGGATAAAAGACCAAAAAGATTTTTAATTTTATTTTCACCATGTTTTTAAAATTAATATATAAATCTTAAATTAATATTGTAAACTTTTTAAATTAATATATTTAAAATTATAAATATTTGAACAATTGATATTTTTAAGTTTGTATGTATAAAAAACAAAAATATAATATAAGTTTGGTGTGAATTTTTAATTTTTTAAAAAAATGTGAATTTTTAATTTTATGCATATTTTAAATTTAAGTTGTGTGAATTTAAAAACAAAAATTTACTTTTTTTCGCTAAGTTAAAAATATGATTTTTAAAATTCGTCGTGAGTTGAAGACTAGGTCGTTGCACCGAAATTGCTTTACCCGAGGGAGGGACGAGAACTTTTATTATCATTATTTTTAATCTTATTGAATTAAAGTATGCCAAAAATATTAAAAAATCCAAAAATCTTTACTTTTAAAACCGCGCTTTGATTTAAAAAATTTTAAAAATTTTGTCGAGGGACAGACTAGGACTTCGATCCGAAACGCCCTCATCCTAAAAAGAAACAAATTTTTAAAATTTTTAAAATTTTATGTTTTATTAAGAATAAGGTTTTATAAAAAAAAAAAAAAAAAAAAAAAAAAAAAAAAAAAAAAACCCTGAAAGTACTGTACCCGGAACCCCATGCGATCGCATGGGGTTTACTCTTCAACTTCATTCGATCGTATGAAGCTGGATTCCAGGCCAGTTTGATAAAAAGAACAGCTCGCTGTTCTGCACAAAAAACACACACACATATACGAACCAACCCCAAAATCACCTCTAAAATTCGCAATTTTCCACCGTAATTCATCATTTTTCTTGCTCTAATCATGCCTAGATTCTCATTCTTCAGTAAAATGGAAAAAATTACACCCCTAAACTCTATAAATTCCTAGTTTTTGTGATAATTACCAATTTTTTACCTAATGCAATTTTGTTAATTTCTAGTGTAATTAGTGTTAAATTGTTAGTATTTTATGGATGTATAACCTAGATTGATGCTATTTAACATGATTTGAAGCCAAAAACTTCAAAATTTTTAGAAATCTAGGGTTTGTGTTCTTGAGCAATTTGGGGCTTTTTGATATAAACAGGTTATGGCCGATTTTTGTCATGAATGATTGCTAAATTGAGTAGTGTAACATGTTTAGATAGTTAAATGATCCAAACATTGATCCTAAACATGATTTTTAAAGATTAAAGTGGACTTTTTAAGTCCAAAATTCATGAACTTGATTAATTTGATATATTTGCCATTTGAGACTTGTTTAATTATTAGTAATGACTATTTTGACATGTTATTTGAGTTAAATGCTTATGAATTTTGTATACATTTTCATATGTGCTTATTTGAAAAGTGTAGAATTGTGAAAAATTGTGAAAATGTGTATAAGTTTAATTTTGATTTAACATGTTATAGTGATTGTTTTAAGTTGTTATTTTGCTAACACTAATGCATATTTGGATGCACAAATTTTGTGTTTAATGTGTTTTGCAGAAAGCTGATACTGGAGGTTCAGGAGCATCATCATCTAGACGACCAGCACCAGCACCAGAACCAGAACCAGAAATGCAACACGAACAAGAACAACAACAAGAACCACAACAACAGCCTGATCAGCACATACCTTATTATGATCTGGTACAGTTTGTTAATGAATTCATAGTATTCCCGATGAGGCCGCCAGTAGAATTCCCAACGATTCCTGAGCACACTCTGCATCCTAATCTGAGATTTGATAGGAGATGGAGAGATTACGAGACATATCAAAGGAACAAATTCAAATTGGTAATAAAAAATGTAGAGGTGCCAAGGGTAATCGATTGGGCTCCTTTGGAAACGGTCCATCTAGCTGACCGTGTTAGAAAGCTTTTGGTACAAAGGTATGGCAGTTCTTCTTTTACAGATTGGGAACGTCTTTTCACCATTCGTAGGCGAGTATATAAGGAATGGTGTGTTGAGTTGATGAGTACTGTATCACTTGATACAAATTTAGTTAGAATAGATGATAGAAGATTTCTTAGGTTTATCCTTGGCCGTAGGATGTACAGAATGTCCATGCTGGACATGGCCAGGGCCTTACAGATATATACTCCTGGTGAGTTACTACTACCCGATTGTACAAACTTGATTCATTATGGTGAAAGGGTAGATAGCAACTTTGACGTTGACGCTATTTGGAGGCGTATGTCACATTTTGATGTTTTTACACGAGCAGGAGGACACTCCTATAAACATATTGACAGAGCCGAGCTTCGTATTATTCATAGATTTTTGGCTAACTCGATTACACAGAGAGGTCACAATAAAGAAAAAATTACCTTACATGATTTATTCTACCTAAAGTGTATTCGGGATCCTAGAAGCTTTGTCAATATCCCTTACTGTGTTGCCTTTTATTTATCTAAAATGGTAGAGGGAATGCAGGACGGGAGTATAATAGGAGGAGGTATTTTTGTTACTCTCATTAGAGAGTATTTAGGTGTTGATAGGAACCAAGGGGGTCTATTACAGCTTTGTAGAGAACAGGTTGAGCCCTTAGGATTGAAAGTTTATGTGGGTGCTAAGGTATTGAAAAGTAGACGTAACCAGGAAGTACCCTATGAGGGATCTCATCCTCAGGTAGAGAGAGGCTCAGACGAGGAAATGGAGGAGGCGGAAGACATTAGGGATGTCTTTCGAGATGCTATTCTTGACGTCCATGTTCGTATAGATGAGGAAGCAATGACGAACGCGGCCAGACATAGTATGTACGAGCAGTGGAACTCCGAGCGAGTATACGAGGATTATAGGCGACGCCAACACGATAGCTGGGTAGTTCATCAGCACCAAATCATGAGCCAGCTATCATATCAGGTACCAAATAACTATGTACCTACTCGACCTGCTCATTTTCCGCCACACAGCCCCGATATCCGACCACCCTTTAACCGGTATGACTATAACCAAGCCTATCAGAACACCTATAAGCAACAATGGAACCCACCTGATGAGATGAACTGGAACCCCTATCCAGACTGATTTGGTTCCATTTGGTTATTTATATGATTTTTATATTTTTATCTTTTTACTTATTCATGTTTAAACTTATGTTATTGAATATACTTATGTAATCTTTATCATTTTTATTATTATTGTGTACTAATATTTCACATTTAGGATTTGAAAGTGGGATATTAAGTCTCATTTTAAATTGCCATGCATGTTTATATTTGTATGTATGTATATTGTAAATTGTACAAAACAGGGTAAAACAACGCATTTTCAAAGACTGGCATTAAGTTCAGCAAAAGCTACTAATTTTGACGACAAGATAAATGTGATGTAACAACAGACGGAATGAACAAATGATATGCACCATTTATCATTCAGCAAACAAATGCCAATATGTTTGGAAACTTTGGTAAAATTTAATCATTTTCACCCTAATCACCCTCAATAATTTAAATTGTTACTGATTTCTTGCAAATGAGGGCATTGCAAGATCTTAAGTGTGGGAAGGGGTTAAATTCTTTCGGATTTTTTAAATTTTTTTTACTTTAAACACTTGGTTACCATTAAAAATACTAGTAACGTAGTAGTTGTATTAGAATCTAGTGCTCTCTGATAATAAAGAACAACCCTAGTCTTATATACTGACTACCCAATTCTAGTAAAATTTTTCAAAATTTTCAATTAAATGAACTCAAAATCATGTTTATGCATATTTATGAACGATAAAACTAGGTGTTAACGCCGAAATTATTGTTACCTCAGAAAGGACATAAATTGAGAAACATACCAAAATGTTAAAATTCATTTAAAATGGAATAGAGGACAATAAAAAGTAAAATAAAAGCCAAGTGTGGGAAATTTTCACCGAGTTATTCAAAATATATATCACATATTTTTGTACAAATAATTGAAAATACTTTTGTTTTGGACGATAATTAACTGTTTTACCCGATGAAAGAAAAGAAAAGATGGATCTACACGATGAATCAATTCCATCATTAAAAGGAAGTAAAGTCTTCCGAAAAAGACACGCGCTTATTGATTTAGGTCATGAAGTTGTCGTCCAGACCAGCTGTAGGTTGATGAAAAATCTAGAAAAGTCATCTCTAAAATCAGCAGGAAATCCACGGACCTCAGCATAAAACAGGGTCGCCAAGTGGTCAAATTTATCCTAACCATGAGAAGGATTTATCTCATACAATGGGGGCACCGTGCAAATTAGCTTGATAAGACTAATGAATCAGATCCCCAGAAAGGATAATCTCCTTTAAAGATCAAAAATCAGCTTTTAAGACTGATATTACTCAATCCTAGAGATTGACCTTAAAGATTGAGAATTACAAACTCATGGAATTCAATGATATCTAAACTCGAGCTTGAACGAGAGAATATTTTGATCAAATTATAAACCGATTTGTTTTCTGAAAACCCATTTTCAATGCGTTCATTACAATTGAACGTAAAATCCTAGGAATTCACCTAAAATTCATTAGGTCATCTGAACCAAATCGGGTGTCAACCGTAAGAACGGTGGTTGCATAGCATGGTCAAAGACAGGACCTTGTGCCAGACCGAAAAATCATAAGGGTAAGCTTTACTATTGCTCCTACAAAGGATAGTAATTGCGTCCGACACGTTATAGACCATAATTAAAAGCATGTCAAAGGACATTGCCTTAACAGTTGCTTGTTCAACGCTTTCCTTTACAACCGGATGGTAGTTTACCGAAAGGTAATATACGGAGCAAGTATACTGGACGTGTTGCTTTCCTAATAAAAGGTTAGCAAGTGGGTGACACAAAACCACAAGTTTTGAGCTAAAATTTTCAAATCTGAAACCCACCAAACCCACAAAAATATTTTGCAAACACCGGTGAAGGGTTATTCCGGAAAACTTATCTAGGGTAAAAACTAGATTTAATTTTCAAAAGATCAAATGTTTTCATAAAGATCCAATTTCCTTAATGGATCTAAATTTTATAGTCATGTGGGACTGTAAACCACATCGTTACTACCATTGTTTATACCGCCATAAAGAAATCACTGATGTACAAAGTGTGAAGAATTAAGAAGTGATTCTAGTATTTCAAGACTATATTGCTTGAGGACAAGCAAAGCTCAAGTGTGAGAATATTTGATAATGCTAAAAACGAACATATATTTCATAGCATTATTCCTCAAGAAAGACATGCTTTTAGTTGCAATTGTCCTATTTACAAGTGATATTCGTTTAAATAATAAAAGGCGAAGACAAAAGGCAGATTCGACGAATTGAAGACGCAAACGACCAAAAAGCTCAATAGTACAAAAGACAATCAAAGAGGTTCCAATTATTGATAAGAAACGTCTCAAAATTACAAGAGTACAAGATTCAAAACGCAAAGTACAAGATATTAAATTGTACGCAAGGACGTTTGAAAATCCGGAACTGGGACCAGAGTCAACTCTCAACGCTTGACGTAACGGACTAAAAATTACAAGTCAACTATGCACATAAATATAATATAATATTTAAATAATTCTTATAATTATTTATATATTATATATTATATTATTAAAAACCGTCGGCAGAAAAAACAAAGGCATGTGAGTCTCCCCAGCTGGCCATGCGATCGCATGGCCTGGAAGGCATAAATCCATGCGATCGCATGGTGCACAGTTCCAGCCCACATGCCTATAAAAATCGAGCTTTGGTGTAACACAAAACACATCTCTTTTTCTTCTCCTCATTCAACGTATAATATTTATATTTATCTTATAATTTTAATTTTAATTTATAATAATAAGGGTGTGTTAGCGAATGTTGTAAGGGTGTAAGTCGAAATTCTGTCCGTGTAACGCTACGCTATTTTTAATCATTGTAAGTTATGTTCAACCTTTTTAATTTAATGTCTCATAGCTAAGTTATTATTATGCTTATTTAATCCGAAGTAATCATGATGTTGGGCTAAAAATATTAAAATTGGGTAATTGGGCTTTGTACCATAATTGGGGTTTGGACAAAAGAACGACACTTGTGGAAATTAGACTATGGGCTATTAATGGGCTTTATATTTGTTTAACTAAATGATAGTTTGTTAATGTTAATATAAAGATTTACAATTGGGCGTCCCTATAAATAACCATTTACACTCGATCGGATACGATGGGCGGGGTATTTATATGTACGAATAATCGTTCATTTAACCGGACATGGGAATGGATTAATAGCCACTAGAATTATTAAAACAGGGGTGAAATTATGTACAAGGACACTTGGCATAATTGATAACAAAGTATTAAAACCTTGGGTTACACTCAGTCGACATCCTGATGTAATTATTAAACAAAGTATTAAAATCTTGTTACAGTTTAAGTCCCCAATTAGTTGGAATATTTAACTTCGGGTATAAGGATAATTTGACGAGGACACTCGCACTTTATATTTATGACTGATGGACTGTTATGGACAAAAACCAGACGGACATATTAAATAATCCAGGACAAAGGACAATTAACCCATGGGCATAAAACTAAAATCAACACGTCAAACATCATGATTACGGAAGTTTAAATAAGCATAATTCATTTATTTCATATTTAATTTCCTTTATTTTATATTTAATTGCACTTCTAATTATCGCACTTTTATTTTTTGTTATTTTATTTAATTGCACTTTTAATTATCGTACTTTTTAATTATCGCAAGTTTATTTTATCGCACTTTTATTTATCGCAATTTCATTATCGTTATTTACTTTACGCTTTAAATTAAGTCTTTTATTTATTTAATATTTTACATTTGGTTTTAACTGCGACTAAAGTTTTAAAATCGACAAACCGGTCATTAAACGGTAAAAAAACCCCCTTTTAAAATAATAATATTACTTATATATATATTCGTATTTTTATAAATTAAACTAATATAGCGTTAAGCTTTGATTAAAAGATTCCCTGTGGAACGAACCGGACTTACTAAAAACTACACTACTGTACGATTAGGTACGCTGCCTATAAGTGTTGTAGCAAGGTTTAAGTATATCCATTCAATAAATAAATAAATATCTTGTGTAAAATTGTATCGTATTTAATAATATTTCCTTGTAAAATTTAATAGTATTATATACCCCTTAGCTTTAACTATCATGACTCTACTTTGTCACATGACTAATGTCCTGGATCCGGTTTCTCAAACGAAGTTTCGTACACTTAGAAAACTGGTACATTACATTTCGCAACGTGTACCTTTATCAAAAATTAAACTTAATCATCGATAAATTATTTTATGAAAAATGTAACTTATATAATTGAGTGTTGTGGTCATTTGCTTTTATAAATCAATGTCTCGTTGTTCAACAAAATATATTATCTTAAATCAAACGTTTTATGACTAAGTTGATATCACTTTGTAAAAATATATATATATATATATATTCATTTGGAAATATAAATATATATTATAAATATCTATATAATGTTTAGTTTTTCAAAACTAGTTGTATTTCAAAGTTCCTTTTAAAATCGTTCACAAAATATTATAATACGTAACGTTTATTCTTTAAAACTCAATTTGATGTTATTCATTTATGTGCCAACATTTATTCTAAAAACATATCTAAATATTAATCGAGTCAAAACCAATGTTACAATCGTTTACTTAACTAATTTGAAAACATATATATTTAATGAACACGTTTTAAATACAAGTTGCAAGTTATCTACATATTTAACAACTAATATTCTAATTCACGTTATTTAAATAAGGACATTTTAATAATTAAGTTCTATTATATCGAAAAGTGTTTTCACACGTTTGAAAATAGATCAATCGAGTTTTATGAAATTCAATCCTCCACTCACTTTTGTCTAATTCTCGATAATTGACACTTTGTTTTTACTTGTAAATCACATTACTATCTTCCGAATATTATTAAAATGGGAAGATTTCTCAAATCAATGTGGACCTCTCAACAGAGACTCGTAATCAAATTCAATGTATTTGATAATTCAATCATTTGATATTATCTTTTATTTCTGTTGATAATTATTTTAAATATATTTTGAAACAAATGCGTTCTTGTAAAATATTATACTTTTAATACTTTGTTAATATTCTCAAGTTATAATATATACATATATATATATACACACACACACATATATATATATATATATATATATATATATATATATATATATACATATATATATACACATATATATATATACACGTAATCATATCCATTTATATCATGGTTCATGAATCGTCAAAATTTGGTCGAGGTTAAATGAATGTCTGAACATAGTTTAAAATTCTTGAGATTCAACTTAACAAACTTTGCTTATCGTGTCGGAAACATATAAAGATTAAAGTTTAAATTTGGTCGGAAATTTCTGGGTTGTCACATCGGCAGCCCTTGTTGGTGGGTTATGTGAAATGTCCCGTTCATATTGATTATAAACGTTCCATATTAATTGATTTCGTTGCGAGGTTTTGACCTCTATATGAGACGTTTTTCAAAGACTGCATTCATTTTTAAAACAACCATAACCTTTATTTTATCAATAAAGGTTTTAAAAACATTACGTAGATTATCAAATAATGATAATCTAAAATATACTGTTTACACACGACCATTACATAATGGTTTACAATAGAAATATATTACATGGACATATGTTTCTTGAATGCAGTTTTTACACAATATCATACAAACATGGACTCCAAATCTTGTCCTTATTTTAGTATGCAACAGCGGAAGCTCTTAGTATTCACCTGAGAATAAACATGCTTTAAACGTAACAAAAATGTTGGTGATTAATAGGTTTAACCTATATATATATATATATATCAAATCGTAACAATAGACCACAAGATTTCATATTTCAATACTCATCCCATACATAGAGATAAAAATTATTCATATGGTGAACACCTGGTAATCGACATTAACAAGATGCATATATAAGAATATACCCATCATTCCGGGACACCCTTCGGATATGATATAAATTTCGAAGTACTAAAGCATCCGGTACTTTGGATGGGGTTTGTTAGGCCCAATAGATCTATCTTTAGGATTCACGTCAATTAGGGTGTCTGTTCCCTAATTCTTAGATTACCAGACTTAATAAAAAGGGGCATATTCGATTTTGATAATTCAACCATAGAATGTAGTTTCACGTACTTGTGTCTATTTTGTAAATCATTTATAAAACCTGCATGTATTCTCATCCCAAAAATATTAGATTTTAAAAGTGGGACTATAACTCACTTTCACAGATATTTCCTTCCTTGGAAATAAGACTTGGCCACGGATCGATTCACGAACCTATACAAATATGTACATATATATCAAAGTATGATCAAAAAAATAATTACAACCATTTTTATTATGTTTTAAAGATTTGAGTGTATTAAGTCAGCTGCCCTCGTTAGTAACCTACAACTAGTTGTACACAGTTAAATGTACAGAAATAAATCGATATATATTATCTTGAATCAATCCACGACCCAGTGTATACACGTCTCAGGCTAGATCACAACTCAAAGTATATATATTTTTGGAATCAACCTCAACCCTATATAGCTAACTCCAACATTACTGCATATAGAGTGTCTATGGTTGTTCCCAATAATATATATACATGGTTCGATATGATATCAAAACATTTGCATACGTGTCTATGGTATCCCAAGATTACATAATATATTAGAATACATATATAATACAATATAAGTTAGCTAGGATATGCTTTGTATAGATTTGTTAAACATTTCCCGTAGTTAAAAAGATAAAAAATATCCAATTTTGTTTTACCCATAACTTCTTCATTTTAAATCCGTTTTGAGTGAATCAAATTGCTATGGTTTCATATTGAACTATATTTTATGAATATAAATAGAAAAAGTATAGGTTTTAGACAGAAATATAAGTTACAAGTTATTTTTGTAAAGGTAGTCATTTCAGTCGAAAGAACGACGTCTAGATGACCGTTTTAGAAAACATACTTCCACTTTGAGTTTAACCATGATTTTTGGATATAGTTTCATGTTCATAAGAAAAATCATTTTCCCAGAAGAACAAATTTTAAATCAAAGTTTATCATAGTTTTCAATTAACTAACCCACAATAGCCCGCGGTGTTACTACGACGGCGTATGTCCGGTTTTACAGTGTTCTTCTTGTTTCCAGGTTTTAAATCATTAAGTTAGCATATCATATAGATATAGAACATGTGTTTAGTTGATTTTAAAAGTCAAGTTAGAAGGATTAACTTTTCTTTGCAAACAAGTTTAGAATTAACTAAACTATGTTCTAGCGATTACAAGTTTAAACCTTCGAATAAGATAGCTTTATATGTATGAATCGAATGATGTTATGAACATCATTACCACCTTAAGTTTTATGGATAAAGCTACTAGAAATGAGAAAAATAGATCTAGCTTCAAAGGATCCTTGGATGGCTTGAAAGTTCTTGAAGCAGAATCACGACACGAAAACAAGTTCAAGTAAGATTTCCACTCGAAATAAGATTGTTATAGTTATAGAAATTGAATCAAAGTTTGAATATGAGTTTTACCTTGTCTTTCTCGTTATAGAAATTGAATCAAAGTTTGAGTATGAGTATTACCTTGTATTAGAAAGATATCTTACTGTAAATAAGAAAGATTTCTTGAGGTTGGATGATCACTCTACAAGATTGGAAGTAAGCTAGCAAACTTGGAAGTATTCTTGATTTTATGAAACTAGAACTTGTAGAATTTATGAAGAACACTTAGAACTTGAAGATATAACTTGAGAGAGATCAATTAGATGAAGAAAATTAAAGAATGAAAGTGTTTGTAGGTGTTTTTGGTCGTTGGTGTATGGATTAGATATAAAGGATATGTAATTTTGTTTTCATGTAAATAAGTCATGAATGATTACTCATATTTTTGTAATTTTATGAGATATTTCATGCTAGTTGCCAGATGATGGTTCCCACATGTGTTAGGTAACTCACATGGGCTGCTAAGAGCTGATCATTGGAGTGTATATACCAATAGTACATACATCTAAAAGCTGTGTATTGTACGAGTATGAATACGGGTGCATACGAATAGAATTGTTGATGAAACTAAATGAGGATGTAATTGTAAGCATTTTTGTTAAGTAGAAGTATTTTGATAAGTGTCTTGAAGTCTTTCAAAAGTGTATGAATACATAATAAAACACTACATGTATATACATTTTAACTGAGTCGTTAAGTCATCGTTAGTTGTTACATGTAAATGTTGTTTTGAAACCTTTAGGTTAACCATCTTGTTAAATGTTGTTAACCCATTGTTTATTATATCAAATGAGATGTTAAATTGTTACATTATTATGATATTATTATATATAATATATCTTAGTATGATATATATACAGTTAAATGTCGTTACAACCATAATCGTTACATATATGTCTCGTTTCGAAATCATTAAGTTAGTAGTCTTATTTTTACATATGTAGTTCATTGTTAATACACTTAATGATATATTTACTTATCATTTAACATAATTAACCAAGTGTATCAATATCTTAATATGATTCATATGAACCTAGTAAGACGTTGTTATAACGATAATCGTTATATATATCGTTTTCGAGTTTCTTAATTTAATAATCTCATTTTTATGTATATAACTCATTGTTAAAATACCTAATGAGATACTTACTTATAATAAAATCATGTTAACTATATATATAACCATATATATGTCATCGTATAGTTTTTACAAGTTTTAACGTTCGTGAATCACCGGTCAATTTGGGTGGTCAATTGTCTATATGAAACCTATTTCAATTAATCAAGTCTTAACAAGTTTGATTGCTTAACATGTTGAAAACACTTAATCATGTAAATAACAATTTCATTTAATATATATATAAACATGGAAAAGTTCGGGTCACTACAGTACCTACCCGTTAAATAAATTTCGTCCCGAAATTTTAAGTAGTTGGAGGTGTTGACGTATCTTCTGGAAATAAATGCGGGTATTTCTTCTTCATCTGATCTTCTCGTTCCCAGGTGAACTCGAGTCCTCTACGAGCATTCCATCGAACCTTAACAATTGGTATCTTATTTTGCTTAAGTCTTTTAACCTCACGATCCATTATTTCGACGGGTTCTTCGATGAATTGAATTTTTTCGTTGATTTAGATTTCATCTAACGGAATAGTGAGATCTTCTTTAGCAAAACATTTCTTCAAATTCGAGACGTTGAAAGTGTTATGTACAGCCGCGAGTTGTTGAGGTAACTCAAGTCGGTAAGATACTGGTCTGACACGATCAATAATCTTGAATGGTCCAATATACCTTGGATTTAATTTCCCTCGTTTACCAAATCGAACAACGCCTTTCCAAGGTGCAACTTTAAGCATGACCATCTCTCTAATTTCAAATTCTATATCTTTTCTTTTAATGTCAGCGTAGCTCTTTTGTCGACTTTGGGCGGTTTTCAACTGTTGTTGGATTTGGATGATCTTCTCGGTAGTTTCTTGTATTATCTCCGGACCCGTAATCTGTCTATCCCCCACTTCACTCCAACAAATTGGAGACCTGCACTTTCAACCATAAAGTGCTTCAAACGGCGCCATCTCAATGCTTGAATGGTAGCTGTTATTGTAGGAAAATTCTGCTAACGGTAGATGTCGATCCCAACTGTTTCCGAAATCAATAACACATGCTCGTAGCATGTCTTCAAGCATTTGTATCGTCCTTTCGCTCTGCCCATCAGTTTGTGGATGATAGGCAGTACTCATGTCTAGACGAGTTCCTAATGCTTGCTGTCATGTCTGCCAGAATCTTGAAATAAATATGCCATCCCTATCAGAGATAATAGAGATTGGTATTCCATGTCTGGAGACGACTTCCTTCAAATACAGTCGTGCTAACTTCTCCATATTGTCATCTTCTCTTATTGGCAGGAAGTGTGCTGACTTGGTGAGACGATCAACTATTACCCAAATAGTATCATAACCACTTGCAGTCCTTGGCAATTTAGTAATGAAATCCATGGTAATGTTTTCCCATTTCCATTCCGGGATTTCAGGTTGTTGTAGTAGACCTGATGGTTTCTGATGTTCAGCTTTGACCTTAGAACACGTCAAACATTCTCCTACATATTTAGCAATATCGACTTTCATACCTGGCCACCAAAAATGTTTCTTAAGATCCTTGTACATCTTCCCCGTTCCAGGATGTATTGAGTATCTGGTTTTATGAGCATCTCTAAGTACCATTTCTATCATATCTCCAAATTTTGGTACCCAAATTCTTTCAGCCCTATACCGGGTTCCATCTTCCCGAATATTAAGATGCTTCTATGATCCTTTAGGTATTTCATCCTTTAAATTTCTCTCTTTTAAAACTCCTTGTTGCGCCTCCTTTATTTGAGTAGTAAGGTTAGTGTGAATCATTATATTCATAGATTTTACTCGAATGGGTTCTCTGTCCTTTCTGCTCAAGGCGTCGGCTACCACATTTTCCTTCCCCTGGTGGTAACGAAACTCAAAGTCGTAATCATTCAACAATTCAATCCACCTACGCTGCCTCATATTCAGTTGTTTCTGATTAGATATGTGTTGAAGACTTTTGTGGTCGGTATATATAATACTTTTGACCCCATATAAGTAGTGCCTCCAAGTCTTTAATGCAATAACAACTGCGCCTAATTCCAAATCATGCGTCGTATAATTTTGCTCATGAATCTTCAATTGTCTAGACGCATAAGCAATCACCTTCATCCGTTGCATTAATACACAACCAAGACCTTGCTTTGATGCGTCACAATAAATCACAAAATCATCATTCCCTTCAGGCAATGACAATATAGGTGCCGTAGTTAGCTTTTTCTTCAATAATTGAAACGCCTTCTCTTGTTCATCCTTCCATTCAAATTTCTTTCCTTTATGCGTTAATGCAGTCAAGGGTTTTGCTATTTTGGAGAAATCTTGGATGAATCTTCTGTAGTAACCAGCCAATCCTAAAAATTGACGTATATGCTTCGGAGTTTTTAGGGTTTCCCACTTTTCAACGATTTCGATCTTTGCCGAGTCCACCTGGATACCTTCTTTGTTCACTATGTGACCGAGGAATTGAACTTCTTCCAACCAAAATGCACACTTTGAAAACTTAGCGTACAGTTTTTCTTTCCTCAATACTTCTAGGACTTTTCTCAAATGTTCTTCGTGCTCTTGATCATTCTTTGAGTAAATAAGTATGTCATCGATGAAAACAATGACAAACTTGTCAAGATATGACCCACACACTCGGTTCATAAGGTCCATGAACACAACTGGTGCGTTAGTCAATCCAAACGGCTTAACCATAAACTCGTAATGACCATAACGCGTCCTAAAAGTAGTTTTTGGAATATCATCCTCCTTTACTCGCATTTGATGATATCCAGAACGTAAATCGATCTTCGAATAAACTGACGAGCCTTGTATTTGATCAAATAAGTCGTCAATTCTCAGCATTGGATAACGGTTTTTGATGGTAAGTTTGTTCAACTCTCTGTAGTCAATACACAACCTAAATGTACCATCCTTCTTCTTGACAAACAAAACAGGAGCTCCCCATGGTGATGTGCTTGGTCGAATGAAACCACGTTATAATAGTTCTTGCAGTTGGCTTTGCAGTTCTTTCATCTCGCTGGGTGCGAGGCTATAAGGAGCACCAGCTATTGGTGCAGCTCCTGGTACAAGATCTATTTGAAATTCAACAGATCGATGTGGAGGTAGTCCCGGTAATTCTTTGGGAAATACATCGGGAAATTCTTTTGCGACGGGAACATCATTGATGCTCTTTTCTTCAGTTTGTA
This sequence comes from Rutidosis leptorrhynchoides, assembly GCF_046630445.1. Classification (NCBI taxonomy): domain Eukaryota; kingdom Viridiplantae; phylum Streptophyta; class Magnoliopsida; order Asterales; family Asteraceae; genus Rutidosis; species Rutidosis leptorrhynchoides. The sequence continues at coordinate 194,120,382 of NC_092338.1, forward strand.
CTTTCTCGACGTGTGCTAGAACAGCATATCAACCTTTTCTTATTAGTTTTTGTGCCTTCAAATTACTAATAAGATGTAGCTTCATGTTGCCCTTTTCTCCGTACACCATTAAGGGTTCTCCTTCTTCTCGTACAATGCGAATTGCATTTTTGTAACATGCGATCTCTGCTTTCATCTCCTTCAGCCAGTCCATGCCAACTATTACATCAAAACTCCCTAACTCTACTGGTATCAAATCAATCTTAAATATTTCGCTACCCAGTTTAATTTCTCGATTCCGGCATATATAATCTGCTGAAATTAATTTACCGTTTGCTAATTCGAGTAAAAATTTACTATCCAATGTCGTCAATGGACAACTTAATTTAGCACAAAAATCTCTACTCATATAGCTTCTATCCGCACCCGAATCAAATAAAACGTAAGCAGATTTATTGTCAATAAGAAACGTACCCGTAACAAGCTCCGGGTCTTCCTGTGCCTCTGCCGCATTAATATTGAAAACTCTTCTGCGGCCTTGTCCATTCGTGTTCTAATGGTTTGGGCAATTTCTAATAATGTGGCCCAGTTTTCCACATTTATAATAAACTACATTGGCATAACTTGCTCTGACACTACTTGCTCCGCCATTACTCGTTCCGACACCATTTGTTCCTTTCATTCTGTTAACCCCTAGTCCGTAGACCACACACTTCGCCGCGCTATGACCATTTCTTTTACACTTGTTGCAAAATTTGGTGCAGAACCCCGAGTGATACTTTTTACACCTTTGGCATAGCTGTTTCTGATTGTTGTTGTTGCTGCGGTTGTTATTGTTGTTGGGATGATTGTTGTAGTAGTTGTTGTTGTTGTTGTTGTTGTTGTTGTTTTGCCGTTTGTTGTAGTTGTGATTGATGTTGCGATTGTTGGGATAGTTGTTGTTGTTTTGGTGATTCTTATCACCGTTTTCCTCCCACTTTCTTTTGACTAGCTTCACGTTGGCCTCTTCGGCCGCCTGTTCTTTAATTCTTCCCTCAATCTAGTTCACTAGTTTGTGAGCCATTCTACATGTCTTTTGTATGGAGGCAGGCTCATGTGAACTTATATCTTCTTGGATTCTCTCCGGTAACCCTTTCACAAACGCGTCGATCTTCTCTTCCTCATCATCGAACGCTCTCGGACACAATAGGCACAGTTTTGTGAATCGTCTTTCGTACGAAGTAATATCAAATCCCTGTGTTCGTAATCCTCTAAGTTCTGACTTGAGCTTATTGACTTCTGTTCTCGGACGGTACTTCTCGTTCATCAAGTGCTTGAATGCTGACCACGGTAGCGCGTAAGTAGCAACTTGTCCCACTTGCTCTAGATAGGTATTCCACCATGTTAACGCAATACCTGTGAAGGTATGCGTAGCGTACTTCACTTTGTCTCCTTCAGCATACTTACTTATGGCAAACACCGATTCAACTTTCTCGGTCCACCGTTTCAATTCGATTGGTCCTTCGATCCCATCAAATTCTGAAGGTTTGCAGGCAGTGAATTCCTTGTAGGAGCATCATATACGATTTCTTGCGCCGTTAGCTGTATTGCTAGATTCAGAGTTATTGTTGGTATGTAGCGCGGCCTGTACTGCGGCTATGTTTGAAGCAAGAAAGGCACGAAATTCCTCTTCGCTCATATTCAAGGTGTGTCGAGTAGTCAGTGCCATTTCCTTAAAAATAGTCAAATTAAACAAGTTAATAATACAGAATATTAAGAGTAGTCAATAGTATCTCGTAGCATAATATGAACTCATTTATAAAAGCTTTTTCTTCATATTAGTGTTTTATAAGTTTAAATTCGGGTACTACCTACCCGTTAAGTTCATACTTAGTAGCTAATATACAATTCAACTACTACAATTCCATATGAAAAACTGATTATAATAATATATCACATACAAATATTCTTCAAACTTACAACTTCGCTATATTACATATAACATGAAATATAGTACACTATGATACAAGACAGTTTTGAAGATAAATCTAGTTAATACGCAAGTTGTTCAGCAAAGGAAATAAAGACACGTAATTCATAAGTCCAGAAACAAGTCATGCATTCTGGTTTTACTAAGACGACTTCCCATCCTTGGTCTTGTGAAAAATAACCGTTATGACCATTAGCTAGGCAGCATGTTGTAATGTCGTCAAAAGGACGAGGGTTTCGTAATGTCGAACAGCCCCGTAATAATCTAAAAACCTTGTTTCTCACCCCAACTACCGAATCCGTCACTTGTGGGAAAGTTTTATTTAAAAGCTGCAATCCGATGTTCTTTTTCTCACTTTGGTAAGAAGCGAACATCACTAACCCGTAAGCATAACATGCTTCTTTATGTTGCATGTTAGAAGCTCTTTCTAATTCACGAAATCCTATGTTGGGATATGTTGAGTCAAAATAGGTTCTTAACCCGTACCGTAAAATTGCATTTGGGTTCCCCGCATTTAACACTTTAAAGAAAACACGGCGTAACTTAAAGTCTCCCCAATGTGATATACCCCACCTATCAAAGGAAAGCCTTTTATAAACTAAGGCATTTCTGGAAAGTCTTTCAAATGTTTGACAAGTTAATTTCGCCATAACTAAATGTGCTGATGAATTCTGATCGACTCTAGACAAGATTTCCTCAATCATATCCTCTGGTAGGTCTTCTAAAATATTTGGTTGTCTATCCATTTTGTGTTTTTATACTGTAAAATAGACAAGAGTTAGATTCATAAAAAAATACTTATTAATACAAGAAATTTTTACATATATCATAAAGCATAAGCACACTATATTACATATATTACACCACACAAATACAACTATCTTATTCCGACTCGCTCGTTTCTTCTTCTTCGGTTTTGGTTCGTTTTGCCAAGTTTCTAGGGATATATGATGTTCCCCTAATACGAACCGTCGTTTTCCCCATTGGTTTAGAAAAACCTGGTGGTTTAGAGGTTCCCGGGTTATTGTCACAACTTAAGAAATACGGGTGTTGACGATACATATAAAGTTCATCGGGTTTGGAATCAAATTTCTCTATTTTTATGCCCTTTCCCTTATTGTTCTCTTTTGCCTTATTAAATTGTGTTGGGGTAATTTCTATAACATCATCGGAATCCTTGTCGGGATCCGATTCATCGGAGAATTGGTAATCCTCCCAATACTTTGCTTCCTTGGCTGAAACACCAGTGACCATAATTAACTTTGGTCGGTTGGTTGAGAATTTTCTTCTACTTAACCGTTTTATTATTTCCCCCACTGGTTCTATTTCTTCTTCCGGTTCCGATTCTTCTTCCGGTTTCGACTCTTCGTCCGGTTCCTCTTCGGGAACTTGTGAATCAGTCCACGAATCATTCCAATTTACATTTGACTCTTCATTATTATTAGGTGAGTCAATGGGACTTGTTCTAGAGGTAGACATCTATCACATAATATCAAACACGTTAAGAGATTAATATATCACATAATATTCACATGTTAAAAATATATAGTTTCCAACAAAAATGTTAAGCAATCATTTTTAAAGAAAACACGGTCGAAGTCCAGACTCACTAATGCATCCTAACAAACTCGATAAGACACACTAATGCAAATTTTATGGTTCTCTAAGACCAACGCTTTAATACCAACTGAAATGTCCCGTTCATATTGATTATAAACGTTCCATATTAATTGATTTCGTTGCGAGGTTTTGACCTCTATATGAGACGTTTTTCAAAGACTGCATTCATTTTTAAAATAACCATAACCTTTATTTTATCAATAAAGGTTTTAAAAACATTACGTAGATTATCAAATAATGATAATCTAAAATATACTGTTTACACACGACCATTACATAATGGTTTACAATAGAAATATATTACATCGACATATGTTTCTTGAATGCAGTTTTTACACAATATCATACAAACATGGACTCCAAATCTTGTCCTTATTTTAATATGCAACAGCGGAAGCTCTTAGTATTCACCTGAGAATAATCATGCTTTAAACGTCAACAAAAATGTTGGTGAGTTATAGCTTTAACCTATATATATCAAATCGTAACAGTAGACCACAAGATTTCATATTTCAATACTCATCCCATACATAGAGATAAAAATCATTCATATGGTGAATACCTGGTAATTGACATTAACAAGATGCATATATAAGAATATCCCCATCATTCCGGGACACCCTTCGGATATGATATAAATTTCGAAGTACTAAAGCATCCGGTACTTTGGATGGGGTTTGTTAGGCCCAATAGATCTATCTTTAGGATTCACGTCAATTAGGGTGTCTGTTCCCTAATTCTTAGATTACCAGACTTAATAAAAAGGGGCATATTCGATTTCAATAATTCAACCATAGAATGTAGTTTCACGTACTTGTGTCTATTTTGTAAATCATTTATAAAACCTGCATGTATTCTCATTCCAAAAATATTAGATTTTAAAAGTGGGACTATAACTCACTTTCACAGATATTTCCTTCCTTGCAAATAAGACTTGGCCACGGATTGATTCACGAACCTATACAAATATGTACATATATATCAAAGCATGATCAAAAAAATAATTACAACCATTTTTATTATGTTTTAAAGATTTGAGTGTATTAAGTCAGCTGTCCTCGTTAGTAACCTACAACTAGTTGTCCATAGTTAAATGTACAGAAATAAATCGATATATATTATCTTGAATCAATCCATGACCCAGTGTATACACGTCTCAAGCTAGATCATAACTCAAAGTATATATATTTTTGGAATCAACCTCAACCCTGTATAGCTAACTCCAACATTACTGCATATAGAGTGTCTATGGTTGTTCCAAATAATATATATACATGGGTCGATATGATATGTCAAAACATTTGCATACGTGTCTATGGTATCCCAAGATTACATAATATATTAAAATACATGTATAATATAATATAAGTTAGCTAGGATATGATTTGTATAGATTTGTTAAACATTTCCCGTAGCTAAAAAGATCAAAAATATCCAATCTTGTTTTACCCATAAATTCTTCATTTTAAATCCGTTTTGAGTGAATCAAATTGCTATGGTTTCACATTGAACTCTATTTTATGAATATAAACAGAAAAAGTATAGGTTTATAGTCGTAAATATAAGTTACAAGTCATTTTTGTAAAGGTAGTCATTTCAGTCGAAAGAACGACGTCTAGATGACCGTTTTAGAAAACATACTTTCACTTTGAGTTTAACCATGATTTTTGAATATAGTTTCATGTTCATAAGAAAAATCATTTTTCCAGAAGAAAAACTTTTAAATCAAAGTTTATCATAGTTTTTAATTAACTAACCTAAAACAGCCCGCGGTGTTACTACGACGGCGTATGTCCGGTTTTACAGTGTTCTTCGTGTTTCCAGGTTTTAAATCATTAAGTTAGCATATCATATAGATATAGAATATGTGTTTAGTTGATTTGAAAAGTGAAGTTAGAAGGATTAACTTTTGTTTGCGAACAAGTTTAGAATTAACTAAACTATGTTCTAGTGATTACAAGTTTAAACCTTCGAATAAGATAGCTTTATATGTATGAATCGAATGATGTTATGAACATCATTACTACCTCAAGTTTTTGGATAAAGCTACTAGAAATGAGAAAAATGGATCTAGCTTCAAAGGATCCTTGGATGGCTTGAAAGTTCTTGAAGCAGAATCATGACACGAAAACAAGTTCAAGTAAGATTTCCACTCGAAATAAGATGGTTATAGTTATAGAAATTGAATCAAATTTGAATATGAGTATTACCTTGTATTAGAAAGATATCTTACTGTAAATAAGAAAGATTTATTGAGGTTGGATGATCACTCTACAAGATTGGAAGTAAGCTAGCAAACTTGGAAGTATTCTTGATTTTATGAAACTAGAACTTGTAGAATTTATGAAGAACACTTAGAACTTGAAGATAGAACTTGAGAGTGATCAATTAGATAAAGAAAATTGAAGAATAAAAGTGTTTGTAGGTGTTTTTGGTCGTTGGTGTATGGATTAGATATAAAGGATATGTAATTTTGTTTTCATGTAAATAAGTCATGAACGATTACTCATATTTTTGTAATTTTATGAGATATTTCATGCTAGTTGCCAAATGATGGTTTCCACATGTGTTAGGTGACTCACATGGGCTGCTAAGAGCTGATCATTGGAGTGTATATACCAATAGTACATACATCTAAAAGTTGTGTATTGTACGAGTACGAATACGGGTGCATACGAGTAGAATTGTTGATGAAACTGAATGAGGATGTAATTGTAAGCATTTTTGTTAAGTAGAAGTATTTTGATAAGTGTCTTGAAGTCTTTAAAAATTGTATGAATACATAATAAAACACTACATGTATATACATTTTAACTGAGTCGTTAAGTTATCGTTAGTCGTTACATGTAAATGTTGTTTTGAAACCTTTAGGTTAACGATCTTGTTAAATGTTATTAACCCATTGTTTATTATATCAAATGAGATGTTAAATTGTTACATTATTATGATATTATTATATATAATATATCTTAGTATGATATATATATATACAGTTAAATGTCGTTACAACGATAATCGTTACATATATGTCTCGTTTCGAAATCATTAAGTTAGTAATCTTATTTTTACATATGTAGTTCATTGTTAATACACTTAATGATATATTTACTTATCATTTAACATAATTAACCAAGTGTATCAATATCTTAATATGATTCATATGTACCTAGTAAGACGTTGTTATAACGATAATCGTTATATATATCGTTTTCGAGTTTCGTAATTTAATAGTCTCATTTTTATGTATATAACTCATTGTTAAAATACCTAATGAGATACTTACTTATAATAAAATCATGTTAACTATATATATAACCATATATATGTCATCGTATAGTTTTTACAAGTTTTAACGTTCGTGAATCACCGGTCAACTTGGGTGGTCAATTGTCTATATGAAACCTATTTCAATTAATCAAGTCTTAACAAGTTTGATTGCTTAACATGTTATAAACACTTAATCATGTAAATAACAATTTCATTTAATATATATATAAACATGGAAAAGTTCGGGTCACTACATTATGAGCTGGAGAAGACAACCATGCGATCGCATGGCATCTCCTCACAATACCCATGCGATCGCATAGTGAGGAGGAAGTGGCCAAGTGCTATAAAGCTCGATTCTTTCAGTTCTTCTGATCCATTTTTCACACACTCTATCTTTCTCAATGTATATATATATATATATATATATATATATATATATATATATATATATATATATATATATATATATATATATTATAATAATAATAATTATTTTTATTATTATTATTATTATTAATATTAATATTAAGATTAATATTATCATTAATCTTATTATTATTATTATTATTATTAGTATTATACATAAAATACTACGACGGAGTCATGAGAGAATAAATTCTAAACAAATTTTATGAGCGGGGCAGAGCTAAGGAAATTATGAGTTATAGCTATGGAAGTTATGGTATGGTTCGGGGGTATGCTCGTGAGGTCAAACTAGTGTTTATCATTTCCATCGCGTCTACATACTTTCCTGCAATATTGAACCTCAATATTGATACGTGAGCACTCATAACTTAACTTTTATATATTAATAGTGTATCCCTGACTAGTGCTCGAGTATATATGTTTATGCATGCTTGTATGTTTAATTTTATCGTTAGATAACTTATGATATATTATAAAATTGATACATATGCGATTGAGATAATGTATATGATATGCATGTCGTTGAAAAGCTGGCGAAAAATTAATATCTTTTCATTTTGATATCGAATGGTTTCGATGAACGGATTAGAAGTTATAGTCAACTGAATTTTAATATTATTGTTAAAATGATTATTATTACTATCGTCGTTATTATCACCGTTATTATTATTATTATCTAATTGTTATTATTATTATTATTATTATTATTATTATTATTATTATTATTATTATTATTATTATTATTATTATTATTATTATTATTATTATTATTATTATTATTATTATTATTATTATTATTATTATTATTATTATTATTATTATTATTATTATTATTATTATTATTATTATTATTATTATTATTAATATTATCATTATTATTATAATTACTAGTATTATTATTATAATTACTAGTATTATTATTAATATTAATATAAAACTTATTAGTATCATTATCTTTAAAACTAATATTAGTATTATCTAATTATTATGATTGCGATTATTATCATTATTATTATCATTTTAGTATTATTATTAATAAAATTATCATTTTATCATAATAACATTTTTAGTAAATATAAATATTATTATTATTATTAGTAGAATAATAATAATTATTATTACAAAATAATACAACTTTTACTTACTATTGTTATTATCGATATTATTTTATCAAATAAATATGTGATACAAAGATATTTTACTACGTGTAATATAGTTACATTAATAATACCTATCATATTATTTTTATGATATTAAATGAACTTTATAAATTCTATTACTTAAGATATATAAAAGTATATTTTTATTATATAAATTTTAATATAAAATTTTATTTATTAATAAATGAATTATATTATTTACTTTAATAAAATCTGTTAAAAATATTTAAATATATAAAACTACTATATTTAAACTATATAATAATCATGTATAGATTTTGGAAGTCATTTTGGTCAAAATGACTTTTGTTGACTTTTGCATATTAGTCTCGAGCATTAGGATTGGGGTACACTATGACTTGACCTAAATTGTAGACAAATATTGACCAACATATAAATATATATAATTAATATAGGTTCGTGAATCGGAGGCCAACCCTGCACTTGTTCAGTACCGTCATATGCATTATTGCTACGAAATACAGTATTGTGAGTTTCATTACTCCCCTTTTAAATGCTTTTGCAATATATATTTTTGGGACTGAGAATACATGCGTTTTTATAAATGTTTGACGAAATAGACACAAGTAATCGAAACTACATTATATGGTTAAATGATCGAAATTGAATATGCCCCTTTTAATCTGGTAATCTAAGAATTAGGGAACAGACACCCTAATTGACGCGAATCCTAAAGATAGATCTATCGAGCTCAACAAGCCCCATCTATGTCGCGGATGCTTTAGTACTTCGAATTTTATCATGTCCGAAGGATGTCCCGGAATGATGGGGATATTCTATATGCATCTTGTTAAGGTCGATTACCAGTGTTCAATCCATATGAAAGATTTTTATCTTTATGCAGTGCGAAATGCCTGATATGAGTTGATGTTTATGAGAAATGGAAATGAAAATTTTGTGGTCTATTAAAATAATGAAAATGATTGTTTATGATAAACTAATGAACTCACCAACCTTTTGGTTGACACTTGAAAGCATGTTTATTCGCAGGTATTAAAGAAATCTTCCGCTGTGCATTTGCTCATTTTAAAGATATTACTTGGAGTCATTCATGGCATATTTCAAAAGACGTTGCATTCAAGTCGTTGAGTTCAATAAAGATTAGAGGTCATTTATAGTTGGATATTATGAAATGGTATGCATGCCTGTCAACTTTCGATGTAATGAAAGTTTGTCTTTTAAAAACGAATGCAATGTTTGTAAAATGTATCATTTAGAGGTCAAATACCTCGCAATTTTATCATATGTTATTGTATTCGTCCTTATGGATTAGGACGGGTCATCACATGTGGTATCAGGGCGGTGGTCTTAGCGAACCAGGTCTTGCATTAGTGTGTCTAACTGATAGTTATTAAGATGTATTAGTGAGTCTGGACTTCGACCGTGTCTGCATGTCAAAAGTTTTGCTTATCATTTTTGTCGGAAATTACATGCTTACCATTCTTAGTCTAGACACATTTTACTGCATTGATTGTATGAATAATGTATAGACAAAATTCATTATCTTAGTGTATCTGCTAAATCATATCTTAGCGTATCTATTACTGTAAACTTTGCCTGACATATTCCGTAAATTCCTCCGTAATCTTCGAAATCTTTTGTTTTATATATATAGATACTCTATATAATTAGAATACCATTCGATAGCCGGAAATCATTTCATATCAAAAATCCTTTAGCTGATCGTGCAAGATGGATCCTGTACCAAATTCGGATTCATATAATTCTGAAGGCGATTCTGAAGACTCCGAAGGTAGTGTAACCGAAGTGCCCCAACTGGTTGACTACACTTCTTTCTAGAGGAGATGGAGATGTGTTCAAGACATACTCACTCACTAGAGAAATGAAGAGGGAGAACTCTACCGAGAACGAAATTTACCTCCTGATATCGGAGAACTTGACGCGCTCACCGGTCAACCAATTCGCAATACCGATTTCACACTCTTTGCTCGAATATTCCGCCTCGAAGAACGCATTCATAGAATTATGTTGGTGATTCAGCCTCTACTTCCGATTACGAATCAAGTAGGATTAGTGGAAGAAGTTAGAGAGATTCGTGCTAGGTTTGAAGAAAGAGTGGAGTTTCTGGAGAGTACAATATGTAATTTGGAAGATAGACTTGCAGCAACAACGCAAGTACCACCCACATCGCAAGCCTCAATACCACAAGTACCAACAGCAACATCGACATCAACAGCCCCATCATCATCAACACCAATGGTACTATTACCACCACCACCAACAACATCTGCATCCCACACCTCAACATCACAATCTGTACCTCGAGCATCAACATCACATGCACCATAGATACCAAGGAGTACCAACAACAATAACCGATGAAGTATTAATCTATAATTTCATTGGAGAAAAATTCTGTGGTGATTATGTAATCTCTAAAGTCTCAGAGATTATCTATTCTAGCCTTAATCATAAATCAGATGAGTGAACCGAAATGATAGAAGGAAGAGTAGAAACCCTGATAGGATGATGCGCGATTTACAAGCTGTTGATGCATTTTATGTAAGTCCCTAGACATCTAACCCACGTTCATTGCAGGTACTACAGTTTACAGGCTACAATGATCGCTCGTTATTATCCTATCTGTGTTTGTATGTGGTTACAGGTACTGCAGGAACGCGATAAGGATGTTTGACTATGTTAGACTTAGTCAGACGTACGAGTGAAGCCTCACTTGTACGACTGACAGGCTCATACGCACGGTTGATGCTGAGCTAAGTCTCAAATATAACCTAAATGATATGACACGAGTGAGTGATCACCCGTACGGCTGAGGAAGCCAACTCGTACGAGTGATGGATGACTCGCACGGGTGAGTCAAAAGCAGGGGTATATAAGTGTTATGTTCTTCATTTTAGGTTAAGCCTCTCATTTTACACACACATCACTCAGATCTGGTTTGCCTTATCCGATTCTCTCTCAACCCAAATCACTCAAGAGGTGAATAACAGCTCTAGGTGTTAATCTAATCACAATCATTTTGTGGTTTGACTAAATTAATCCTAAAAAGCTTCACATATTCACTAGTTATGGCTGATTCACTAATTCCGCCTTTGTGTGAATTAAACCTGTTGATTTCGAAGTTCCTAGTCATGTTTCATCATTGGTATCAGAGCGTTGGTTGTGATTTCAACATCATCTAGTGATTTTTGGTGATTAAAGAGTTTGTTATTTTGGGTTTTTGAATGTTAGAGTGATTTTAGTGCAGAGATCTAAACAACCGAACAAAGACTACTATCGAATGTACACCTAAATAACAAAAGGCAATCTGCCTTGTTTTTTTACTCGCGAATTTTAATAGATCAAAACTGAGAACAAAATAAACCTACGGTCCTTCATAAATAGGACTAGGAAACAATTCAATATGGAAACAAAACAATGGATCAAATCCTTATTCTAAAATAAAACAAACTTTATTGGAATCAAAATCAAACTTTGATATCCTCAGCTTGCTCCCCATGACTTCTGCTATCCTGAATCTAATTGACCAACACATAGCCCATCATCTTGAATTAATTTGAGCCCACAAACATATTGCAGCCCATTAACATTCTGCGGCCCATTATGATGCAGATTGGGTCGGTACTTGTAAACCTGTCTTAAATGCCGATCATTAACTTCACCTGCAACTGCATCATACCCCCCTTCTCCGAAAAGACTCGACCTCGAGTCTTGAACCTCATCGTGGTCACCAACATATGGGAAAACACCGGAAACAATAGATTCAGTTAACAATGGTTGGACTTCTAATGGAAGTGTATTGACCTCGTTATTACCATGGGCAACGAAAAGCGGGAACAACATCAGATTATGGTGCTTCATGTTCTGAGTCAGCGCGGTTAAGGAAAAGGTTTGGTTCAGCTGATCCTTTCTGCCACATATCCAACGGTGCGAGTGTAATATTCACGCCATCTTTAAAAAGTATAAGTATTACGAAACCCGTCATGGCGCGTTTTCCTATCAAATTGCCACATTCTTCCCAATAAGAGATGACACATATCCATGGGGATGACTTCGCACCAAACTTCATCACTATATTTTTTCCCAATCGAAAAGTGTACCAAACATCGTTTATTTACTTTCACATGATTACCTCGTTTAAGCCATGTTAATTTGTACGGTTCCGGATGATCCTCGGTTTTTAGTCCAAGTTTCTCCACCATTTCCGTTAACACTACATTCTCACAACTCCCACCGTCAGTAATCATGGTGCAAACTTTCCCCTTGGACGTGATCTTCGTGCGAAAAATATTATTTCGAAGCCATAACTGATCATCGGGTGTCTTTACAGAAGTGTTTAGTGCCCGCTGAATGAATAATGCTTCGCCTGAGTCCTCATATACTATCTCTTCATATTTGTTTAACGGGTCAGTGGAGTACTCGTGGTCACCTACTTTGTCGTAGAATGGCTCATCCGAATCATCCCAAAATGGTCGTTGTTCGTCGGTTAGGGCAATCCCTGGCCACATGCCCAAACCCGGAGCATTTAAAACACTCAATGCAAGAACTAGTACCTGGGTCTAATGATGTTTGAACTGCCATGTCCACCCTCCCTTTATCTGCGACTGTTTGGGTGGCCTTGGTGGGAGTCACAGTTGGAGTTCGGAAAAAAGGCATGTTAGTCTTCCCTCGCCCCTGTTGTTTTTCCACCTTAAGTGCCAATTGACATACGTCATTATATGTCTAATAAGGCTGTAAACTAACACCATCTGCTATCTCAGTTATAAGGGCTCCCAAAAACTGGGCAATAGTTTGTTCTTCTTCTTCTTGGATGTCACATCTCATCCTGAGTCTATCAAACTCTTGTATTAGCTCTTCTACACTTTGAGTATTCTGGCACAGATTATGATACTCCAAAAATGCTTCTTGTCTGTAAGTTTTTGGAAAAAACATTGCACGTAACAGTTTCTTCATCTTGTCCCATGTCTCAACTTTAGATTTTTGAGCATATGCTCTATCTTTCCTGACATGTTCCCATCACAAGGACGCGTGTTTGCGTAACTTGATAGCTACTAACTTGACTTTAAAGTGTTCAGGGATATCTTTGATGTTAAACACACGTTCAACGGTGCTCAACCAATCCAGGAAATCGTCCGAATGCATTACTCCCGTAAACTCCGGAATCTCCACCTTCATTCCTAGATTGCGTAGGGGATCTTCACGGTAATCCCTACGGTGACCTGTCCTCGCAAAAGGATTCAAATCAGTCTCCTGATCACTTGATAGATCTGATCGACTTCCTACAAAGTCATGATCTCAGTTAAATTCTAGTTCAGTAATCCTTCTTTGCAGTTGATCGATTTCGGCATAAGGATCATTGTTGCTGCCTCTTCCAGCAGATCTGCATGATCTCCTCTTTCAAAACCCCATCGATAGTGTTGTTCAGCCATTCCCTGACTTCTGATACCAAATAGTGAAGAGATCTAAACAACCAAACAAAGACTACTATCGAATGTACACCTAAATAACAAAAGGAAATCTGCCTTGTTTTTTTACTCACGAATTTTAATAGATCAAAACTGAGAACAAAATAAACCTACGATCCTTCATAAATAGGACTAGGAAACAATTCAATATGGAAACAAAACAATGGATCAAATCCTTATTCTAAAATAAAACAAACTTTATTGGAAACAAAATCAAACTTTGATATCTTCAGCTTGCTCCCCAAGACTTCTGCTATCCTGAATCTAATTGACCAACACACAGCCCATCATCTTGAATTAATTTGAGCCCACAAACATATTGTAAGCCATTAACATTCTACGGCCCATTATGATGCTGATTGGGCCTGCACTTGTAAACCTGTCTTAAATGTCGATCATTAACTTCACCTGCAACTGCATCAGATTTTGATAAAAAAGGAATCATTTTTATGTGTGTAATTGTGATTAGAGAGTGTGTTTATGTTAGTTAAATGCTAATCCAGCTTTTGGACGAAGAAATTGAGGTTTAGCATCAATTTCTAGGGTTTTAGAGTGATTTAGGGTTAACAGCTGTTCACACGAGTGTGTCAAAATTTCTTGCTCACACGTGCGGTTGACCAGACGGTTGACATCACTTGTGAACTCACACGCACGGTTTAGCATAACCTTTTGAGGTTAAGTGACTACAGTCTGATCACACGAGTGATCAAGCAGTTGACTTTGACATGTACGAGTAATCACACGCATGATCATCACTCGCACGTCTGAGAATAAGTGATTTGTTCTCTTGGTTGGTTTAGTCAAACGTACGATTAAGTAGTGACTCGCACGCTTGATACGTGACACATACGGTTGATACTGTCACACGTACGGTTGATATCCTAAACCGCACGGTTTACCTTTGGTAAAATTTTCAAAATGTTTAATTTAAACGACTACGCGTTCGCCGCACCGTTAGTTCAGAGTATTATGAACAGGACTCAACGATTACTCCTTGCTGAGAGTGAATCTGGAAGTGGTACGAAATGTCCGAGGTTAATGAATATGGATAACTATTCCACTTGGAAGTTGAGATTTAAGATTTGGTCTGATGGTCAGTACACGAAGCTTTGGAAGTACATTAAAAACCGAATTTCTATGGCCACGTTAACCTGTTACAAATGAGTTATATACGTTGCATAATATGCCTTCGGAAGAACGTGAAGAGTATAACTTAGAGAAAAAGATGTACTGTAACTTGACGAGTGATCTTGATGGTCCGATTTTCCATCAATTTCTGTGTCATGATAACTCATTCAAGATATGGGAAGCACTTCGTACTTTCAATGAAGGAAATACATCTTACAGAACTAGAAAAGGTTTAGAATTGAAAGCTGAGTTTCATCGTTTTCACTGGCAAGTCAGAGAATCTATTACAGAATTGGTTGAAAGATATCGTCATTTGCTAGCTAAACTATGCAAGCATGATGTGACCATTGCTAAAAAAGACAAAGTAACATGTCTAGCTGGAGCATACCTTTAGAATGGAATGGTTTCTTATTAACTATGAAAACCAGTGGAGAACTAGCTACTGCTACAGTGAACTCATTTATTGCAAGACTTCAGGAAGAAGAACTAGAATTGTTAAACAAAGTCAAGAGGTCTAAACAAGTTCAAGACACGAAAATGTATTGTCCAAATGGTTACACACCGCCTAAGTCAGCACATGCACCATTTCAAACAGCTTTTGCTACTAACAATCAGAATATGTATGGTTTGAATGTTAGAAGTGCACCTATTCAACAACCTTCGTATCCACCACAAGCTTCACCATGTTCTCTCAATACTCAATCACAGCCTACTTCTAACACTACAGAGTCATCTACACCGACTGCATCAGATGTTCTTTCTGCACTTAAGATTGAAAACATAAGGAAAGTTGGGAAAGAAAAGATTAGTGAAGATATAGCTTTGCTGTCAAGCCTTGTTAATTCTTATGATAGTTATCTTGATGGTCGTGTGGGTAACATTCATCTAACAATAGAAGATTATCATCAACTAGATAGAGATGAAGCAGAAAAGATGGATATTATGTGGGGTATGGCAAATCTTGCGAGAAGAGCAAGAGATTACGAAAAACGAACTTGAAAACCAATCAGTCTGACCAAAGATACAAAACTAGGTTTTGATATGAAACTGTTACTTGTTACAACTGTGGAGAATTAGGTCATTATTCAAGACAGTCACAAAACAGAAGAAGCAGGGTAATCGTAATACGTTCAAGAATCAGAACTACAATTCTCAGAGTCAAACTACAAAGCGTGAGATTTACATTACTGATAAAGTAAATGAAGTTGAAATAGCAGAATGTCCGAACAAAGCTTTGGTTGTCATTCATAGAGACGATGATGATTGGTCTATCAAATTGAATGTTGATGATCAAGAACCTAAAGCTAACATGGCAAAGATCACTAAATCTGAAGCAGATTGTGTTTTGATAAGAATTTATTTGAGAAGCTGACTGCTCGTACTGAAAGAGCTGAAAGATTGTCTCGAACAATTCGGAAAGAGAAAATTCAAAAACATGTTAAAGACAAATTCAAGAAGGTACGTGATTCAGTTCCTCATACACCTGAATCTGGAAGTATTTCAACAACATCTTCAGAGGACTACTACTTCAACAGTTGGAAGGATAAATATGGTGATACCTCAGTGTTTGAAGAAAGTCTAGAAGCTAATCAAAGTAAAGAAACATTGGTTGATGCTGATAAAGAACTAGACAAATGGGGTAAAATGATTGCTGAAGAGTTGGAAATGTTAGTTCTTATGGGTGAAGGTTCAGATCTTGAGAGTGAAAGCTCGGAAGATGATGATTCAGACAAGAAGTCAGACTCAGAAGTTGAAATTGAAACTGATCTTACTGGATTAAACCAAACTGATTTTGAAGCTTTGAACAAGCAAGCAGTAGACCTACTAAGGAGTTGCTTATCAAAAAGTGATCTTGAGAAGGTCTCCGGGTTAACTAAAGCCAAAGATATTTGGGACATACTTGAACAGATTCATTTGGGTAAAGATGCTGATACATCAGAGTTCCTTACAGACTCGTCAGAATCAGAAGATGAGCTCGATGATGGAAAGAAGACAGATTACTTTGCATTTATGGCTGAGACTTCTTCATCAAATAACGCTCAACAGGTATCTTCTGATCCATCTACTGTTATTAAATGTGTTAAATGCACTGAATCTAAGGTAACAATAGATAATTTAACAAAGGCATATGCGGAGATGAAAGAAAAATGGAACGCAGATCATGTGACCACTAAGGTTGAAAATGAATTGAAAGAGCAAATAAAATTTATAAAAAACAACTTCACGATCTTAAATGTTATAACTTTGACATAAATCAAGCTTTAATTAAACGTGTTGACACAATTAATGAACTAAAGAAAGAAAATGAATGCGTTAAAGCTGATTTAGAGGCAATGACAATTAAAATGAAGTGTTGGGCAAGTGCGTCACAATAGAATGCATTAATGGTGGAACTTAATGACACCAAGGGCAAGGGTATTGGATATAGTTCTGCATCTCCTCCTTTTTAAAACACATTTGTTAATGCAAACGTAGTTGACGGTCGACCATAAGATTGTATCCCTCCAAGTTATGAAGATTATGTTGAAAAGAATAAAAAATGTAGTTCAACTAAGAATACAACTTCTGATGATATTGCTGAAGGTGCTCTAGATCATGAGGAAGATAGGAAAACTAGGTTAGGAGATAACTTTAAGACAAGTAGAGTTAGAACACCGAAAGGTCCTGTTAAAATTTTAAGAAATCCTAGATTTGCTAACAGACCGGTTCCTCCTGTTACACCTAAGACTGTTTCAAGAAATAAAACAAATGATTCTCCTGTGTTTGTAAGAACACAAGATCCATCATCTTCAAACTCTAATAATGTGTATGAATTTAGAGGACATATGGAGTTTCATCAATTTTTTAATTGTGATACTTTTGGACATATTGCTGCTAATTGTCCTAGAAGATATAGATCACCCAGACAGAAGATTGACCTCACATATGATGATCGCAGATCATCTTATGCTCATAAAACAGGTTCACCTATTAATGATGAAGTTTGTGTTAAAAATCATACGACAAATGTTGTCTATGGAGATTATAAGAGAAAGAACTTCAATAGGTCAATTTCTCCTGTGAAGATTAAGGTTCCTAAACAGGATACTGAGGCAAGAGTTGACAAATCAAGTGATCATAGTAGAGCTTTTAAACCAAAGGCACGATAGCCTTCGCAAAAAGCTAGTCGTTGGAAATACTTTTCTCGTACCAAACCACGAGTGAATCGCTCTGAAAATGAGTAAAATGTGAAAAATCAGAAGAGCAATATTGCTACTTCTAAACTGTCTAAGTTTACGGTTTCAAATGATGAGATTCCACCGGACTCAAACGGGAAATGGATGGAAGTTCAAGCTATTGGTGTTAATGGACAACCTACTGCCGTCCGGGCGTGGGTTCCCATTATCAATTAATTTTCTTAATGTGATGTGCAGGGGACCAGGATACCAGCAAATAACACCTGGATAGTGGATAGCGGCACTTCGAGACATATGACTGGACAGTTATCTCTTCTTTTGGATGTACACCCAATTAATGGAGGTTATGTAGCATTTGCTGGAGATAAAGGAGGTCACATTTCTGCTCAAGGTTTATTGAAGAATGAAAAAGTTAGTTTTGACAAAGTGAACTATTGTCAAGAGCTTGCAAATAATTTGTTGTCGGTTTCACAAATCTGTGAAAAATCTTTCAAGGTAGCATTTGATGACGAATTCAGCTACATTTTGAAACCAGAGTTTGTGATTCCTCATGAAATGATTTTGATGAAGGCTCCTAGACAAGCTGATTTATATATGCTAGACATGAATGTTGCTACTTCAACTGCTGAACATCATCAAGCTTTTGTTTCTAAAGTAACTGAACAAGATTCTATTACTTGGCACAAACACATGGGTTATTTAAGTTTTCAAACAATGAATCACCTTGTCCACAACAATCTTGTAGAAGGTGTTGATCTTTGATCTTTTCAGATTCCAGGAACATGTGTTCCGTGTAAGAAGGGTAAGCAGAGCAAGAAAGCTCATAAGCTGGTGAAGTATAATCCAATTTCTGCTCCACTTGAATTGTTACATATGAATCTTTTTGGTCCAATTCGTTTTGAAAGCATTGATGGAAGTAAGTATTGTCTGATTGTAACTGATGATTATTAAAGATTCTCTTGGGTAATGTTTTTGAAAGATAAGTCCGATACATTTGATAACTTGAAAGTGCTAATCAATCGATTAGAGACAGGTTTCAATTTAAAGGTAAGAAAGATTCGTTGTGACAACGGTACAGAATTTAAGAATCAGTATCTAGCAGGTTTTTGTATTGAAAAGGGTATCAATATGCAGTTCAGTTCTGCATACGCTCCTCAGATGAATGGTGTTGCTGAAAGAAAGAATAGGGTATTGATAGAGCCATGCTAGCAGATTCATCGTTACCTGTTCATTTTTGGAGTGAAGCTTTTGCAAATGCATGGTACACCATGAATCGAGTTCTGACTGTTAAACGACTGGGTAATACTTGCTATGAGCTATTGCATGGGAGAAAACCATCTTTGAAGCATTTAGAACCATTTGGTGCACGTTCTACCATCTTGAAAAGAAAACAAGGAAGTAAGTTTGATTCAAAAGTGGTTACTGGAGTATTTCTTGGGTATAGTTCTCCTAACAAGCGAGTTTTCAATAATGAGACAAGATGTGTTGAAGAATGGGCTGAAGTTGATGTCCAGAGGAATTATACGAAGAGTGCTTCTAAGAGTTATCCTTAGATTTATAACTATGATGAGCTGATTGACTCATTCAATCTTGCTCCAGATCAGACGGAGAATGAAGTTGAGTTACAAATGCTGTTTGATTTACAAAATGAACCAGAAGTATCTGCATCTACACCAACTCCAACTCCATTACCCATTGTCAATGAACCAGTTCAAGATTCAGATCAAGACGTTGATCCAGTGTACGATACATGTGGATCTGATATTTCAAGTGAGAGTTCTGATAATCATGAAGATATTGGTGATACTACGAATCTACATCATGAGATACTTGTTCCTGCACAGCCAGTTCCCAGAACTACAGTTGATCATCCTAGAGAGAATGTTATTGGAGATCCAAATGCATGTGTTAGAACAAGAAGGCAAGTTCAGTTTGATGGTCAAGTTGATACTCACATGACAGCTGCTGCTGCATACTACGAGTACTCATGTCATATTTCTAGAATAGAACCAAAGACAACAAAGGAAGCCTTGAATCATGTTGATTGGGTCATGGCAATGCAAGAAGAGATTCAGCAATTCTATCGTTTAGATATTTGGAAGCTAGTTACTAAGCCGCATGGTGCTAAAGTAATTGATCTCAAGTGGGTTTGGAAGTGCAAATTTGACGAAGATGGCAATGTTATCCGTAACAAAGCAAGATTAGTTGCTAACAGTTATCAGCAAGATCCTGAATTCGATTATGATGAAGTTTTTGCTCCTGTTTCCAGATTGGAAGCTATTCGCATTTTCTTGACTTTTGTTCATTTATGAAGTTCAAAGTGTTTCAAATGGATGTCAAGAGTGCATTTCTTTATGGCAAGCTGAATGAAAGAGTATCTGTCAATCAACCACCGGGTTTTAAAGATCATCTTCATCCTGACAAAGTTTACCATTTATGAAGAGCCCTATATGGTTTACATCCAGCCTCAAGAGCTTGGTATGAATGTTTGTCAAGTTATCTAATCGAAAAAGGTTATCAAATGGGCACGGTAGATTGTACTCTGTTCACGAAGGTTAAAGATGATGATATTATTTTGGTCCAGATCTATGTAGACGACATTATTTTTGGTTCTACTAAGCAGGAACTCATCAATGAGTTCGAGCAGGTTATGAAGGACGAATTCGAAATGAGCAAATTGGGTCTCTTACACTACTTTCTTGGTTTGCAAGTCGAATAGACTGATAATGGAATTTTTCTTCATCAAGCAAAGTATGTAAATGATATACTCGAACGTTTCGGTATGACTCAAGAACGTCCTGTGTCAACCCCGCTAGCTGTGAATCATGGTATTTCATTAGACTGTGAAGGGGAGCCTGTTGATCCTACATACTATCGAGCAATCATCAGATCGCTCATGTATCTCACTGCATCTAAGCCGGATATTATGTTCGCAACATGTCTGTGTGCTCGTTATCAAGTTAATCCGAATACAGTTCATCTTACAGCTGGCAAAAGAATTCTTCGTTATCTGTTACATTCTCTAAATCTCAGAATCTGGTATTCGAACGAAGACAAGTTTGATCTTGTAGCATATAGTGATTCAGACTATGCAGGTTGCAAAATCAACAACAAATCTACATCAGGAGGATGTCAATTTTTAGGTGAAAGGCTGGTGACCTAGCAGTGCAAGGAACAAACTGCAGTTGCCCTTTCCACGTGTGAAGCTGAATATATCGCTGCTGCTAGTTACTGTTCGCAAGTTGTTTGGATCCAACAACAACTTCGCGATTACGGACTAAGAATCTCTCTCTCTCCTCTTTATATTGATAATACTGCTGCTATTGCAATTACTAAGAATCCTGTGCAATATTCTAAGACTAAACACATAGGTGTTAAATATCATTTTCTTAGGGATTGCCATGAGAAAAAGATAATTGAGGTTAAGAGAATTGGTACTAAGGACCAGAGGGCTGATCTTTTTCTAAGGCTTTTGATAAACCTAGGTTCTTGCTACTTTTAGAGATGAATGGCATTGTTGATCGAGACAAAGTGATTTCAGATGTTGTTTGTGAGGGTTAATCAAACTTTTAGACTTTGCATGTAGGATGCATGACATATAGATTTTAGTTTCTTATTATCTGTATTGCATATTTTTGCTTCCTGTCTGCATTTCTCTGCATGATTTATCTCATGTTTGCATGCTAGTCTGTAGTTATTTTCTATTTCTTTTATTAAAATGCTAAAAGACAAAAATATTTTATGTTTTAGTATTTTAGGGGGAGTATATGCTTCAACAGAAAATACATAAAAAGTGTAAAATACCTCACCAGAAAACCCTAAAAAGTTGAAAAAATTCCAAAAATGAGCTTGTTTTGATTAATATGCTGGAGATGAAGAAATTACTGTACTGGGAATTGATATATTTGATTAGTAAGGGCTGATTTGAACGTTTATGTTTATCTGTTTTGTGATGTACTGATAGATGTGACTTATGAATTCTTGGCATTAGACAATCATAATAAGAATAACGATCATCTAAGATTCAGAAGTCATGAACGATCTGTAGCGTTTGAAGGTAGTCACCTAATTATCTCCGAAACTGTATCTAATGAAAATTGTTGGGGAACTCAACAGTCGATTGAGGGTATCCCCTATCATAATTGATAATCACTAGAAAAGGTTGGGGTTGGATTTTTATGTTGAGGATTATCTGTTTGGCTGGTGCATACCACTTTGTCACGTGCCTAAGACTTTATAATCGAAACTAAACCCCGAAAATATCAGAGAAAATTAGTTTATGTCAAAAGTAAGTGTCCCTTCTCGCTTAAGGTTAAAAAGTATAATTCCTTATTGCGGACCGTTCAAGCATTTAAGGGAGAACACCTTTAAGTGATCTGCGCACACAACAAAGAAACATGAGTTCATGCATAATAATGGAAAATCCATTCATGATGGCGTTCAAAATCAATATATCAAAAGACTGTGATATGCTGAAAATGAAATATCAAAAGAATATCAAAGTCAAAAATAATTGGCGTATCAAGATGGAAAAGTCCTGAAAGTATGAAGAATGCTGATTCATGATGTGCTCATAAAGAACTCAGATCATTCTTAGTGTGATTGATGTGCGCAGAGGTGTATATGAAATAGCTTATATTTTACTAGGAAAAACTATTAAATAGGATACAATTTTACACAAGATATTTATTTATTTATAGAATGGATATACTTAAACCTTGCTACAACACTTATAGGCAGTGTACCTAATCGTACAGTAGTGTAGTTTTTAGTAAGTCCGGTTCGTTCCACAGGGAAAATCTTTTAAACAAAGCTTAACGCTATATTAGTTTTAATTTATAAAAATACAAAAATATATAAGTAATATTATTATTATAAAGGAGGGTTTTTACCGTTTAATGACCGGTTTGTCAATTTTTAAAGCTTTAGTCGCAGTTAAAACCTAATGTAAAATATTAAATAAATAAAAGACTTAATTTAAAGCGTAAAGTAAATAACGATAATGAAATTGAGATAAATAAAAGTGCGATAAAATAAAATTGCAATAATTAAAAAGTACGATAATTAAAAGTGCAATTAAATACAATAACAATAAATAAAAGTGCGATAATTAAAAGTGCAATTAAATATAAAATAAAGGAAATTAAATATGAAATAAAAGAATTATGCTTATTTAAACTTCCGTAATCATGATGTTTGACGTGTTGATTTTAGTTTTATGCCCATGGGTTAATTGTCCTTTGTCCTGGATTATTTAATATGTCCGTCTGGTTTTTGTCCATAACAGTCCATCGGTCATAAATTTAAGGTGCGATTGTCCTCGTCAAATTATCCTTATACCCGAAGTCAAATATTCCAACTAATTGGGGACTTAAACTGTAACAAGATTTTAATACTTTGTTTAATAATTACACCAGGTTATCAGCTGCGTGTAACCCAAGGTTTTAATACTTTGTTATCAATTATGCCAAGTGTCCTTGTACATAATTTCACCCCTGTTTTAATAATTCTAGTGACTATTAATCCATTCCCGTGTCTGGTTAAATGAACGATTATTCGTACATATAAATACCCCGTCCATCGTGTCCGATCGAGTGTATATGGTTATTTATAGGGACGTCCAATTGTAAATCTTTATATTAAAATTAACAAACTATCATTTAGTTAAACAAATATAAAGCCCATTAATAGCCCATAGTCTAATTTCCGCAAGTGTCGTTCTTTTGTCCAAACCCCAATTATGGTACAAAGCCCAATTACTCAATTTTAATATTTTTAGCCCAACATCATGATTACTTCGGATTAAATAAGCATAATAATAACTTAGCTACGATACATTAAATTAAAAAGGTTGAACATAACTTACAATGATTAAAAATAGCGTAGCGTTACACGGACAGAATTTCGACTTACACCCTTACAACATTCGTTAACATACCCTTATTATTAGAATTAAAATTAAAATTAAAATTAAAATTATAATATATATATATTACGTATGAATGAGGAGAAGAAAAAGATGGATAAAACGTTCAGAATGCGCGAGCTTTTATAGGCATTTTTGTCCAGGACAGCTCCGCGAGTTGCGGCATTTTTGCACTACAAACTCCGCGAGTCGCGAAGTTTGTAAATCCAGCTCACATAAGTTTAGATCCTAGTCTGCCAACGATTTTAATATATAAATATAATATATATATAACTTATATAATTTATATAATTAATTATATATTATATTATATTTATATACATAGTTAACTTGTAATTTTTAGTCCGTTGCGTCGAGCGTTGAGAGTTGACTCTGGTCCCGGTTCCGGATTTTCGAACGTCCTTGCGTACAATTTAATATCTTGTACTTTGCGTTTTGAATCTTGTACTCTTGTAATTCTGAGACGTTTCTTATCAATAATTGGAACCTCTTTGATTGTATTTTGTACTTTTGAGCTTTTTGGTCGTTTACGTCTTCAATTCGTCGAATCTATCTTTTGTCTTCACCTTTTATTATTTAACCGAATATCACTTGTAAATAGGACAATTGCAACTAAAAGTTTGTCTTTCTTGAGGAATAATGCTATGAAATATATGTTCGTTTTTAGCATTATCAAATATTCCCACACTTGAGCGTTGCTTGTCCTCAAGCAATATAGTATTGAAATATACTAGAATCACTTCTTTATTCTTCACACTTTGTACATCAGTGATTTCTATACGGCGGTATAAACAATGGTAGTAACGATGTGGTTTACAGTCCCACATGACTATAAAAATTTAGATCCTTTAAGGAAATTGGATCTTTATGAAAGCATTTGATCTTTTGAAAATTAAATCTAGCTTTTACCCTAGATAAGTTTTCCGGAATAACCCTTCACCGGTGTTGGCAAAATATTTTTGTGGGTTTGGTGGGTTTCAGATTTGAAAATTTTAGCTCAAAACTTGTGGTTTTGTGTCACCCACTTGCTAACCTTGTATTGGGAAAGCAACACGTCCAGCATACTTGCTCCGTATATTACCTTTCGGTAAACTACCGTTCGGTTGTAAAGGAAACCGTTGAACAAGCAACTGTTAAGGCAATGTCCCATGACATGCTTTTAATTATGGTCTATAATGTGTCGGACGCAACTACTATCCTTTGTAGGAGCAATAGTAAAGCTCACCCTTATAATTTTTCGGTCTGGCACAAGGTCCTGTCTTCGACCATGCTATGCAACCACCATTCTTACGGTTGACACCCGAATTGGTTCAGGTGACCTAATGAATTCCAGGTGAATTCCTAGGATTTTATGTTCAAAGGTAATGAACGCATTGAAAATGGGTTTTCAGAAAACAAATCGGTTTGTAATTTTGATCAAAATGTTTTCTCGGTCAAGCTCGAGTTTAGATATCATCGAATTTCATGAGTTTGTAATTCTCAATCTTTAAGGTCAATCTCAAGGATTGAGTAATATCAGTCTTAAAAGCTGATTTTTGATCTTTTAAGGAGAGTATCCTTTCTGGGGATCTGATTCATTAGTCTTATCAAGCTAATTTGCACGGTGCCCCCCATTGTACGAGATAAATCCTTCTCATGGTTAGGATAAATCTGACCACTTGGCGACCCTGTTTGATGCTGAGGTCCATGGATTTCCTGCTGATTTTAGTGATGACTTTTCTAGATTTTTCGTCAACCTACAGCTGATCTGGACGACAACTTCATGACCTAAATCAAGAAGCGCGTTTCTTTTTCGGAAGACTGTACTTTCTTTTAATGATGGAATTGATTCATCGTGTAGATCCATCTTTCTTACAGTAAATCGGGTAAAACTTTTTAGTTTAGTCCAAAGCAAAAGTATTTTCAGTTATTTGTTACAGAAATATGTGACATATGTTTAAAATAACTTGGTAAAATTTCCCACACTTGACTTTTATTTTCCTTTTTATTGTCCTCTATTCCATTTTAAATGAATTCTAACATTTTGGTTTGTTTATCAATTTATGTCCTTTCCGAGGTAACAATAATTTCGGTGTTAACACCTAGTTTTATCGTTCATAAATATGTGTAAACATGATTTTGAGTTCATTTAATTGAAAATTTTAAAAAAATTTACTAGAATTGGGTAGTCAGTATATAAGACTAGGGCTGTTCTTTATTATCAGAGAGCACTAGATTCTAATACAACTACTGCTTTACTAGTATTTCTAATGGTAACCAAGTGTATAAAGTAAAAATTTTAAAATTCGAAAGAGTTTAACCCCTTCCCACACTTAAGATCTTGCAATGCCCTCATTTGCAAGAAATCAGTAACAATTTAAATTATTGAGGGTGATTAGCGTAGAAAAATGATCAAATTTTACCAAAGTTTCCAAACATATTGGCGTTTGTTTGCTGAATGATTAATGGTGCATATCATTTGTTCATTCCGTCTTGTTGTTACATCACATTTATTTTTCATCTTGTCGTCAAAATTAGTTGCGTTTGCTGAACTTAATGCCAGTCTTTGAAAATGCGTTGTTTTACCATGTTGTGTACATAAGATAAACTGCAAACATATATACATATTTTTTAAGTTTGGTATATTACCCCACATTCAAAAATTATTAAAATCTAATAATAAAAGTTAGAAAATTATAAAAACTATTACAATATCAACATAAGTGTTAAATGTAGTAACATTACAAAAATAAAATAAATAAAACTAAATAAACTAGGGTTGATACTGATACCAGTAGGGGTTCCATGCATAACCGTATGTATTATAAAATGCTTCAGCTGGGTTATAAGTAGGATACGGTGCTTGGATCTCTATAGACCAGGGAGGAAATACGGGCTTTGGAGTAGGAATATAGTTTCTACCTACATGTTGGCAATGAGCTATGATGTGGTTTTGATGAATTTGCCAATCTTCAAATGCTCGATGTCTAGCATTTTCATATTCTTGTGAAGCTATAAACCTTTACATTTCTGTCATTTCATTTCCCCCTCCCACATTACCTGGCTGTTGATTTCTCTCAACCTGTGGATGTCTTCCATTATATGGTACTGCGGCGTTATTTCTCCTCTTCAAAACCTTAGCACCATGATATACATTTAAACAATTGTATCGTGGGGTTCTGGTTCTTCGATTAATAATCCCCCCGACTTATATCCACATCGAGATACTCAGCAATTAATGTAATAAATATACCACCTCCTATTATACTGTGCGGTCTCATCCCCCTAACCATAGCCGATAAATAATAACCCACACAATAAGGTATACTTACAGCGCTTTGTGGGTCTCGAATACACATGTGGTAAAATAAATCTTGCTCATTTACCTTTTTCTTATTTTTACCTCGCTGTGTAATCGAGTTCGCTAGAAACCTGTGAATTACTCTTAACTCAGCTCTATCTATATCCGTATAAGAGTAATTTCCCCCTTTAAATCGGTGATGGCTAGTCATTTGGCTCCATACACCATGCGTATCAAAATTTTCATCAATCTTCCTACCATTTAATATCAACCCTTGACAATCGGCAGATGCTAGCTCCTCAGGCGTATATATGCGTAAGGCCTGAGCCATGTCTAGTAGAGACATGTGGCACATCGAACCTCCTAACAAAAATCTAATAAAAGTTCGATCGGTTAAACTAGCTACCCGATCATTTATTTCTATACTACACAATAATTCTTCACACCATACTTTATATACAGGTCTACGCATGTTGAATAAACGTACCCAATCGTTAAAAGTAGAATTACCATACCTCTTTGTAATTAATTCTCTAATTGGCTCGGCCAATTCCACTACCTCTAATGGTTCCCATTGTATTACCCTAGGTACTTCAACAGCTTTAGAATGAAGAGTGTGCAAGCCCCTTTGGTATTTTAGATAATCTATCTAACGTCTGTCTAACCTCAAGTTCGGGTGCAAATCTTCCACGTGCATATCTGAAAATGTCATAACTGGATGAGGTATATCTTGTTTGTAATAGTTATCAACATCCTGTTGTTCCGCATTCTCAGGAGGAGCAATGCGAGCTTGGGATGAAGATTCACCCCTTTCAGTCTGCAAAACACATCAAACACAATTTTTGTGCATCCAAATATGCAATAGTGTCAGCAAAATCATCAATCAAAATAATTACAATGATAAGTTCAATTTATATCAAACTTATGCTCATTTTCATATTTTTATCAAATCTACACTTTTTCAAATAAGCATATACGAAAATGTTCATCAAGTTCATAAGCATTCAACTCAAATAACATGTCAAAATAATCATTATTAGCAATTAAACAAGTTTCAAATGGCATTATCTCTCAAAAATCAAGTTCATGAATTTTAGACTTGAAAAAGTCCACTTTAATTCTCAAAAATCATGTTTAGGCTCAAAGTTTGGATCATTTAACTACCTAAACATGTTACACTACTTAATTTAGCAATAATTCATGACAAAAATCGGCCATAACCTGTTTATATCAAAAAGCCCCAAATTGCTCAAGAACACAAACCCTAGATTACTTAAAATTTGAAGTTTAAGGCTTCTAATCATGTTAAATAGCATCAATCTAGGTTATACAAGCATAATACATAATCAATTTAAGCATAATTACACTAAAAAGCATCAAAATCGAATTGGGTATAAATTTGTTCAAGAACACTAATTTTCAGATTAAATGGGTGTTTTGATGAAGAAATTACCATTTTCCTTGAGTAATTCCTTGATAGCATCCTTCTCAACATGATTTTGTGAAAGATTTGATGAAAAATGGCCAAAAATTGCGAATTTGGGAGGCTTTTTTCGGGTTTTTTCGCAGAAAAATGAAGAGTGTGTTTTGGGGACTGTCTGATCTTGCGTTTTATTTTTTTTCTGGAATTTGCATCCTCCGCGAGTCGCGGTGTATAACACCTTCAAACTCCGCGAGTCGCGGTGTCTTTTTTTTTTATATAAAAACCTTAACTTATAAACCAATTAATTAATTAATTTTAAAATTTTGTTTCCCTTGTTATTTAGGACGAGGTCGTTTCGGAACGATGTCCCTCGCCAAAATTTTAAAATTTGTCAATTTAAAGCGCGGTTTTAAAAGCAAAGATTTATGGGTTTTTTAATGTTTTTGGCATACTTTAATTCAATAAGATTAAAAATAATGATAATAAAAGTTCTCGTCCCTCCCTCGGGTAAAGCAATTCGGTTCAAAGACCTAGTCTTCAACTCACGACGAATTTTTAAAAATCATACTTTTAACTTAGCAAAATAAAGTAAATTTTTGTTTTTTAAATTCACACCAAACTTAAATTTAAAATGCATAAAATTAAAAATTCATATTTTAAAAATTCATGTAGTGACCCGAACTTTTCCATGTTTATATATATATTAAATGAAATTGTTATTTACATGATTAAGTGTTTCCAACATGTTAAGCAATCAAACTTGTTAAGACTTGATTAATTGAAATAGGTTTCATATAGACAATTGACCACCCAAGTTGACCGGGGATTCACGAACGTTAAAACTTGTAAAAACTATACGATGACATATATATGGTTATATATATAGTTAACTTGATTTTATTATAAGTATGTATCTCATTAGGTATTTTAACAATGAGTTATATACATAAAAATGAGACTATTAAATTAAGAAACTCGAAAGCGATATATATAACGATTATCGTTATAACGTCTTACTAGGTACATATGAATCATATTAAGATATTGATACACTTGGTTAATTATGTTAAATGATAAGTAAATATATCATTAAGTGTATTAACAATGAAATACATATGTAAAAATAAGACTACTAACTTAATGATTTTGAAACGAGACATATATGTAACGATTATCGTTGTAACGACATTTAATGTATATAGATCATATTAAGAGATATTGGTACATCATAATATCATGATAATATAATAATTTAAAATCTCATTTGATATTATAAACATTGGGTTAATAACATTTAACAAGATCGTTAACCTAAAGGTTTCAAAACAACATTTACATGTAACGACTAACGATGACTTAACGACTCAGTTAAAATGTAAATACATGTAGTGTTTTAATATGTATTCATACACTTTTGAAAGACTTCAAGACATTTATCAAAATACTTCTACTTAACAAAAATTCTTAAAATTACATCCTCGTTCAGTTTCATCAACAATTCTACTCGTATGCACCCGTATTCGTACTCGTACAATACACAGCTTTTAGATGTATGTACTATTGGTATATACACTCCAATGATCAGCTCTTAGTAGCCCATGTGAGTCACCTAACACATGTGGGAACCATAATTTGGCAACTAGCATGAAATATCTCATAAAATTACAAAAATATGAGTAATTATTCATGACTTATTTACATGAAAACAAAATTACATATCCTTTATATCTAATCCATACACCAACGACCAAAAACACCTACAAACACTTTCATTCTTCAATTTTCTTCATCTAATTGATCTCTCTCAAGTTCTATCTTCAAGTTCTAAGTGTTCTTCATAAATTCCAAAAGTTCTAGTTTCATAAAATCAAGAATACTTCCAAGATTGCAAGTTTACTTCCAAGTTTTCTAAATTCATTCCAAGTAATCATCCAAGATCAATAAATCTTTGTTACTTACAGTAGGTTATCTTTCTAATACAAGGTAATAATCATATTCAAACTTTAATTCAATTTCTATAACTATAACAATCTTATTTCGAGTAGAAATCTTACTTGAAATTGTTTTCGTGTCATGATTCTGCTTCAAGAACTTTCAAGCCATCCAAGGATCCTTTGAAGCTAGATCTATTTTTCTCATTTCCAGTAGGTTTATCCAAGGAACTTGAGGTGGTAATGATGTTCATAACATCATTCGATTCATACATATAAAGCTATCTTATTCGAAGGTTTAAACTTGTAATCACTAGAACATAGTTTAGTTAATTCTAAACTTGTTCGCAAATAAAAGTTAATCCTTCTAACTTGACTTTTAAAATCAACTAAACACATGTTCTATATCTATATGATATGCTAACTTAATGATTTAAAACCTGGAAACAAGAAAAACACCGTAAAACCGGATTTACGCCGTCGTAGTAACACCGCGGGCTTTTTTGGGTTAGTTAATTAAAAACTATGATAAACTTTGATTTAAAAGTTGTTATTCTGGAAAAATGATTTTTATTATGAACATGAAACTATATCCAAAAATCATGGTTAAACTCAAAGTGGAAGTATGTTTTCTAAAATGGTCATCTAGACGTCGTTCTTTCGACTGAAATGACTACCTTTACAAAAACGACTTGTAACTTATTTTTCTGACTATAAACCTATACTTTTTCTGTTTAAATTCATAAAATAGAGTTCAATATGAAACCATAGCAATTTGATTCACTCAAAACGGATTTAAAATGAAGAAGTTATAGGTAAAACAAGATTGGATAATTTTTCTCATTTTAGCTACGTGAAAATTGGTAACAAATCTATTCCAACCATAACTTAATCAACTTGTATTGTATATTATGTAATCTTGAGATACCATAGACACGTATACAATGTTTCGACCTATCTTGTCGACACATCTATATATATTTCGGAACAACCATAGACACTCTATATGTGAATGTTGGAGTTAGCTATACAGGGTTGAGGTTGATTCCAAAATATATATAGTTTGAGTTGTGATCAATACTGAGATACGTATACACTGGGTCGTGGATTGATTCAAGATAATATTTATCGATTTATTTCTGTACATCTAACCGTGGACAACTAGTTATAGGTTACTAACGAGGACAGCTGACTTAATAAACTTAAAACATCAAAATGTATTAAAAGTGTTGTAAATATATATTGAACATACTTTGATATATATGTATATATTGTTATAGGTTCGTGAATCAACCAGTGGCCAAGTCTTACTTCCCGACGAAGTAAAAATCTGTGAAAGTGAGTTATAGCCCCACTTTTAAAATCTAATATTTTTGGGATGAGAATACATGCAGGTTTTATAAATGATTTACAAAATAGACACAAGTACGTGAAACTACATTCTATGGTTGAATTATCGAAATCGAATATGCCCCTTTTTATTAAGTCTGGTAATCTAAGAATTAGGGAACAGACACCCTAATTGACGCGAATCCTAAAGATAGATCTATTGGGCCTAACAAAACCCCATCCAAAGTACCGAATGCTTTAGTACTTCGAAATTTATATCATATCCGAAGGGTGTCCCGGAATGATAGGGATATTCTTATATATGCATCTTGTTAATGTCGGTTACCAGGTGTTCACCATATGAATGATTTTTATCTCTATGTATGGGATGTGTATTGAAATATGAAATCTTGTGGTCTATTGTTACGATTTGATATATATAGGTTAAACCTATAACTCACCAACATTTTTGTTGACGTTTAAAGCATGTTTATTCTCAGGTGTATACTAAGAGCTTCCGCTGTTGCATACTAAAATAAGGACAAGATTTGGAGTCCATGTTAGTATGATATTGTGTAAAAACTGCATTCAAGAAACTGATTTCGATGTAACATATTTGTATTGTAAACCATTATGTAATGGTCTTGTGTAAATAGGATATTTTAGATTATCATTATTTGATAATCTACGTAAAGCTTTTTTAAACCTTTATTTATGAAATAAAGGTTATGGTTTGTTTTAAAAATGAATGCAGTCTTTGAAAAACATCTCATATAGAGGTCAAAACCTCGCAACGAAATCAATTAATATGGAACGTTTTTAATCAATAAGAACGGGACATTTCAATTCACACCAAACTTAAATTATATTTTTGTTTTTATACATACAAACTTATATTAATTTTTCAAATATTTACAATTTTAAATAAGTTTACAATATTAAATTAATATTTATATATTAATTTTAAAAAAACACATGGTAAAAATAAAATTAATAATCTTTTTGGTCTTTTATCCCACTTTAATCAATCAAATATTATCAAAAATATACGCCCCTCTTTTCGGTAAATTAATTTCGGCTCCATGACCTAATTTAACTCATGACGAATTTTTGAAATATTT
The DNA here is from genome assembly GCF_046630445.1 of Rutidosis leptorrhynchoides. Lineage (NCBI taxonomy): Eukaryota > Viridiplantae > Streptophyta > Magnoliopsida > Asterales > Asteraceae > Rutidosis > Rutidosis leptorrhynchoides. The sequence goes on from NC_092338.1 coordinate 194,153,588, forward strand.
TGGGTTGATTGATTAAAGATATTTATACCTTAAGAATAAACGTTAAATTTTGCAGTGATGTAATAAATTTTTGTATGATATCAATAATTTCGGTCGTAAGACCTAATTTCATCGAATACCAATTTAATACTTTATAGCGAACAAATTAGCGTTTATTATCAAAAGGTTAAAAATAAAAATAAAAATAAAAATAAAAAAATAAAAATGAAAACTATACAAACTTACCTGTGAAATATATTTCTTAGTGATATGCTCTAGCCCACTCATAAGATAGTCGAACTAATTGGTTTTCCATAGCTACATAGGCGTAACCTCGAGCATTTAACGTTTTTTCCTCTAAACATATGAACGGTCCGTCTCTGCATAAAGTAACAAATTCGGTGTTTGAATAGGTTTGATTATTTGAACATTTACCTTCGTGTGACCATTTTCTGCATTTGTGACATTTTTCAAGGTGTCGTGCTCTTCTTTTCGCTGCAGATTTTGATTTTCCTTTACCAAATTGTAACTTATTATCTTCGCATCTGGATTCTTTTCTTACTCCGTCCAATTTTCCTCTGATTACTGGTACCAGTTCACTCGGAAGTGTGTCATTATTACGTTTAGTAATCAAAGCGTGTAGCATTAGACCATGGTTCAGTTTACAGGAAGTCTTCATTTCATAAAAACCTAAAAAAAATAAAAATTCAGAATGGGGGGGAGAAGACTAGTTCTTTAGGGTCTGCTAGGGAAAGACCATTCGCGTTCCATTTTCGAGAACTATACGAAAACAGAAAATCTAACTCTAACATAAATACATATTATCCTTTAAAGACTTGATTCTCCCCACACTTAGTTAGCTGTTGTATCGAAATTGTGATTAACTTCATTGTCGACTTCCATCGGACTATCTATGTAGTGTTAAACTCTATGGCCATTAACCTTAAATTCAATCTCATTTGAATTTATTAATTCTATCGTTCCGTATGGGAAAACTCTTTTGACTATGAATGGTCCAGACCATCTTGATTTCAATTTTCCAGGAAATAGCTTGAATCGTGAATTGAAAAGAAGAACTCTGTCTCCTTCTTTAAATTCTTTTGAACTTCTGATTCTTTTATCATGCCATTTCTTCGTTCTTTCCTTATAGATTAACGAATTTTCGTATGCTTCTTGTCTTAATTCTTCTAATTCGTTTAGTTGACTTAACCGTAGTCGTCCGGCTTCATGTAAATCAAGATTACATGTCTTCAAAGCCCAAAATGCTTTGTGTTCAATTTCTACTGGAAGATGACATGCTTTTCCGTAAACGAGTTTAAAAGGTGTGGTTCCAATTGGAGTTTTGTAGGCTGTTCTAAAAGCCCAGAGTGCATCCTCCAATTTTATGGACCATTCCTTCGGATTTGATCCTACGGTTTTCTCTAGAATACGTTTTAAAGCTCGGTTGGTATTTTCAACTTGTCCACTTGTTTGTGGATGATATGCGGTGGAGATTTTATGAGTTACTCCATATCTTTTAAGAATTTTCTCAAGTTGATTATTACAGAAATGAGTTCCCCGATCACTTATTAAAGCTTTCGGTGTTCCAAACCTTGCAAAAAGACGTTTTAAAAAATTGACTACAACTCGTGCATCGTTAGTTGGAAGAGCTTGTGCTTCCGCCCATTTAGATACATAATCAATGGCTACGAGAATGTAGAGATTATTATGAGATTTTGGAAATGGACCCATAAAGTCAATACCCCAAATGTCAAATACTTCACATACTTGAATGACATTTTGTGGCATTTCATCATGTTGACTTATTTTTCCGGCCCTTTCACAAGCATCACGGGATTTACAAAGAAGGTGTGCGTCTTTGTAAATTGTAGGCCAATAGAATCCACCATCGTAAACTTTTCTTGCTGTTAGTTGAGGCCCATAATGCCCTCCTGTTGGTCCTGTGTGACAATGGTTTAAGATTTTACTAGCTTCATCTCCGAATACACATCAGCGTATTATTCCATCGGGACAACTCTTAAACAAATGTGAATCTTCCCAGAAATAGTGTTTTATATCACTAAAGAATTTCTTTCGTTTTTGGTACGACAATCCTTTTTCAAGGAATCCACATACTAAGTAGTTTGCATAGTCTGCAAACCATGGAATTTCATTATAATCTATCTTCAATAGATATTCATCAGGAAAGTTGTCTTGTATGGCCGATTCATTTAGAACTTCTAATTCGAGATTTTCAAGACGAGAAAGATGATCAGCGGCGAGATTTTCTGCTCCCTTTTTATCTCGGATTTCAATATCAAACTCTTGTAAGAGTAAGATCCAACGGATTAATCTTGGTTTGGCATCTTGTTTTGAAAATAGGTATCTAAGAGCAGAATGGTGAGTATAGACCACCGTTTTAGCTAGAATGAGATATGATCGAAATTTGTCAAAAGCAAAGACAATAGTAAGTAGTTCTTTTTCAGTAGTTGTGTAATTCGTGTGTGCTCCTTGTAACGTCTTACTAGCATAATATATCGGTTGAAATCGTTTTTCAATCCTTTGTCCTAAAACGGCTCCCATTGCAAAATTACTTGCATCGCACATAAGTTCAAACGGTAGATTCCAATTTGGAGTTATCATGATCGGTGCATTAGTGAGTTTCTCTTTAAGTATATTAAAAGATTTGATACATTCATCTGAAAAGATGAATGGAGCATCCTTTTCTAGGAGTTTATTCATAGGAGTGGCAATTTTAGAAAAATCTTTTATGAAACGTCGGTAAAAACCGGCATGCCCTAGAAAACTCCTAACTCCTCTAACATTGGTGGGATGTAGAAGTTTAGCAATTACATCTACTTTAGCTCTATCCACTTCAATTCCTTCTTTTGAAATTTTATGTCCAAGAACGATGCCTTCTTTAACCATGAAATGGCATTTCTCCCAATTAAGTACTAGATTTGATTGTTCGCATCTAATGAGCATTCGTTCAAGATTAGCTAGACATGTTTCAAAAGTATCACCGAAGACTGAAAAGTCATCCATGAAAACTTCCATGCATTCTTCTATCATGTCGTGAAAAATTGCCATCATGCACCTTTGAAAGGTTGCAGGGGCGTTGCAAAGTCCAAATGGCATGCGTTTGTAAGCAAAAGTACCATAAGGGCACGTGAATGTGGTTTTCTTGGTCTTCGGGTGCTATTGGAATTTGAAAATATCCGGAAAAACCATAAAGAAAACAATAGTAACTATTTTCGGCTAATCTTTCTAACATTTGATCAATGAAAGGTAAGGGAAAGTGATCTTTTCTGGTGGCGTCATTTAATTTTCTATAATCAATATATACACGCCATCCTGTTACAGTCCTAGTAGGAATAAGCTCATTTTTCTCATTTGTAATGACAGTCATGCCACCCTTCTTAGGCACGCATTGAACTGGGCTTACCCATGGACTATCAGAAATTGGATAAATTAAACCTGCATCTAGCAGTTTAATAATTTCTTTCTTAACTACATCTTGCATATTAGGATTTAGTCTTCGTTGGCGTTGCACATACGTTTTATGACCTTCTTCCATAAGGATTTTATGTGTGCAATACGAAGGACTTATTCCTTTAATATCATGAATCTTCCATGCAATAGCTGGTTTATGAGCTTTCAACACAGAAATGAGTTGCGATTTCTCATTTTCAGTAAGAGAAGACGATATTATTACAGGTAATTCAGATTTACCATGTAAATAAGTGTATTCCAAATGGTTTGGAAGTGGCTTTAACTCTTATGTCGGAGGTTCTTCTATCGATGATTTATATCGATATCTGTCTTCTTCTTTTAGCATTTGAATTTCTTCTGTTGTTGGTTCATATCCATTAGCTATTAGTGTAGCTAACATTTCAGTTTCATCAATTGGTTCAGTTCCTTCTCCTAAAGAACATTCTCCTGTTCCTTGTAATTCTGGAAATTCTTCTAACAATTCTGCATGTGAATCTATAGATTGAATATAATAACATGTATCATCTACAGATTGTGGTTGTTGCATTGCTCTATCAACTGAAAAGGTAACACTCTCGTCCTCTATACTTAGGGTCAATTTCTTACCAAACACGTCTATCATTAATTTAGCCGTGTTTAAGAATGGTCTTCCTAATATGAGAGGAACTTGAGAATCTTCTTCCATGTCCAGAACAACAAAATCTACTGGAAATACTAAAGTACCAACTTTAACTAGCATGTTCTCCATTATACCTCTAGGATATTTTATTGATCGATCGGCTAGTTGTATGCTTATTCGTGTTGGTTTCAATTCTCCAAGGTCTAGTTTAGCGTATAGTGAATACGGCATTAAATTTATACTAGCACCTAAGTCTGCCAATGCTTCTATTGAACTAAGACTACCCAGAAAACATGGAATTGTGAAACTTCCTGGATCAGATAATTTTTCTGGTATCTTATTCAACAGCACTGCTGAACAATTAGCATTCATAGTAACAGCCGAGAGTTCTTCCATTTTCTTTCTATTTGTGATTAGATCTTTCAGGAATTTAGTATATCTAGGCATTCCTGAAATCACATCAATGAAAGGAAGATTTACATTTATTTGTTTAAACATATCCAAGAATTTGGATTTCTCGGCTTCAAGTTTCTCTTTTTTCATTTTACTCGGGTAAGGAAGTGGTGGTTGGTATGGTTTAACATAAGGTTTAGCTTTAACTGTGTTATCTTCATTAACCTTTTCAACTACCGGTTCTTTTTCCTTATCTTGATCAGGTTGTGGTTCTTGTGGAGTAGGAATAGCTTCATCAGAAATTACAGGTATTTCAGGTGGTTTAAGTGTTGTACCACTTCTTGTGGTAATGACTTTAGCTGTTTCATTCCGGGGGTTAGCATTTGTATCACAAGGTAGACTTCCCGATTTTCTTTCACCTATTAACCTTGCTAGGTTACTTACTTCTTGTTCCAAGTTTTGAATAGAAGCTTGTTGATTTCTAAATGCTTGAGCATTTTGTTCATTGGTTTGTTTTTGAGATGTGAAAAACTGCGTTTGAGTTTCAACTAGCTTCGTCATCATATCTTCTTAATTCGGCTTTTTATCATCGGTTTGTGGTGGTTTGTTTTGAAAATTAGGTCTTTGCTGGTTGTAAGTATTGTTGGATACTTGTTGATTACTAGGACCTTGTTGGTTTTGTATGGAACATTTCGGTTATAATTCTGGTTTTGATTGTAAATTGGTCTTGGCGGTGGATAATTATTCTGATAATTATTTCCAGGCCTTTGGTTTATGTATGAAACATTCTCTCTTTGTACCATTGTTAATTCAATACTAAGACAATCTTTTGTCAAATGTGGTCCTCCACACTGCTCACAACTAATTCGTATTGAGTGTATATCCTTAGTCATCTTTTCCATTCGTCTCTCGACAGCATCTATCTTTGCAGAAATGGAATCTAAGTCATGGCTAGAATCGGCTCTAGCTGCTTTAGATGATCTAACGATATCTTTTTCTTCGTGCCACTCATGTGAGTGAGAAGCAGTGTTATCAATAATTTTATAAGCATCAATTTCTGTTTTCTTCATAATAGAACCACCAGCTGCTATATCGATGTCTTTCCTTGTAATGATGTCGCATCCTTGGTACAATATTTGTACTATTTGACAGGTGTCTAAACAATGTTGTGGACATCCTCTCAATAACTTTCCAAATCTGGTCCATGCCTCATATAGAGTTTCATTCGGTTTCTGTGTGAACGTAACAATTTCTCCTTGAAGTCTTACGGCTTTAGATGCCGGAAAGAATTGTTTAAGAAAATTTTCAACTAACACATCCCATGTATCGATCGCCCCTTCAGGTATCGATTCCAACCAATCTTTGGCTTCTCCCTTTAAAGTCTAGGGAAATAACATGAGATATATCTGTTCATCCTCCACTTCTCTTATTTTAAATAGTGTGCAGATCCTATTAAAGGTACGAAGATGTTCATTTGGATCTTCCTTCGGCGCACCACTAAATTGGCATTGATTAGTTACCATGTTTAGAATTTGTCCTTTGATTTCATAATCTGGCACATTAATGTCTGGATGAGTAATTGCATGACCTTGGCCAGTGCGTTTAGCTCTCATTCGGTCTTCCATATTTAAAGGTTTCAGATTTTCCATAATTGAATTTGTTGAATCTGAATCACTAGAGGATTCTGATTTAATGGTTCGTTCCTCAACAATCTCTGTTTGAATGATTGGTGGTTCCGGAGGAAAAATTTATGGTTCAGGATCTATGAATCGTCCCTGAATATTCTCCGGATTCTCAATTGTGAGGTTGGGTTCAAAAAATGGATTATCGGAAATTTGAATTGGAGTACTTGGTCGACTGGATGATTATTCTAAAGGAAAATCAACTGCGACAATATTTGCTAGATGTCTTGATCGAGTTACAGGTGGTGAACGTACAAAAGGTGATGAACGTCTTGCTCGGTGCATTCACTGAATATCCTATTAGTTTTTAAAAGGAAAGAAAAATTATATAAGTTATCCAATTAATAGACTTTTCTGATTTTGCCCACGTTTCGAATAGCCAAAAGATGCAGCAGAGGGGCAGGATTCGTTTGGTCTCAATATAATTGAGTACTGTTTGGCTCCAATAACCCGGTCCACGTACAAATCCAACTATTACTACGAACCAGAAAATTTTGATGTCTATCAATTTAACCACTTAAAATAAATTTTCGTAATTTTAAGAAATTTAGAGAAGAAGTAGAAAAAATTCTAAGTCCTAAAAACTAGAATGGCGAGAAATGAGAAAGAAAAAGAGCGCGTCGAAAAAGGTCGAAAAAGAAAAGGGTTGAAAAATAAAAGGCGTCGAAAAATAAGAAATAAAAAGAGTGACTATAAAACTTTAAAACACTCGACTAACTCAACCTTATTATTATTACTAACTTAAAATTAAAATTGCAAATTGAGATTACTAATTGGAGTGATAATTGATACATAGGTAAAAGGCGTCGAAAAATAAAAATAAGAAAGTAGCGCGTTAAAACGGCGTCGCAAAATTCTAGAGCACCTAAATCTTAGTCTAAAAAAAAGCACTTAAGGGATTTTACGGCAAAGCCTAAAAATCTATAAATAAAAATAACTAAGGCAAAAACTATGACTTAGAACTAAAAAAAAGAGCGGAAAATACAAATATTACGCTAAAACAATTAAAAGGAACAAAATATAAAAATAAACTAAAAGTTGTAAAAATTACAATTTTTATAAAAATATTATTTTTATATTATTTATTTTATAAAACTATTAAGTTTATATAAATTAAATAACTAATTAAAACTAAATAATACAAAATAATAATAAAAACTAAATTAAAAATTAAATTAAAACACTAACCTAATTAGGGTTATAATTAAAAAATAATAATAAAAATTACTCCGTATTTAATGCGGTTTAGGGTTTCTGTGTGACCTGTCTGGGCGGCTCCGTGTGTCACGGTTGGCCCGGTTCAATATCTTCGCAAGTCGCGGAGATTGCAGGTTCAAAAGAGACAGGTCAAGTTTCGACAGGTTCAACGTAATTAATTTTTTTTTATATTTTTCTGTTTTATATTTTCTGTTTTAATAATTAAATAAAATATTTATATAAATTAAATAAAAACTTATGTTTTAAAAACTAAAATAAAAATAGAAATACTTTATAATTTTATAAAAATCTTAAAAATAGATTTATATATATATTTTTTTCGGTTTTTGATTTTTTATATATTTTTTTTTATATTTAAAAAGTATATATTTTATAAAAACTAATTAAAACTTAATAAGAATTTTTTTTTTTCGTGTGTGGCGTTTCGCTTCGGCGTTCCCCGGCAGCGGCGCCAAAAATACTTGATGTGCGCAGAGGTGTATATGAAATAGCTTATATTTTACTAGGAAAAACTATTAAATACGATACAATTTTACACAAGATATTTATTTATTTATAGAATGGATATACTTAAACCTTGCTACAACACTTATAGGCAGTGTACCTAATCGTACAGTAGTGTAGTTTTTAGTAAGTCCGGTTCGTTCCACAGGGAAAATCTTTTAAACAAAGCTTAACGCTATATTAGTTTTAATTTATAAATATACAAAAATATATAAGTAATATTATTATTATAAAGGGGGTTTTTACCGTTTAATGACCGATTTGTCGATTTTTAAAACTTTAGTCGCAGTTAAAACTTAATGTAAAATATTAAATAAATAAAAGACTTAATTTAAAGTGTAAAGTAAATAACGATAATGAAATTGAGATAAATAAAAGTGAGATAAAATAAAATTGCAATAATTAAAAAGTACGATAATTAAAAGTTCAATTAAATACAATAACAATAAATAAAAGTGCGATAATTAAAAGTGCAATTAAATATAAAATAAAGGAAATTAAATATGAAATAAAAAAATTATGTTCATTTAAACTTCCGTAATCATGATGTTTGACGTGTTGATTTTAGTTTTATGCCCATGGGTTAATTGTCCTTTGTCCTGGATTATTTAATATGTCCGTCTGGTTTTTGTCCATAACAGTCCATCGGTCATAAATTTAAGGTGCGAGTGTCCTTGTCAAATTATCCTTATACCCGAAGTCAAATATTCCAACTAATTGGGGACTTAAACTGTAACAAGATTTTAATACTTTGTTTAATAATTACACCAGGTTATCGACTGCGTGTAACCCAAGGTTTTAATACTTTGTTATCAATTATGCCAAGTGTCCTTGTACATAATTTCACCCCTGTTTTAATAATTCTAGTGACTATTAATCCATTCCCGTGTCCGGTTAAATGAACGATTATTCGTACATATAAAAACCCGCCCATCGTGTCCGATCGAGTGTATATGGTTATTTATAGGGACGTCCAATTGTAAATCTTTATATTAAAATTAACAAACTATCCTTTAGTTAAACAAATATAAAGCCCATTAATAGCCCATAGTCTAATTTCCACAAGTGTCGTTCTTTTGTCCAAACTCCAATTATGGTACAAAGCCTAATTACCCAATTTTAATATTTTTAGCCCAACATCATGATTACTTCGGATTAAATAAGCATAATAATAACTTAGTTACGAGACAATAAATTAAAAAGTTTGAACATAACTTACAATGATTAAAAATAGCGTAACGTTACACGGACAGAATTTCGACTTACACCCTTACAACATTCGCTAACATACCCTTATTATTAGAATTAAAATTAAAATTAAAATTAAAATTATAATATATATATATATATTACGTATGAATGAGGAGAAGAAAAAGATGGATAAAACGTTCAGAATGCGCGAGCTTTTATAGGCATTTTTGTCCAGGACAGCTCCGCGAGTTGCGGCATTTTTGCACTACAAACACCGCGAGTCGCGGAGTTCGTAAATTATCCTAGTCTACCGACGGTTTTAATATATAAATATAATATATATATATAATTTATATAATTAATTATATATTATATTATATTTATATACATAGTTAACTTGTAATTTTTGGTCCGTTGTGTCGAGCGTTGAGAGTTGACTCTGGTCCCGGTTCCGGATTTTCGAACGTCCTTGCGTACAATTTAATATCTTGTACTTTGCGTTTTGAATCTTGTACTCTTGTAATTCTGAGACGTTTCTTATCAATAATTGGAACCTCTTTGATTGTATTTTGTACTTTTGAACTTTTTGGTCGTTTGCGTCTTCAATTCGTCGAATCTATCTTTTGTCTTCACCTTTTATTATTTAACCGAATATCACTTGTAAATAGGAAAATTGTAACTAAAAGCTTGTCTTTCTTGAGGAATAATGCTATGAAATATATGTTCGTTTTTAGCATTATCAGTGACGCCCCCGCGCAGCTTGAATTGTTTAATCACGACGTTCACACTGAACTATCAAGATTCTTGTCGTCTGCAATATAGAGTTATACCTATTAAGACTGTAAGTTGGATAGATACATACCTAGATATACTCTAAATAATATATATATATGAAAGTTTAACTTTTGATTCCGTTTTCCATGTCAACTTGAACATAAAGAAGTTAAGGGCCTTGAGATTTATTTCGTGTGACGACTGGTCATCAGGCAAGTCTGCTTTAACTGTAGACCAATCCCCGCGGTAAATAATGCGCCTATTCATATAATCCAATATACCCTAAGATCTGCCGTTCCAACTAGATTGAAGATTGTCAACACACTGATAGAAGCCAAAGGCTGACAGGGTTATTCAAAATGTCGTGAGAACCATCCTGTTTAATTTGAATGAAGTACATTGAAATATATAACGGAAAGTTACATGTAATGAATTGACAACCTAATAAAAATGTACAATCATAACTGATGAAAGAATCAAGGATCAATGAACTTAGCGTGATCTCAAAAATCACTGCATTATAGTGTTCAAGTAATTAATGCCAACATGATTGTCGAAGTGTCCAGAATGAATATGTTCATGTTTAATGAGGATTGATATCAGTAATTGCATGATAATAGACATAGACTGGATTGTAGTGACCCGTCCTAATCCATCCGGACGAAGTCCATATCAATTATAAACGATTCACAATAGTTGATTACATCGGGAGGTACTTGACCTCTATATGATACATTTTACAAACATTGCATTCGTTTTTGAAAAGACAATCTTTCATTACATCGAAAGTTGTGGGCGTGTATACCATTTCATAATATATCTAACTATAATTGTCTTTATAATAATCTTGATGAACTCAACGACTCGAATGCAACGTCTTTTGAAATATGTCATGAATGACTCCAAGTAATATCTCTAAGATGAGCAAATGCATAGCGGAAGATTTCTTTCATACCTGAGAATAAACATGCTTTAAAGTGTCAACCAAAAGGTTGGCGAGTTCATTAGTTTATCATAAATTTTCATTTTCATCATTTTAATAGACCACAAGATTTTCATTTCTCATAAATATACGTCCTATGCATAGAGACAAAAATATCATTCATATGGATTGAACACCTGGTAACCGACATTAACAAGATGCATATAAGAATATCCCTTATCATTCCAGGACATCCATCGGACATGATAAAACAACATCGAAGTACTAAAGCATCCGCTACAATGGATGGGGTTTGTTATGCCCAATAGTTCTATCTTTAGGATTCGCGTTAATTAGTAGACTGGTTTACTAATTCTTAGATTACCAAGTAAAAAGGGGCATATTCGGCTTCAATCATTTAACCATATAATGTAGTTTCGATTACTTGTGTCTATTTCGTAAAACATTTATAAAAATTGCGCATGTATTCTCAGCCCAAAAATATAAAGGGTAAAAAGGCAAATGAAACTCACATAATTTATTTTGTAGTAAAAATACATATGACTATATTGAACAATGCAGGGTTGGCCTCGGATTCATGAACCTATATCATTTATATATATATATATTAACACATATAATTGTGATCAAATAAATTCATATATATTATATCTTAAATTATATATCTTATATATTTAATTTGTATATATTTAAAATAGTTGATATTTATATAGTTTAATATTATATTTAAAATCAATAATTTGTTATATGTAAATATTTATATAAATTATCTTAATATATTTAATTATATGTAATATTATGATAATTGTAATATATATACTCTTATATAGAAAATATTTATTTGTTATAATAATATTGTTAATATAAAAGTAGTAGTAGTAGTAGTAATAATAATAATAATAATAATAATAATAATAATAATAATAATAATAATAATAATAATAATAATAATAATAATAATAATAATAATAATAATAACTACCTCAAAGGAGTAGCCCTTAAAAATAATGCCCAAGTCCGGGTTTGAACCCGCAACCTCCCGCTAACCCGATAATATCCTTAAATATCTGAGCTAACCTATTTTTCCTGATTTAATTCCATTCCCGTATATATATTTACCCGTTTTCTTTCTGTTCAATTTCTTCTTCCTCGACTCACATCTTCATTTTCATAAGACTTCATCATCATCTCATTAACATCCTAACCTTTATCATCATCATCATTCTAATGCCAACATCATCATCTTTCGATACCTTCATCATCATCATCATTTATCATGCATTATCATATATATAATACACTATCCTCATGTTCATCATCATTTCTATCGTGACTTTCACCTTGTAATATGGTTTGTGGTTTATACGAAAACTGCAACAAACCACGGGATCCAATCGAAATAATAATTGGTTCTCGGCCTATTAAGTGTAAATATAACTGCCCAACAAAAAAAAATGACAGTCCACACCATTAGCCCTCTATCCTATGCTCAATACTCACCTATTTCTCGACCCCAATGGACAAACAATATTGGCCCAAGTACTAGTTAATATAAACCTTTTAATTGATTGATTGCCAGATTACATGGAGTTCGTGTGTATCTATATTTACCTGGCTCCACATAAATAGCATTTACACACTAAGCAAGTGGTTTATCACCTTTTTTTTATCGAACAGTAATACAAAAGTGAGAAACTTTCGGCACTTGTAACATTGCTTACCTTGGATAATATATTTAATTAAATAGTTTCATCACTTGGGGACATGAGTTATCTGTTCTTTTATTCATCCAATCATAAAATTAAAGAGCAAGGTTATACCTACCATCTTTTCTCAATTCTTTAACAAGTCTACAAAGTTCCCATTTTGTAATAATTTTGCCTTTATCTTCCCACTGGTTCGACCCAGTACTAGAATTTCTTCTTTTTTTTTACATGCATTACGTGGTGGTGGCGTGTGGAATATTTTTGAGTAGCTGCAGGAAACAACAAAAATATAGCAGCAGGTATGCGTGTTTTTGGAGTCTTGATCGAGCAGTAATTACAATCGGTATTAGTTTGATGGGGTGTAGGAGCAAAGAGAAACTAAAACCGAAGATGGTGGTGATGGGTGTTGATAAATATAAGAAGGGTTGTTGGTCTTGTGTGCATGAGTTGATCCCGAAAACAAAAACAGAAAGGTTGCAACTGACAGGGATCATATCGATGGTGATATGGTTTCATGATGGTGGTTCGAATGGTGGATGAGGTGATGGTGTTGATACGGGTGTGGTGGTGATCGTGGTTGTTGATGGAGGATGGTTGAAATGGTCTCGGTGGTCGATGGTTACAAGTTGAAAGATGGTGTCATGAGTCAAGGTGGTAAGGTGGTGGTTGATGTCGGGTTGTGATCAAAACCGAATGATCGAGCATGGCGATGGGTGAAGATGAAATGGGTTTGTATGGATATTAGCTCAAACGGATGATGTAATTAAGTGGGCTCTATCATCTCTACAACTACCATTTATATGTCTATAGGTCTAATATCAATATGTATATTATGATATATAGAAAGTTTAGATATGTGGAGGATTTTGAGGTGAAAGTGTTGGTTGACTATATGCGTGAAATGTATCTGTACATATATAGTTATATATAACTTCAATCAAGGGGACAACAACACAATTTAACACAGTACATATATATCTTTATAAAGTTAAGACAAAAGAAAAAGAAAGGTGGGTGTACGGAGAAAAAGAAACGTGGGTGTACAGTTAGCAGCCTATCTCTTGTTTGATTATACGACAGTTTTAATTTTGGATATTATCGTGGTCCGTTGTTAATCGATGGCAGATAAAAGTCTTCAGAAAAATCCCATAATTTTACATTAAATAGCTTTATTTATTCTAATCATTATGGTATAAAACTTGGTCATTAACTGTTTAAAATTATTTAAATAAAAATTTTAATTAATTATTAGCTCCCAACCCCAAGTAAAATATGTTAAGTGTAAAAATTAACAAATAGCTGCTAAATACACTTTTAATAAGCCTATAATTTATATAACTCATTTTCGGATCACCGTTTATTTTTAAAATCATATAAGTTTGAAGTTAACTTACTTAATATCAATCAGAACATCAAATGAGTATTACAATCATTTAATATTTATTTTTAATATACTTTATTTATATATATAGATATATTTTAAATAATATTTATTATAATATCCTATTATTATTATTTTATTTTACATAATTAAATTTTAATAGCAATAGCATATAATATTTCAAATTATATTTTCAATTACCATTTATATATATATATATATATATATATATATATATATATATATATATATATATATATATATATATATATATATATATATATATATATATATATGCACATACATATCTATTTACAATTAATTGTTCGTGAATCTTCGAAACTGGTCGAAGGTAATTGAATATATTAAACATTTCAAAAATTTTCGAGACTCAACATTACAAAATTTGCTTATCGTGTCGAAATCATATAGAGAGTAAGGTTTAAATTTGGTCGAAAATTTCCGGGTCGTCACATGGATAATTAGGAATGAACAACATAAGTTGATTCAATATGTCAGTTCTGATCCATTTTTATTAATTTGTTAATCATCTTGCTCACAAAAAGAATGTGGATTTATATATTTGCTTATCTGTTTGTTAAATAGTTTGCATTGAAAACTGTAAAACAACAAAAAGATTTTGGTTTTGCATGTTATTGCATTTCATGGTAGAATGTCTTTTATTTGCATATTTTTAGTTGCATGACATTATATCTCAGAAAATTTATAAAGATTTCTTTCGTTCTTTAGTTTTCAGATTATCCTCTAAATGTTCAATGACATCTGAAAGAACCTTGTCGAGATCAAGATATTTTTGGCCACCAAATCCATAAGATAGAAGTTTGGAGAGCTTGTGATTATTTGAAGGACTTTAGATGATTTAAGGTTGTTAGTAAAGTTAAGAAGACATTACACTGTAAGACTTACTCATGAGAAACAGAATGTTTAGAGTAATAACCTCGTTCTGGTTAGGATTTTTGTTCAACCTAAGTGTTAATGATCATTTCTTGATGCATTAGTGATTTATGACTCAAATTAATAGTGCTAGTTAGCTCCAAGATTTCCAAATGAGTCGAAATCCTAAGTTTGTGAAAAATTTGAAAATTTTTGAAATTGCCTAAGTGGCTCACTCGCACGACTGATGTGTGAACCGTACGAGTAACCACACGTGTGAGGTTAACCGTACGGATGACCCTCTTCTAGAATTGTCCTAAGACATCTGGGTCACACACACGAGTGACTGTGAGACGCGCGGTTAAATGGTGAACCGTTTGATCAACTGTACAGTTGATCACGAGAGTATAAATAGAGAGAGCTGAGCACAGTCGCTCACTCTTGTACTCTCTACCTATTTTTCTCTCAAAATTCGATCATCACCAAATCAATTTTCCACCGCAGCGTTTGTTAAGCATAAAAAGCCGACTCCATCGCCATCATCTAGGTATAATTTCATCATGTTTTTGTGTGCTAATTTATTGTTTGAATGTATCGAAACCCTAAGGGTTTGTAACTTGAATTTTGTGAAATTGAAGCTTGTTTAGATGCTTATATGTTATTGTTGTGTATTAAACGGAACCTAATGTTGCTATTGTGATGTAAATTGGCCCCTAAAGCGATCAAACATGTAACATCAATGATTTAAAAGTGCATTTAATATGTGTTTCATCAGACATGCACGAGTGACATCACTCGCACGCGTGAGACATGACTCGCACGAGTCAGTACACGGTTGATGATCAACCGTGTGAACCTTTGAGCTCACTCGATAAATTTGATTTGGTTGCTTACTCGCTTAACTGAGCTGACACGTGTGATTAGCTGCACGAGTCATCATACGGTTGACTCACTCGCTTATGAACAGTACCTCAGCCGTGTACCTTGTCTGAAACCATATTACTGCTCTAACGTGTCAACAGTGACACGAGTGACTATATCACTCGCACGGTTGATCACTCAGCCACACGTGTGACATTATCACTCGCACAGTTTACCATGTTAAGAAGTTTATGACACTTTGATGCGAATGCTTTGATATTTTATGATATGTGGTTTGTATCTCTAACATTTCTGTTGATATTTCAGTTTGTTAAGATATCATCAATGGCTGAACAACAAGTCAATGTTCCAGTATTTAACGTAGAAGGACAGGGGGAGCAACAAGCTAATCCTCAAGTGAATCCAGTTAACCCACCTGCTCATCAAGAGATTCCTCTAGAGAAGGGTGAACTGAAAAATTAAGTCGCTCTCTATGACACTACTCTAGAGAGAGGTGATCATTTTACAGAGATTATAGCTTTCCTTCAGCGTTCAAGGATATATACTGCTATTTCTACTCCATGCACGGCCTACTACAGCCATCAAAGAGAATTCTGGAGAAATGTTGTACTTGACGTATCAGAAGATGATGCTAAGCTTGTTAGTAAGGTTCAAGGGCATGAGATCATTGTTTCTAAGAAAGTGATAAGGAGGATTTTGGGTCTTAATGACGAGAACTGCTCCCACATGACGATCAGTCGAGAAATAATTTATGGTTGCTTTAAAAGATGTGCTTATTCTGGGTATATTGTTGCCAAATCTGAACTGATGAAGACGCTTCTGCTTCCACAGTTTAGATATCTTGCTCACGTGATCATGCACCGTTTGAGTGGACGCAAATCAGGATTTGATAAGTTGAATGAAAAAGTGCAAACTATGTTTGTGGCACTTGTCCTAAAGGCTCCATACGATTTCTCAGGATTTGTCTTACACTACTTCAAAGCGAATCTTTTCAGTTCTACTGAGAGATATCTCATTTATGCCCGTTTTCTTCAATTGATCATTAATGACGATGCACCTGATCTACCTAAGCTTGAAAAGGATATTATTCACCTTAAGCCAATGAATCCGATAACTTTTTGAAGAATGGAGGAGACAAGAAACGAGGATTTAAAGCCTTACTTTAAGAGAAAGCTTATTTGGCATCTGATCAAGGAAAACTATCGATGTCCACCTGGTAATGCTTGGAGAAATGAGGATTCAGACTCTAACTATGAAGTTACTTATTAGGAAGGTAAGGGTGATAATCAGAGAGCTACTGGTGAAGTTCAAGGAGGAGGTAATGTTGATGATGAAATTATTGAAGGCGATGATGAAGAGACGGAGGAAGATGTTAGTTTGATTCAGAGAAAAAGAAAAGGGAAGGAAGCGATGACTTCAGAACAGCCCAAGAAGAAGGAGAAGAGAACGAAACATCATTTTGATTCATCTCAAAAGTCATCACAGGGAGGTTAGAAACAAGAAGCTCAGAGACAACCATCCGGTTTCATGAAGGATGCAAGAGCTGATGTTATCTCACCAAAACCAACCTGCCACCACAATACCTCAGGTCACATCAGCCGAATTCAAGACACAGCAAAATCTACCATTGTCTTTGATTACGAAAATAACCAATCTAGAGAATCAAGCCATTGAGGAGAAGAAGATCAGTGAAGCTAAGATTAAGTCGATGGTAGAAGAAAAAAAGGTTATCTGATAGACTGGACCGTCAGAAGGGAAGGACGAAGAAGTTGAAGAAGAAGGTATTGGCGATTAAGAGTGAGAATAATGAGAAATTGAAGGAGTTGAACAATAAGATCGAATCGATTACCTATAGTAAAACTAAGTTGATTAAGGAGAGAGGAGAAGAATTTTCTTCTGATTTGGGTGGTGATGATGAGAAAGACGATGAAGAAGATGCTGGAACTGGAGGACCCTCTTTTAAGATACCGTTAGTGATACCTATTCGAAGCTTTAATGAATATGGTGAGGTCTTTACTGATGAATATTATATGAATTACTCAAATGTTTTTAATGATGCAGAAAAGGGGGACATTCCACCAAGTGATTTTCCAGTAGAACAGCTTGCTGCTCTGGCATACGATAGTGAAAACGATACAGAGGATGCAGAGACAGTTGAAGCTGAGAACCAGGCTCACAAGAAGAGTAATTTGCCAGTATCCCTCCCGAATCGATCCAAAATATCAACTTGAGTGATTTCGATAATTTGTTTGCCGATGAGAAGAGTGAAGATTCTGTTGGTAAGGATAGTGTAAAAGAGGATGTGATTGTTGAATCCGAGGACGAATTGGTAACATAATCTGATGATGTAGAAGAAGAAGAAGAAGAAGAAGAAGAAGAAGAAGAAGAAGAAGAAGAAGTTGAGATTGTTATGCCTTCACTTGAGCCATACTCAAATCCGTCACTCAACACCTTAAGTGAGTTTTTTAATTTGAGTAGTGATGTGAAAAGAAAGAAGTTAGATGATTTAGAACAGGCGAGGAAGGTATACAAAGAACAAGTGAAAGAAGTGGATGTTTTAATTGAAAAGAACAAGTGAAAGAAGTGGATGTTTTAATTGAAAAGAACAAGAAAATCCAACATGAGAAACTGCTCGTTGAGAAAGAAAGAAAAGAGATAGAGCTGAAGAAGAAGAAACTCCAAGCCGAGTAAGCTAAAGCCGAGGCATGGAATGAGATTAATGAATGGTTCAAACGTGATAGGGTTAAAGTTAACAGAAATGTTGAAGAAGACGAGATTCGTCAGAGTTGGTGGAAACAGAACGTCGTTAACCCTGATCAGTTGAAAAAACCAGAACTCGAGCCGAAGTTTGTTAGTTTCTACGAAAGGGGAAAGAGAAACAAGAAGTATTCCAAGGGTAAAATTTTAAGCTGGGGTTACTTCAAGGAGATCAATTATTTCGCGATCAAGAGGGAAGGAGGAGTTGATTACATGGCATGTTCTAGTTACTTCAAAACTCTACTGTACTTTGAGATCATGCAACTTGCTAAGCTGAAGATGTTGAACGCTGAAGATTGTGACCTTTCCAGGTGGTTTCAGAGAAAACTCAGATACGAGTATAAGACAGGGAAATGGGACATCTTTAAGTCAATAGCCGCCAGGTTTTCCATGCACCCGACAAAGAGAAATTCTAAAGGTGGACCTGTACGCGTTGTTAAGTTCCGTCCAGCCAGGTACATGAAGCAATCTCCATTGATGCCCTTACCCAAGGATATATGCAAAAACTTCATATTGTGGTTCTATGATGAGTTGTCGGAAGAAGCAGTGATCTTGACTGCAATTGAAAAGGAAGATGGAAGCATACAGTTCGACAATGTGAGGATTTTAGATCCTATGTGGCTAAGAAACTTTTCAAGATTTGCTGTGGAGACACTTCACCGCCATCACATTACGTTTAGAGATGATCCAAAAGAGGAAGCTATGAGATATCAACGTGTGATCGATGTCTACTATGCATACCTCAACAGAGAAAATGATGCTCAAAGCTCAAACCAAGTTCAAGCCAGCTGATCTATGTCAGATACTGTATTGCTAGTTTGTATTTCTGTTTTTGATGATGTATTTATGCGAGAGAGAGAATCTGGATATATATTTGATGTTAAACTCATGTTACTTTTGGACTTATATGTATTTCACGGACGTTTACTTTATTGTAATTGATGGTCTAGGTTAGGGAGAGTTGTTGATGCATTTTATGTAAGTCCCTAGACATCTAACCCACATCCATTGCAGGTACTACAGTTTACAGGCTACAATGATCCCTCGTTATTATCCTATCTGTGTTTGTATGTGGTTACAGGTACTGCAGGAACGCGATAAGGATGTTTGACTATGTTAAACTTAGTCAGACGTACGAGTGAAGCCTCACTTGTACGGCTGACAAGCTCATACACACGGTTGATGCTGAGCTAAGTCTCAAATATAGCCTAAATGATATGACATGAGTGAGTAATCACCCGTACGGCTGAGGAACCCAACTCGTACGAGTGATGGATGACTCGCACGGATGAGTCAACAGCAGGGGTATATAAGTGTTATGTTCTTCATTTTAGGTTAAGCCTCTCATTTTACACACACATCACTCAGATCTGGTTTGCCTTATCCGATTCTCTCTCTACCCAAATCACTCAAGAGGTGAATAACAGCTCTAGGTGTTAATCTAATCACAATCATTTTGTGGTTTGACTAAATTAATCTCAAAAAGCTTCACATATTCACTAGTTATGGTTTGATTCACTAATTCCGCCTTTGTGTGAATTAAACCTGTTGATTTCGAAGTTCCTAGTCATGTTTCATCACAAGCTAGACTTGTTTTACCAACATCATCAACAGTACCGTCAACATCACCAGCACCGTCAGTACCGTCAGCATCGTCAGCATCAGCAGCGCTTACAACATCACAAGCTCCACCAGATCTATAATTACTGCAAACATCATCACTAATCAACAACGCGTATATTGTATCAACGAGTTGTGAAGTGTTAACTCATTTTCGCTGAAGAATTTATATGTATATCTTATATATATAAATTTTGAAACCATAATATATCTTTTCGTACGAAGCTATTATGTATGAATTAAAAAGGGGTAGATACTACTCGGTTAAATTCATATTATTAATATGCTATGATGTACATCCTTCGTTAACAACTTAACCATTGTTAATTACAATTTCTGTTTCAATTCATTGAATTCCATTTCATAATAAACTAAGTGTATTATTAAATTACATATTTGATTTTACACTTTCGATATACTCGAAACTTTCTAGAGAACATCATTCGTACCTTGCGAAGTTCACAAGAATCCCACGAACACCAACATCATTCACCAAGTAAATATCAACAAAAATGAATGATGAAGCATTTATTCATAATTTCATTTACGATGAAGTGATAATCCACGAAAATTAGGAAATTTCTAAAGTTATAGAAATTATTCAATTCTAATTCCAGCCAAAAATCAAATGAGTTTAATTTAATATTAACTCATTAAATCTACATTACATCTGAAGAAAATATACATACATATATATATTTTCATAAAGACTGTAACAAAATTCATTTGTTCAAAAATGTTATTTGTGAAAAAAAATTTAACGGGTAGGTAATACCCGAGTGATATATAAATTCACAATTAATATGTTGCATTCTTCGAATCTGATTCCGCAATCATCAACTATACTCACTACTTTCACAACAATGTACATCCTTTCATAGAAATCAAAAAAACGTTTCTCATCCAAATTTAATTACATATTCTTATTTTGACAAATCAAAACCCAAGTCAAAATTTAATAGAAGACATCACTCTTAGATTCCTACATCTTTCAAAGCTATACTTTTACTTCGAAACTGTGCTAGAACATCATTTCTATTCATAGAATCCAGAAAAATATTTGTATCATTAAAAATCCTAGAACATCATATGTATATTAACGATTACAATCTGTGTTCAAACCCTTCGAAATTCCTGAAGACACTTCAAATAATGAACAATCGAGATGATGATCCAACCACATATTAACCACAGTCTTGCACCTGAAAAGCTCTCGAAACCAAAGTCATAGTTTAACACGTATCCGTGTCAGACCCTTTGGCATTTATTAGCAAAAATAACGTTGCGATTCCTTTTCAAATTAGTCAGTTTTGTCACAACTCCAGCAAGTCAACTTCGACTTTTCAGTTGAAACAGCCTTATTATAACCTCGATATAGATGTTGCCCTTTCATCATCGTTAACGGAGAACCTTTTATATCTCACAACATTAGCAATAAACTTACCAACAACTTCACTGATCATTGACTTTCCGAAAAATCATTATATTTATCGAAACCCCATCATTTACTCATCCGCATCTTGTAATAAGAATTGTCATGCCAATTACTGGGAATTAGCAATCAGTATTTTGAAATCTTGCAGCATGTCTACGCCAACAGTTATATGTGTACATATACCGTCTATCTCCTAGACTTATATACTTCGAATGTGAAGTTTCTAAAAAACACCCCAATCGACGAATTAATTCTCCGAATTTTGGAAAAGTTGAATGAAGCAGTAGAAACTGTAGACAACCGTAATAGTTAAAAGTTTGATGATAAAGAATAGTGTGTTGGCAAAGCTCAGAAAAATAGAAGGTTTGGAACTGGAAAACGGATTGAGCAAACCATGAAGGAGGCTGTGGATAAATCACAACGACCAAATCTTCCTTCAAAGAATCTAAATAATTCAGTGTCTGCTGAAGTCTTTAGCAAATACCTTACTCCTGACTCTAAACCTTTATGGACAAATCTTCATCATCATCCATCGATGTTAGAAATTCTAAGATATCATCATATCTCTCATTATAAATATCTTCGATATTTCTGAAGATATCTTTATAACCATTGTTATCCGAAATCATTTATCTCTTCGCGCTATCTGTGTTACATCATAAAAGAAACTATTTTATTTTATAAATTCTGAAACCTTCGAGTTTAAAATATGAATGTTTTTGAAGTAGTGTTGGGAACTGAAGCATGATTTAATATAATATAATGACACTTGATCAACGTGATTATATTACAGTAAGTCATGCTGAGTTTCTAAATGGAACTTGATGATTCACAGTTCATAACGTCATCATGTGCCATGTTACACGACTCTTGTATTCTACTTAAACTCTATACATATCAAGAAAATATTTTCTTGATGATTCGGTCTTTTTCGAGGTATTCTGGTAATTTGACAAATCAAGATCGTGCCATTAAGATTCCCTTATGAGAACATTAACTATGTTCATTCCAAAATTCATATCTGCGAATTCGGGACCATTACAAGCGGTGCTTAATCGCAAGAAGAGGAAACGAAAGAATGAAGCTCCAAAATTGAAATGAGAGTATAAATCGCAGCAAATAGAAGGGAGCATTAACTGTGGATGACAATGATTATAGAAGACAGAAGCAGGGACTTTGAAATATAAAAGAAGATATAAAGGCCAACGACAACCCAAAAATTACAAACCATATATATATATATATATATATATATATATACATCTAGCAACATAAAGACACGGGAGAACTAAAAACACTATAAAACCAAGAGTATAGTAGAAGTAAATGGATTCTTCTGGCGGTAGATGAAAAAGAAGAATGACAGATATGAAAGTTAAGAATATATCGAGAATCAGCACTGGATGGAGCATATTGATGAATACTTTAAAATATGAGTTAAGGGAGAAAGAATAGAAGGTGTGAGTTGTAAGGAAACGAAGGAGGTGAATTTATAGTGAAAGACAGAGAAATCGAGATGGATTATCGCATTAAATCAAAGAGGATCGGAATTTCCTTAATCGCCGAAGAATCAAATCCTATATAGATTATAAAGATTTTATTTAATCCAGAGATCAACCTTGATGACGTCAAAAGATAAGGCAAATCTCTATTTTCTCAATTCACTCTTTTACGATAGCTTCACTCATACGCTTCGAGAAATCGAACTATTTTATCCATATTTCTTAATCATGATAAAATTCTAGGTATCTGCTTATATTCATCATAATAACATTCTTACTGTTAGTCATGACAACCTCGATCAAATTTCGGGGACGAAATTTCTTTAACGGGTAGGTACTGTGACAACCCGGAAATTTCCGACCAAATTTAAACTTTATCTTTACCTTATTCTGACACAACAAGCAAAGCTTGTTAAATTGAATCTCAAGGATTTTAAACTGCGTTCATACATTCTTTTAACCTCGACCAAATTTTGACGATTCACGAACCACTATATAAATGAATATGATTATATATATATATATATATATATATATATATATATATATATATATATATATATATATATATATATATATATAATATCATATAATATAATATAACTTGAGAATATTAACAATGTATTTAAACGTATAATACTTTACAATGAACGTATCTGCTTTATATATTTATCGATGGAATTATAAGATAATATCAAATGATTGAGTTATCAAGATTCATTATGATACGATTTACATATCTCTGTTGAGAGGTCTACTTTGAATTAGGAAACCTTTCCTTTTAACGGTATTCGGAATAAATGGTAAAGTGATTACAAGTATGAACAAAGTGTCACTTAACAAGAACTAGACAAAAGTTAGTGGAGATTCCTATTTGATTTTCAATTCATGCTTTACAACATTTTCCTCGTGATTTTTATAAGATAACTATTTTAACTTTCATCTTAAAGATGGAACGTGGAATGTAAATAACTTAGACGTTGAATATCGACATTTTACATTACGATGATTTCATACGTTTATCTAACCTTTGGACTTTATCCCACGCCTCGTCATCAAACGGTAATTTTAAAAACTTGAAACCTATTAAGAGTATATTTAATCTTATTTTTCTAAAACGTTTTACGATGTAACAACTTCTACTATTATAACCTTTTTAGTAAAATGATTTTTAAATATATTTAGTTTTGGAAAACAAAGTTTTTTATATTTATTTAATATTGTTTCAGACGTACAAAAACATTTTTTTGGTTTAAAAAGAACTTTATTATTAAAACATTTTATATGATAAATTGTTCATAAGTTTTAAAGAACTTAATTAAAGATTTGTATTATAAATTACATATATATATATATATATATATATATACATTATTTCAAAAACGTAAACGTGATACGACATAATATTTTCTATTACTTAAACGATTTTTTTTAAATGAACTTTGAAAAACTAAACGTTATATTATTAAATAGATATTTCAATTATATATAAGATGTACAAAATTATATTTTTAATAAGAATATATATATATATATATATATATATATATATATATATATATATATATATATATATATATATATATATATATATATTACAAAGCGTTAATGTATAATTTAAATATAAAACGTTTCGATATTATTAAACGTATTTAATAAACAACGAGACACTGATTTATAGAAGCAAATGACCACAACACTCAATTGAAATGATTATACTTTGGGTAATATAGATTATAGATGATTAAGTCTAATTATTGATAATAGGTACACGTCGCGTAACATAAAGAGCTAGTTTTCTAAACGTACGAAAAGTCATTCGAGAAACCGAAATCGGAACATAAGTTGAGAGACAATGTACGAGTCATCGGAACGGAAATTACAAATTAACTAGGCACGTAAATATAATATAATATATAATTAATTATATAAATTAATTAAATATATATTAAATAAATTAAAACGAGTGTCGGTAGCCCTTGTTGGTGGGTTATGAGCTGGAGAAGACAGCCATGCGATCGCATGGCATCTCTTCACAATACCCATGCAATCGCATGGTGAGGAGGAAGTGGCCAAGTGCTATAAAGCTCGATTCGTTAGGTTCTTCTGATCCATTTTTCACACTCTCTATATTTCTCAATGTATATATATATATATTATTATAATTATTATTATTATTATTAATATTAAAATTAATATTATCATTAATCTTATTATTATTATTATTATTATTATTATTATTATTATTATTATTATTATTATTATTATTATTATTATTATTATTATTATTATTATTATTATTATTATTATTATTATTATTATTATTATTATACATAAAATACTACGACGGAGTCATGAGTGAATAAATTCTAAACGGGTTTTATGAGCGGGGCAGAGCTAAGGAAATTATGGGTTATAGCTATGGAAGTTATGGTTATGGTTCGTGGGTATGCTCGTGAGGTCAAACTAGTGTTTATCATTTTCGTCGCGTCTACGTACTTTCCTGCAATATTGAACCTCAATATTGATATGTGAGCACTCATAACTTAACTTTTTTATATTAATAGTGTATCCCTGACTAGTGTTCGAGTATATATGTTTATGCATGTTTGTATGTTTAATTTTAACGTTAGATAACTTATGATAGATTATGAAATTAATACATATGCGATTGAGATAAGGTATATGACATGCATGTCGTTGAAAAGCTGGCGAAAAATTAATATCTTTTCATTTAGATATTGAATGGTTTTGATGAACGGATTAGAAGTTATAGTCAACTGAATTTTAGTATTATTGTTAAAATGATTATTATTACTATCTTCGTTATTATCACCGTTATTATTATTATTATCTAATAATAATAATAATTATCATTATTAATATTATCATTATTATTATTATAATTACTAGTATTATTATTATAATTACTAGTATTATTATTAATATTAATAGAAAACTTATTAGTATCATTATCTTTAAAACTAATATTAGTATTATCTAATTATTATGATTGCGATTATTATTATTATTATTATCATTTTAGTATTATTATTAATAAAATTAACATAATAAATTTTTTAGTAAATATAAATATTGTTATTATTATTAGTAGAATAATAATTATTATTATTACAAAATAATACAAATTTTTCTTACTATTGTTATTATCGATATTATTTTATCAAATAAATATGTGATACAAAGATATTTTACTACGTGTAATATAGTTACATTAATAATTCCTATCATATTATTTTTATGATATTAAGCGAACTTTATAAATTTTATTACTTAAGATATATAAAAGTATATGACAATAAATAAAATTACGAGAATTAAAATTGCGATAAATAAAAGGTAATACGGAATTAAAAGTTAGCTAGGAACAGTTAGCTAGGATTTTGTTAGCATGGATTCTTAACAAAATTTCTCATAATTAATTTGTTTTTTTCTAACAAATTTTATTTTGTTCAATGTTTTTTTCATTATGCCACTTGTTGGATTCTGATAGGACAAAATCTAATTATGAAATTGAATGAAAATGGTTACACTGTGGTGAACGGATTCGTATAGCTGTGGGTGTAAGTAGGATAGTAAATGACTGTTGAATCAGCTTCAAAAAATGTACAGTGTAACTTATTAATGTGAAGTCTAAATATTCCTCGGGTATTACCTACCCGTTAAAATATTTTCACCATTAACTGTTTGTACAAAAGAATTTTTAGTTACAACCTTTATGAAAACATATATACATATATATTTCCTTCAGATGTAATCATAGATTTAATGAGTTAATATAGTATTAAACTCATTTGGTTTACCGTCAAAACTAGAATACATAATCTCTAAAACATTAGAGATTACATAATCACCATGAAGAACGAAGATAATTGATGTAGAACAATACGTAGAACGATGATTATACTCGAGGTATAGAATGATATGTTGAGGCATGTGATGTTGAAACTTGAGTTGTTGGTGGTACTGTTGGGGCCGGTGATGTTGCTGAAGCTGGTAAATTTTGCACCATATTCTCTAAATTGATTACTCGAGCGCGAAGTTCGCTAACTTCTTCTATTATTCCGGGATGATTGTCGATCGGAACGAGCGGATGAATAAGGTTTAGAATTGTGGACAGAATATAATCGTAGCGCTATATTCGGGAAAAATGAGGGTGAAAATGGTGTTTCGAATATATTCATCGATAAGTGCTTCAGGTTCTTCGCCAAGAGGGCAATTTGGTTAGTGGAAAGAATCGCCTTCTTCGCGCCTCCATTGATTAAGTCGACTACGAACCCATCGGATGAATTGGGGATGACTGATTGATTGATTCATTCTGGTGACACCGCTTTCGGAGCTTAGGTGAATATCCATGTCGGAATAGCTGTCGGAATAACTATCGGAATAGCTATCGAATTCTGAGGGACTCGAACTGGTTGAGAGATTCATATCGTACGATCAGATGAAGTATTTTCGATAAGAAATAGATTATAGGATGTAGATTAGTACCCTGCAATACATAATTTACATATGCATATATAATACTAAAATCCCATAAGTTACGGAGAATCTACGGAAGCTGTCAGGCAAAGGTAATAATAACAAATATGCTAAGATATGAATTTATCTATACACTGTCTATGCAATAGAGGCAGTAGGACGTGTCTAGACTTTAAGGATGATCAGCAAATAAATTTCAACACTAAATGATAAGCAAAACTTTTGTCATGCAGACACGATCGAAGTCCAGACCCACTAATGCATCTAAACAACTATCAGTTAGACACACTAATGCAAGACCTAGTTCGCTAAGACCACCGCTCTGATACCACCTGTAGTAACCCGTCCTTATCCATCTGGACGAATACATTACATTTTGTTACATCGCGAGTTACTTGACCTCTATATGATACATTTTAAAAACATTGCATTCGTTTTTAAAAGACAAACTTTCAATACATCGAAAGTTGATGGCATGCATACCATTTCATAATATATCCAACTATAATCGATTTAATAATAATCTTGATGAACTTGATGACTCGAATGCAGCGTCTTTTGAAATATGTCATGAATGACTCCAAGTAATATCTCTAATATGAGTAAATGCACAGCGAAAGATTTCTTTCATACCTGAGAATAAACATGCTTTCAAGTGTCAACCAAAGGGTTGGTGAGTTCATTAGTTTATCATAAACATTCATTTTCAACATTTTAATAGACCACAAGATTTTCATTTCTCATAAATATACGTCCCATGCATAGAGACAAAAAATAATCATTCATATGGTAAACACCTGGTAACTGACCTTAACAAGATGCATATAGAATTTCCCCATCATTCCGGGACTCCCTTCGGAAATGATAAATTCGAAGTACTAAAGCATCCGGTACTTTGGATGGGGCTTGTTGGGCCCAATAGATCTATCTTTAGGATTCGCGTCAATTAGGGTGTTTGTTCCCTAATTCTTAGATTACCAAACTAAAAAGGGGCATATTCGGTTTAATAATCCAGCCATAGAATGTAGTTTTAAGTACTTGTGTCTATTTCGTCAAACATTTATAAAGCAGCGCATGTATTCCCAGTCCCAAAAATATATATTGCAAAAGCATTTAAAAGGGAGCAAATGAAACTCACGATACTGTATTTTGTAGTAAAAATACATATGACGACATTGAACAATGCAGGTTTGGCCTCGGATTCACGAACCTATATTCAATCATGTATATTATTACATGTAATGGTGATCGAACAAATATGTATATTATTAGTGATTTTATTTGTTATTTTATATTATGTGTTTTATTAATAAGTTAATTAGATATATTTATTCTTATATAGATAATTAACATTTATTACAAAAGTATTAATATGGTTAGGTTTTATGTCCTAAATATATTTTTATATAGAAAACCTTCATTTGATATGTTAATAATACTAACAATAATAATGATAAAAATAATACTCATTATGATAAAATTTATGATAATTCTAATAATAATACTAATGATAGTTTTAAAAATAATAATTCTAGTAATAACTTTAATAAAAATGATAATTTTACTAAAAATGATTCTTTTAATAATAATATAGTTGTAATAATAATAATAATGATACTAGTAGTAAAAATGATAATAATATTAATAATATAGTTGTAAAAATAATAATTTTTAATAATAACAATACTAATAATGATAATAATAATGTTATTAATAATAAAAATACTTATATTGATAATTGATAATATTAATAATAATAAAGATAATAATACTTAATATTAATAATAATAGTAATCATAATTGTAACCATAATCATAATCATAATAATAATAATAATAATAATAATAATAATAATAATAATAATAATAATAATAATAATAATAATAATAATAATAATAATAATAATAATAATAATAGTCATAATAATAATAATAATAAAAAAATAATAGGAATAATAAGTATACTACCTTAAAGAAATAAGCTTCTAAAAATAAATGTCGCAGCCCTGGCTCGAACCCACTACCTCTCGCTTAACCATCTACACTCCCATCCATTGAACCAGTCTTTATTTTCTGTCATAATTCTCGGATTAAAACTAGCTAACTAATTTATCTCTATGTTTTTCTTCTTCATTTTCTACAACCATCATTCTACTAACCATCATCTTGTTTATCATGATAATATCATCTAGTCATCATCATTATACTCGCCATTTATTATCATAATCATTTCTATATCATTTTCATCGAATCCTCATCACATAATCATATCATCATGTAACGTTTGTTTACAATAATTATTATCATTCTTGTTCCTAGTTGTACATCACCACCATCGTAATACATCATCATCTATCCAAACATTTCGGCCTAATCAGACAGGCTATTCCTCGGCCCAAAAAGAAACCCAACAAACAATCTTTAGTCCAATACTAATTATCAAGTGAGCCTAGATAAAATAAGTCCACGAGCCCACTTAACAATACACAAAGTTTGAATCCAAGTCCATTAAATAAATCCATCTACCAACTAAATTATATTTCGCTGGTACCAAAAAAAAATTATCGAACCTTATGCAAAGAAAGTGTATTATGCCTTTTCCCTACCCACTTGGAAAGATTGACCACTCTCATCAAATTATTAATAAAATACGGAGTAAAAGGGACAAAGCAAAATTGTGGATTACATTTTATTTATATAACATCTTATA